>NC_132925.1:87887849-88189195 GCF_047675955.1 Chlorocebus sabaeus
TTGTAGCTTAAGTGCTGTCTTTTGATAAACAAGTTTTAATCTGGACAAAGTCTAATTTATCAAATTTTTTTTTGAGACAGGGTCTCACTCTGTCATCCAAGCTGGAGCACAGTTGTGCAAATATGGCTTATTGCAGCCTTGATCCCTGGGCTCAAGTGATCCTCCCACTTCAGCCTCCCTGAGTAGCTGGGACTACAGGTGCATGCCACCACGCCTGGCTAATTAAAAAAAATTTTTTTTGTAGAGACAAGGTCTCAACATGTTTGAGTCCAGGCTAGTCTCAAACTCCTGGGCTCAGGAAGTCCTCTCGCCTCAGCCTCCCAAAGTGCTGGGATTATAGGCATGAGCTACTATGCCTGGCAAAGTTATCAATATTTTATACTTAGTGTTTTCTGTGTGCTAAGAAAACAGTTTTTGTTGATTCTTGGGCACAAAATAATTCTCATAGGATTTCTTCTAGAAGTTTTATAGTTTTAGGTTTCATTTAGGCTATGATCCATCTTAAATTATTATTTGTGTCTATGGTGTTAGATAAGGATCAAGATTCTTTTATTTTAAATTGAAAAATGCATTTCCTTCTGCATTGAATTGTGTTGGTACATTAAACAAATCAACAGACCATATAAGTGTAAGTCTTTTTCCGGCTTTTCTATTCCATTTCATTGATCTGTTTGTCTCTTCTTATACCATGCTGTTTTGATTACTGTAACTTTATAGTGAGTCTTGAAATGAGATAATATAAATCCTTCAACTTTGTTCTTAATTGTTTTGTTTGTTTGTTTTTGAGACAGCCTCGCTCTGTCCATCTCACTGCAACCTTTACCTCCCAGGTTCAAGCAATTCTCCTGCCTCAGCCCCCTGAGTAGCTGGGATTACAGGTGCCCACCACCACGCCCAGTTAATTTTTTGTATTTTTAGTAGAGACGGGGTTTCACTGTATTGCCCAGGTTGATCTCCAACTCCTGGCCTCAAGTGATCCGCATGCCTCGGCCTCCAAAGTGTTGGGATTACAGGAGTGAGCCACTGCCTCTGGCCAACTTTGTTCTTCTATATCAAGAATTCCCCAATCATCCATTGATGTATGAAAATACAGTTGATTGGCTGGGCACAGTGGCATGCCTGTAATCCCAGCACCTTGGAAGGCTGAACTGAGCACTTGAGATCAGGAGTTCAAGAGCAGCCTGGCCCACATGGTGAAACCCTGTCTCCACTAAAAATATAAAAATTAGCTGGGCATGGTGGCCCGTGCCTGTAATCCCAGCTACTCGGGAGGCTGAGGCAGGACAATCGCTTGAATCTGGAAGGCAGAGGTTGCCGTAAGTCGAAATCATGCCATTGCACTCTGCACTCCAGCCTGGGTGACAGAGTGAGACTGTGTCTCAAATAATAATAATAATAATAATAGTAATAAATAAAATAAAACGCAGTTGGTTTTCATATATTACCCTTGTATCTTGAAAATGTTTTGATGACTTTTATTTTTTAAACAGCTTTACTGGGACATAATTCACATACCATACAATTCACCTATGTAACATGTACAATTCAATGGTTTTAAGTATATTTATAGACATGTGCCACTATCACCATGGATATCTAGCAAATTTGCTGAATTCTCTTATCAGCTCTAGTAAGGTTTTTTGGGTACATTTTTGGGGACATTTTAATGCAAATAAGCATGCTGTGAATAACACAGTTTTCTTTCTTTAAACAGAATTTTAAGGCCATTTAAAGGCTTTATTGCGTTGGCTAGGACTAGTGCATTGTTAATACACTAGTTAATAAATACACTAGTGCATTTAGTGTATTGTTAAGTAGAAATGATAAGAGCAGAACTTTTAGTTTTATTTCTACATCTTTATTTTTGAAGGACATTTTCTCTGGGTATAGAATTTTAGGTTGGCTTATTTTTCTCTTCCCATTTCTTTAGCACTCTACAATGTCATTCCATTTTTTTTTTCTGATTTCTTTTTGTTTCTGATGACAAGTTGTCTATACTGTTTATTTTTCTTCCCCTAAATGTAATGTGACCTTTTCCTCTGGTTTCTTTCTTTTTTTTTTTTTTTTTGAGATGGAGTCTCGATCTGTCGCCCAGGCTGGAGTGCAGTGGCGAGATCTCGGCTCACTGCAAGCTCCGCTTCCCAGATTCACACCATTCTCCTGCCTCAGCCTCCCGAGTAGCTGGGACTACAGGTGACTGCCACCACACCTGGCTAATTTTTTGTATTTTCAGTAGAGACAGGATTTCACGGTGTTAGCCAGGATGGTTTCAATCTCCTGACCTTGTGATCTGCCCGCCTCGGCCTCCCAAAGTGCTGGGATTACAGGCGTGAGCCACCGCATCCAGCTGTTTGTTTTTTTGAGACGGAGTCTCACTCTGGCTGGAGTGCAGTGGCATGATGTTGGCTCACTGCAACCTCTGCCTCCTGGGTTCAAGTGATTTTCATGCCTCAACCTCCCAAGTAGCAGGGATTACAGGCATGCACCACCACACGGGGCTAATTTTTGTATTTTTAGTAGAGATGGGGTTTCGCTATGTTGACCAGGCTGGTCTTGAACTCCTGGCCTCAAGTAGTCTACCTGCCTCAGCCTCCCAAAGCGCTAGGATTACAGGTGTGAGCCACCACACCCGGCCATCTTTGGTTTCTTTCTTTCTTTTTTTTTTTTTTTTTTTTTTTGAGATGGAGTCTTACTCTGTCATCAAGGATGGAGTGCAGTGCTGCAATCTCATCTCACTGCAACCTCTACCTTCCAGGTTCAAGCGATTCTCCTGCCTCAGCCTCTGAGTAGCTGGGATTATAGTCACATGCCACCATACCCAGCTAATTTTTGTATTTTTAGTAGAGATAGGGTTTCACCATGTTGGCCAGGCTGGTTTCAAACTCCTGACCTCAAGTGATCCACCCACATCAGCCTCCCAAAGTGCTGGGATTGCAGGCATGAACCACCTGGTTTTTTAGAAACAATTTTCTTTTCCCTTGATTTTTATCAATTTCATTATTGTACCTATATGTAGTTTTCTTTGTGTTTATCATGTTCGTATAACTTTTTGACCTGCCTTTGAGTTTGATAATCCTTTCTTTTGTTACTTTCTCTAGCGAACTATTCATTTTGGGTATTGTATTTTTCTGTTTTAGAATTTCAGAACTGCGCATGGTGGCACGTGCCTGTAGTCCCTGCTACTCAGGAGGCTGATGCAGGAGTGTTTCTTGAGCTCAGGAGTTTGAGACCAAGGTGGATGATATAACAAGACCCTGTCTCTTTAAATAGAAAAAAAAAATTGCATTTCTTTTATTCTGTTCTTTAGAGTTTCCATTTGTCTGCCCAAATTCTCCATTTTCTTATTTCATTGTTTTCTACCTTTACCTGTAAATCATTTTTCTGTTATATGTATATTTATATAATCTCTGTTGTTTCAAAGTCTTTGCTAATTCTAACATATGAATCATCTGTGAGTCTGCTTCTATTGCTTTTTTCCTTTTGGTTACAGGTCACATTTTTCTGCTTCATGTGTCTCATTTTAAAAATTGTGTGCAAACACTTGATAAAAGCAGTAGAGACTAGGGTAGGCCATTTTTCAACTAATCAGGAGTTCAGTTAGGTTGGGGCTATGTTGACACTTTAGTTGGTTTGCATCCCCCTCAGTTTCAAATGTCTTGAGGCTGGGCTCAGACTCCTTTCTCCAGCAAAAGTGTGGAATGTTAGCACTGTGAGACTTAAGAGCTCTCTCTGCTGTCCAAGCCAGCCCCTGGCTCCCTGTGCTGCTGTAGATCCAACAGAAGTCCCACGGGAAGGAATGATGGCAGCATAGGACTCACTGTGTGTGTGTGTGTGTGTGTGTGTGTGTGTGTCTTTTCCAGATTCCAAGTTGTCTTGCAGCTCGCATGCAGCCATTGAAAGTTTAGCTGGTTTATCCCCATCACAGCATTTCACTGCATATGGCGGGCTCACTCCTGCGGGTCCCTGTGTCCAGAGATTTGGTGCCTATCCACAGGCATGAAAGCAGCCACTAACTTCCTGTGCACCTAGAGAGGGACAGAGCCACTTTAGAATTCAGTTTATTTAGATGCTCCATACCTACTATTATGTGATGTTTTAAGTTTGTCAGGTGTTTTCTTATTGTGCAGTTGCTGTGGGAGTATTTTGTGACCCTCTGCATCCTAACTGGAGGTGGTGCCCTCTGACATTCCCATGAAGTGGCGTTTCTTCCTCCTCTTGGCTACTCCGGAGGGAAGCCCTTCCATGCCCAGACCTGCCTTTATACTGTCTCATTTCCTTTCTTGATGTTTCCGGGGCTTATTATTATTCACAGGATGTGAGTTACCCCATATATTCTGATCAGTAATTAGATTTTTGATTTAATTTTTCTATCTTTTTTTTTTTTTTTTTTTTTAAGACTGGGTCTTGCTCTGTCACCCAGGTTGGAGTGCAATGGTGCGATCATGGCTCACTGCAGCCTCGACCTCCCTGGGCTCAGGTGATTTTGCCACCTCTGTCTCCCAAGTAGCTGGGACTACAGATGCACACCACCACGCCTGGCTGAGTTTTGTATATTTTGTAGATACAGCGTTTTGTTATATTGCCCCGACTGGTCTCAAACTCCTGGGTGCAAGTGATCCATCTGCCTTGGCCTCCCAAAGTGCTGGGATTACAGGTGTGAGCCACTGCACTTGGCCTTCTCTGTCTTCTTCTCTCTCAAAAAGCTGATGCCCACTACTTAGGTTGTGAGGAGTTTGGGGTTTATTCTTCCAGATGATGAAGCACAAGGCTTTCATGAGTGTGTGTGTGTGTGTCGGAGGGGAGGTGTGGAGAGTGTTGGGAGTTGGGGGAAGTAAAATACTAACTAGTGTTACAACAAAGGCCTGTATCCTGTTATCCTTCTCAAATGAACACGTATCACACCTTCTCTGTCACACCCTCTATTAGTCCATTTTCAGGCTGCTGATAAAGACATACCCAAGACTGGGTGATTTACAAAAGAAAGAGGTTTAATTGGACTTACAGTTCCACGTGGCTGGGGAAGCCTCACAATCCTGGCGGAAGGCAAGGAGGAGCAAGTCATGTCTTACATGAATAGCAGCAGGCAAAGAGAGCTTGTGTAGGCAAACCCCCATTGTTTTTTTTTTTTTGAGATAGAATTTTACTCTTGTTGCCCAAGCTGGAGTGCAATGGTGTGATCTCAGCTCACTGTAAACCTCTACCTCCCAGGTTCAAGCGATTCTCCTGTCTCAGCCTCCTGAGTAGTGGGATTACAGGCACGAGCCACCATGCCCAGTTAATTTTTTGTATTTTTGATAGAAATAGAGTTTCACCATGTTAGCCAGGCTGGTCTCCAACTCCTGACCTCAGGTGATCCACCCACCTTGGCCTCCCAAAGTGCTGGGATTATAGGTGTAAGCCACCACGCCCAGCCCAAACTCCCATTTTTTAAAACCATCAGATTTCGGGAGACTCATTCACTATCACAAGAAAAGCGCAGGAAAGATCTGCCCCCTAATTCAATAACCTCCCACCAGGTTCCTCCCACGACACGTGGGAACTGTGGGAGTTATATATAATTCCAGATGAGATTTGGGTGGGGACACAGGGCCAAACCATATCATTCCACTCCTGGCCCTTCCCAAATCTCATGCTCTCACATTTCAAAACCAATCGTGCCTTCCCAACAGTACCCCCAAGTCTCAACTCATTTCAGCATTAACTCAAAAGTCCACAGTCCAAAGCCTCATCTGAGACAAGGCAAGTCCCTTCTGCCTATGAGCCTGTAAAATCAAAAGCAAGTTAATTACTTCCTAGATATAATGAGGGTACAGGCATTGGGTAAATACAGCCATTCTAAATGGGAGAAATCGGCCAAAACAAAGGGGCTACAGGCCCTATGCAAGTCTGAAATCTAGTGGGGCAGTCAAATCTTAAAGCTCCAAAATGATCTACTTTGACTCCATGTCTGATATCCAGGTCATGCTGATGCAAGAGGTAGGTTCCCATGGTTTTGGGCAGCTCCACCCATGTGGCTTTGCAGGGTACAACCTCCCTCCCAGCTGCTTTCACGGGCTGGCATTCAGTGTCTGTGGCTTTTCCAGGCAAACAGTGCAAGCTGGATCTACCTTTCCAGGGTCTGAAGGACAATAGCCCTCTTCTCACAGCTCCACTAGGTGGTGCCCCAATAGGGACTCTGTGTGGGGGCTCTGTCCTTACATTTCCCTTCCACACTGCCCTAGCAGAGGTTCTCCATGAGAGCCCAGTCCCTCTAGCAAACTTCTGCCTGGGCATCCAGGCATTTCCATACATCCTCTGAAATTTAGGCAGAAGTTCCCAAACTCCAATTCTTGACTTCTGCACACTCAGAGGCTCAACACCATGTGGAAACTGCCAAGGCTTGGGGCTTGCACCCTCTGAAGTCACAGCCTGAGTTGTACATTGGCCGCTTTCAGCCATGGCTGGAGTGGCCGGGACACAGGGCACCAAGTCCCTAGGCTGCCCACAGCACTGAAACCATTTCTTCCTGGGCCTCTGGGCTTGTGATGGGGGGCTGCTGTGAAGGCCTCTGACATGCCCTGGAGACATATTCACCATTGTCTTGGGGATTAACATTCGGCTCCTCATTATTTATGCAAATGTCTGAAGTAGGCTTGAATTTCTCCTTAGAAAATGGGGTTTTCTTTTCTATCACATTGTCAGGCTGAAAATTTTTTGAACTTTTATGCTCTGTTTCCCTTATAAAACTGAATGCTCTTAACAACACCCAAGTCACATCTTGAATGCTTTACTGCTTAGAAATTTATTTTGCCAGATGCTCTAAATCACCTCTCTCAAGTTCAAAGTTCCACAAATCTCTAGGGCAGGGGCAAAATGTTGCCAGTCTCTTTTTGGCGACATAAGAGTCACCTTTGGTCCAGTTCCCAAAAAGCTGCTCGTCTCCATCTGAGACCACCTCAGCCAGGACCTTATTGTCCATGTCACTATCAGGCTTTTTTAAAAGCCATTCAACAAGTCTCTAGGAAGTTCCAAACTTTCCCACATTTTACTGTCTTCTTCTGAGCTCTCCAAACTGTTCCAAGCTCTGCCTGTTACCTAGTTCCAAAGTTGCTTCCACATTTTTGGGTATTTTTTCAGCAACACCTCACCCTAATGGTACCAATTTACTATATTAGTCCATTTTCAACTGCTGAAAAGACATACCAAAGACTGGGCAATTTACAAAAGAAAGAGGTTTAATTGGACTTACAGTTCCACATGACTGAGGAGGCCTCACAATCATGGTGGAAGGCAAGGAGGAGCAAATCACGTCTTACATGGATGGTAGCAGGCAAAGAGAGAGCTTGTGCAGGCAAACTCCCTTTTTTTTTTTTGAGATGGAGTCTTGCTCTGTCACCCAGGCTGGAGGGCAGGGGTGCGATCTCGGCTCACTGCAAGCCATGCCTCCTAGGTTCATGCCATTCTCCTGCCTCAGCCTCCCCAGTAGCTGGAACTACAGGCACCCACCACCACACCCAGCTAATTTTTTGTATTTTTAGTAGAGACGGGGTTTCACCATGGTAGTGAGGATGGTCTTGATCTCCTGACCCATGATCCTCCTGCCTCGGCCTCCCAAAGTGCTAGGATTACAGGCATAAGCTGCTGCACCCAGCCCAAACTCCCATTTTTAAAACCATCAGATCTCATTAGACTCATTCACTATCATGAGAACCGTGCAGGAAAGACCCACCCTCACAATTCAGTCACCTCCCACTGGGTTCCTCCCAAACACACGGGAACTGTGGGAGTTACAATTCAAGATGAGATTTGGGTGGGGACACAGAGCCAAACCATATCACACCCACAACTTCCCATATCTTTCAATGTATTCCCATGTTCCCCACCCACTCATCCCATTAACTTCACATCCCAGCCTCAAATGGCCTCCTCCTCTTCCCTACATTCCCCCTACATATCCACATTGGCCTCTCCCATACTCACCCTATATTTCAAGTGCACTCCTCAGTGATCCCAGGGGCTGTGCCTCTCAGGGATTTACCCTGTCCAGCTGGGTCTTCAGAGGCTGAGATCAGGCAGAAAGGGGCCATGCTTGTGCAGTGGCCCCCCTCATCTATCTGACTGTGGCCTTGAGACCCCAGGGACAGGAAGACAGGAGAGCACTTGAACCCATTTGAACCTCAGATGGAGTCCAGGCTGGTCCTCGACCCTCATGGGGTTCCTTGGGGACTGTGTTAAGCATGAGTCAGCAATTTAACTCTCCTCTCCAGAGGTAATCATTGGTAATAGTTTGGTATATATACCTTTTTTCTTCTTTATATTAATTTACAACATAAAATGTGTATCATATAATAACTTCTGGCATAAATTATTCAATTTTATGTGTAGAATTATGTTCCTAGTTTTGTTTACATAGTGGGATCAAAAGGAACTTTAGTTTTTTTACTTATAAATACATCTTTATGTATTTCCTCATTAGTAATATAGATCAAATTCATTATTTTTAATAGTTATGTAGTATTTTATAGTATGAATGAACTATGCACCATTAAGTTAATCCCCTATTGATTATTAAAGTGGGCTATTTAAGTTTTTTCTTTTTTTGAGATGGAGTCTTGCTCTCTTGCCCAGCCTAGAGTGCAGTGGCATGATCCTGGCTCACTGCAAACCGCACTTCCTGGGTTCAAGCAATTCTCCTGTCTCAGCCTCCTGAGTAGCTGGGATTACAGGTGACAGCCAACACACCCAGCTAATTTTTGTATTTTTAGTGGAGACAAGGTTTCACCATGTTGGCCAGGCTGATCTTGAACTCCTGACCTCAGTTGATCTGCCTGCCTTGGCCTCCCAAAGTGCTGGGATTACAGGCCTGAGCCACCGTGCCTGGCCAAGTTTTTTCAATTAAATATTATTACCAATGACTGGCTTTTTATAAACCTTTACAGCAATGGGCCAGGATTTCTGGCATCTTGCCTTTGAAGTCAGGGCTTTGTCCATTTCTGGCAGAAAAGAATGGGCAGCGCTTTTATCTTTCCCTTGGAGGGGGCTCACTTGTTAGGAACCATCTGGTGCCTGAGTCACAGGTGCCATTATGACATCACAGGCCTTTTTTCCTCCACCCTTCCTGCCTATGCCATGGCTGGATGAACACAGATGTGAGGGGATTTGAACCATCTACAACCAATCCATATGTGACCAATGGTAAGAGCCAAACACACCAGACTTGTTAGGGGTGTCCCATTGATCTCTCAGGGTGAAGGGACCCCCTGACACTGAAGACTCTGAGAAGCCCTGGAAGCTGGGGATGCATGCCATACTGAATGGAGACGGAGGGACAGCAACCTCACTCTTGCCTTTCCCCTAATGCTGATTGCAGGAAGAGAAGCAGCCCATAAAGACAGAGGAGCCCTCAAAAGAAGATGAGCCTCAGCAGAAGGAGACGCTGACCCATTTGTCCTTAGAAGCAGAGTCGAAGGCAGAGGTAAGAGGAGCCCTGACTTGGATGTCATTGATCCTATGTCCTAGTGCTTGTGGCTAGTGTCTTTTGCATGGTGCTGTTATAAGTAAAGTTTTAGTGCCACAAAAGAAATAGCACCCAAATATAAAATTTTCTTTTTAATTCTCAGCAAGGCAATGTAGTTCTATAGAAGGGTGTACCCTTACAGGTGGAGCAATGGTGAGCACACAATTGGACAAGGGAGGGGAAGGTGTTCTTATCCCTGACGCACGTGGCCCCTGCTGCTGTGTCATTCCCCTATTGACTAGGGTTAGACGCACAGGCTAAACTAATTCTGATTGGCTAATTTAAAGAGAGTGAAGGGGTGAGTGGTTTGGTGGGAAAAATGGTTATGGCAGAGCAGGAAATTGGAATGAGTCAGGGTGGAGAATGAGCAGGTAATTGGAATGAGTCAGGGTGGAGCAGGTAATCAGAATGAGTCAGGGTGGAGCAGGTAATTGGAAAAGGTTGCTTTACAAGGAAGTTAAGTTTAAAAGTAGAAGGCAAAGAATTGAACATACTGACATACTGATTCTTTGAAGAGAAATTTAGAACTCATATCTATGAGTTTTCCTTCTTTCCACCCTTTGATGAGAACATGATCCTCAGGCTGGTGCTGGTTTACCAGAAATTCTAGGGGTGGTACCTGTGCTAAAAGACTTTTTGTTTTGAGGGAAAGGAAAATAGAAGATAAACCAAGTATATAATTTCTAAGAAATTGACCTTTTGTTTTAAATGTGGGGACATCAGCAGTGGACTTTATAGTCCTTTGTAACTTCTTACTGAGAAATTTCCTTTAGCACCTATTTTTATTAGTTTTTAGACCAAAGAAAGTCACACACCATTTTATATTTGACAATGCTTCCTATATGACTTTTATACCAGATAAGCTAAATTTAACCTTTATATTAGTGTGTTATTAATGTTAAACTTAATTTTAATAAAACCTTGTAGACATATTTATCCAATTTTTAATGTCTGACTATAAGGTAAGAATTTTATAGACTCTTTTTAACCTTTTATAATTTTTGTCAAACAGCAGGTTAGTGTTTTAAGAAAAACCTGTTGTGCTTTTATTTTAAAGTCCAGTTCACAGAAAAACTGGATGATACCCCTTTAACTTTGGCCAATATGTTTACACGCAGAACTTCCTTTACAATTAACATTTCAAAACTTGCTTAAACCTTTTTTTTTGAGACGGAGTCTCACTCTGTCGCCCAGGCTGGAGTGCAGTGGCGGGATCTCGGCTCACTGCAAGCTCCGCCTCCCGGGTTCACGCCATTCTCCTGCCTCAGCCTCCCAAGTCGCTGGGACTACAGGCGCCCACCACCTTGCCCGGCTAGTTTTTTTTGTATTTTTTAGTAGAGACGGGGTTTCACCGTGTTAGCCAGGACGGTCTCGATCTCCTGACCTCGTGATCCACCCGTCTCGGCCTCCCAAAGTACTGGGATTACAGGCTTGAGCCACCGCACCCGGCCAAAACTTGCTTAAACCTTTAAAACAAAAAAAATGTTAAACCTTTTAATGTAGGTAAAAATCCACATTCTTATACCTCCTTATAATCCTTTCACCAAAGGTATATTTTACTTTCCTTACACACCTACACACCTTGCACATAAACTGTTTCTTCAATAGTTTTACATTCAGGAGGCCTAATTACTTTTAAATTATACAACATTTCTTGCATAAATTCCTTATTATAACCTTTTTTTTCCATGACTTTCACAGACAATTCTTCGACATGCCTCAATTTTCTGACTTGTTGCAAACATCCCTTTCTTTAAACAACCAGTTAATTTATTTTAGGACAAGAATTTATCATATAACATTCCTTTTTACATAAATCCTCCCTCCCCCCACCCCCGGCTTTTTTTTTCTTGAAGATGATAACCATTCTTTTCCAAAGTGAACTTCCTTCATGTCTGTGGACTGGACTGCCTAAGGCCACAAGATTAGAAGTTACTATAATACATGTTACACTGTTAATTTTTAGCAAACTTTACTTTTGTTGAAAATCTTGTAAGTTTGGGATTTCAATTATTCTTTGTTATTAATAAGACCTTGTTCAGTCCATATTAACTTAGAATTCATATAGATGGCTCCTTCCTGATTCTGTAAGTACTTTAAAGCTTGGCTGAGTGCAAACAGCTCGCAGGTTTGAGCAATTTTCCTAACTCTGCTTCTACAAGAGTTTCCTCATCACTTACTGAATACCCATTGTGTCTTTTTCCCTCAATCACCCGGAAGGAACCATCTATTGTCCTGTCCCGAAGGGAGTTTCTTGGAGGTTTGGTCGGACCTTTGTATGGTAATTGAGATGTAGATCCCCTGTTAGGAAATCTGCTGGGTTAAGGGAATTTTCAGTGGTTAATGTTAAATCATCTTTTTCTAACAGAATAGCCTCATACTTCAAGGTTCTTGAGTCACTAAGCTACCTTTTTGCCTTTTTTTTTTTTTTTGACTTAGGATAGTTCTGACTTGAGGTGTGCTCACAATGAGGTTTCCGCTAAAACTTGTTTTTCTACTTTCTTCTGTTAGCAAAACAGTTGTCGCTACAGATTGAATGCATTTGGGCCATCCACAGGTTACCGGATTAAGAATTTTTGATTAGAAAGGCTATGGGTTGTCAGTGGCCTCAGTGTTTTCGGGCTATGCCTTTGTTTACACTGACAACAAGGTGGTGTTGGAGTGTTATAGGGTCATGGAAAAGATCTTCAATTATTTATTATAGGTTTTAAATTTACCCTGGCTTTTAAAGGAATAGGATACACTATGTTCTCTTTACTACTTCCATCTCTCTCTGTCTTGGACTCTGTCTCTCTCTTTCCCTTTGACTCCCTCTTTGTCTTTCTGTCTCTTTCTCTCTCTCTGCCTCTCTGTCTCTCTTTCTCTTTGAGTCCCTCTTTGTCTCTTTCTCTTTCTTTGCCTCTCTGTCTCTCTTTCTCCTTGACTCCCTCTTTGTCTCTTTCTCTCTCTCTCTGCCTCTCTGTCTCTCTCTCTGACTCCCTCTTTGTCTTTCTCGTTCTTTCTTTGCCTCTCTCCTTCTCTCTCTGTCTCTGACTCTGTCTCTTTCTCTCTGACTTCCTCTCCCAGTTTCTCTTTCCTCTTTGCTGGTCTTTCCCTGCCTCTGCCAGCCGCTTATGCTGCTGTTCTCCCCTCTCCTTCCCCTTCCCCTAGGGGAGGGACCATTGGGAGAGGAGCTACTCTCTCTTCCCCCAAGAAAGGAAAGGGGTGTTCTGAATATTTTTCTTACTACCAGAGGTTTGTGTGAGGTTCAACCCCCTGAAATTTGCGGAAGGCTCAACCCCTCAAAGCAGGGATGTCTCGCCTTGCCTGCCCTAGAAGTCTCAACCCCACAAACCAGGGATGTCTCCCCTTGCCTATCCTGGAAGGTTCAACCCCTCAAATCAGGGCGCATCTTGCCTTGCTGCTCTGGAAGGTTGACCCGTTTCCTCTCTTTCCCCCTCTGAAGGTCCCTTGGACACTTCCCACTCATGTTGTCCTCTCTGGCCACTCCCCAAGGGAGAATTAGGCCCCTCTTAGTGTTGGCGTGCTGGTATAAATCCCATGGCAGGATCCACCCTAAGCTATAAGAGGTAGCTACAGAACTGCAGAGAGGATCCACTCATTCCGTCCAGAAGTAGGACTTGTCACCATCCACACGAACAACACCTCAAGTAGGGTTGTTTGTGATCATTCACACACACACACATTTAGCCCTCCAGAATTTGACCACCAAGGAAGTACTTTATCGGCTCCCACAGCTTCTCCTTTCTTGGTCTGTGCACAGAGTTGTTGCCACAATATGTGGGGATCCTTTAAGCTAGGTTGCTGGCCAGTTTCTTTCCGCGTTGCTGAGAGCTTGGGTTATTCCTCGCACTGGGTGGTCCTGATTTTTCACCCCTGAGGCCGTTGCAAGGGGGCGGGGTGCACCTCCTCATGAGAGAGAACCAGAGACCTCCCCCAGAGTGGAATGTAATCACAGGCGAGCCCCCAGATTGTTATAAGTAAAGCTTCGGTGCCGCAAAAGAAATAGCACTTGAATGTAAAATTTTCTTTTTAATTCTCAGCAAGGCAATGTGCTTCTATAGAAGGGTGCGCCCTTACAGATGGAGCAATGGTGAGCGCACCCTTGGACACGGGAGGGGGAGGGGTTCTTATCCCTGACACACGTGGCCCCTGCTGCTGGGTTGTTCCTCGGTTGGCTAGGGTTAGACCGCACAGGCTAAACTAATTCCAATTGGTTAATTTAAAGAGAGTGATGGGGTGAGTGGTTTGGCAGGAAAAATGGTTATGGCAGAGCAGGAAATCGGAATGAGTTAGGGTGGAGAATGAGCAGGTAATGGGAATGAGTCAGGGTGGAGCAGGTGATCGAAAAAGCTTGCTTTATGAGGAAGTTAAGTTTAAAAGTAGAAGGCAAAGATTTGAATGTTCTGACAGATTGATTCTTTGAAGAGAAATTTAGAACTCATATCTAACAGTGCTGAGCTAAAAAGAGAAATAAACTCAATCTTGTCCGTTCTCTTTCCCCATTTCCCTTTCAGGCTAAAACTCCAGTTCTGGTTGAGACACAGACAGTGGACAATGCCAATGAGAAATTAGAAAAAGTATGACCTCCCAAACCACACAGGGCTGGGGCTGGGGATGTGGGGGCTGTGCTTGTGGAATGGAATGACCATGATATGGAAGCGGGGCTCAGTTAGAAGTACGTGTGTGTGCATGTGTGTGTGTGTATGTGTGTGCGTGTATTTGAGCTTGTGCATGTATGTGTGCTTGTGAATTAAGATTTAAAATGTGAAAGTTAAGAAAAATGATGATGGGGAAGAGATGTAAGAGTTTGAACTTTGGGGTGGAGGAACTTTTGATACTATGACATGTTGACAAAAAGAGAAAAGAGTTGAACTGTGCAAAATATTTGAAGAGATTTATTCTAAGCCAAGTGTGAATGACCATGGCCCATGACACAGCCCTCAGGAAGTCCTGAGAACATGTGCCCAAGGTGGTCCCGGCACAGCTTGGTTTCGTACATTTTAGAGAGGTATGAGGCATCAATCAAATACATTTAAGAAATACATTGGTTTGGTCCAGAAAGGTGGGACAACTCATAGCGGTGGCTGGGGGGAGGGTAGTGTTTCCAGGCTATAGGTGAATTTAAACATCTTTTGACTGACAATTGGTTGAATTTGTCTAAAGACGTGAGATTCATAGAAAGGGAACATTCAGGTTAAGATAAAAGATTGTGGAGACCAAAGTTCTTTAGAACTCCTGTAGTATCTCCCTTTAGAGACAATAGATAACAAATGTTTCCTATTCAGATCTTAGTTAATCTCTTTAGGTTTGGGAGGGTCTGGAAGAAAAAGATCTAGCTATGTTAATAGAGATTCTTTACAGATGCACATTTTCCTCCACAAAGAACAGCTTTGCAGGGCCATTTCAAAATATGGCAAAGAAGCATGTTTTGGGATAAAATATTTTTCTTCCTTGTCTGGTAATGTTATGCCAGGGTCAGGTTGGAAAGTAAAGGGTTAAATAAAACCCATCTGACGAGAAGTTATGATTTGCAGGGCATGACTCCCCAGGCCCCTTAGATACGAATTTGGGCAAGACAAAAAAAATCAGGGTTTAGTCTTCAGACATGACAGAGGGAGAGAACAGGCTGTGGCTATGAACTGTTGTCAGGGATGAGAGGGCAGGACTGGCAAAGGATGTGACTTCTCCAGCAGGTTGAAGGGGTCTGAAAGAAAGGATCAGATCTGGGTGGAACATGGTAACCCTTTGATCCTATATCACAGTGTTCTTGCTGGTCAACAAGGTCCGTGGAAAACTGGGTGAGGTAGCCAGGGCAAGTGTGCCCCAAGATGGGCAGGACACTGAGACCCAGGGGCAAGGTGATGTGCTTGTGGCTATCAACCAGAGGATGGCAGAGGCAGGACACCTACCTGATCTGGTTCCAGCTAGTGTCCTGCCCAGTGCTCCTGAATTCCAGAAAAAGAGACAGTTGCTGATAGGGAATCAGGGCTTTTCCTGGCACACCCTAGGGCTGAAGCCAGTGGGGAGCATTCTCTGAAGGTCCCTCTTTTTTCTTGAAAGCCCCCAGAAAACCAAAAGAAGCTCTCTGACAAAGATATGGTAGCCACCAAGATCCAGGCCTGGTGGCGGGGCACCCTGGTGCGTCGGGCACTGTTGCACGCAGCCCTCAGCGCCTGCATCATTCAGTGCTGGTGGCGGCTGATACTGTCCAAGATTCTGGAGAAGAGGCGGCGGGCGGCGCTGGAGGCCTTCTCCCGGGAGGAGTGGGCAGCAGTCACACTGCAGTCCCAGGCCCGCATGTGGCGCATCCGCAGGCGCTATTGCCAGGTGCTCAATGCTGTTCGCATCATCCAGGCCTACTGGAGGTGCCGCTCCTGTGCTTCCCGGGGGTTCATCAAGGGCCAGTACAGAGTCACAGCCAACCAGCTGCATCTCCAGCTGGAGATCTTGCTGGGCTCAGGGCCTTGCATTGTGACAGAGTGTATTCCCCTCTCAATAAAGGAATGAACTGGTCTTTTCCAGATAGTCTCTGACAAGCTTCAGGAGGTCAGAGCAATGGATGGCAGATACTTGGCATTTCATATACCAGCTCTGAGGAATGGGCAGGGCTTGTCTGAGGCCTCATGTGGAACAGACTCTGAACCTCTTTTCCAGACTGAGCAGAGACTGTGATTGATTAGCAACATCTGCCGTAGGAAGGAAAGTTGAGGGTACAGACCTGTCAGTTGGCCAACTCCATGGAATATCATTCATATTTACACCATTCTATGTACATAGTGCACCCTCCCCAGGACTGGGTATAATAGAAACCTGGTGGGTGGTGGTCATGGCAATGGTAGCACATTCTCCAGGAATTCACCTGTCTGGGTCTGGTTGCTCAGGGCTTGTTCCCCAGCCCCTAGGACTGAGAGAAGCCCCCCAACCCCAGGCCCTGTGATTCCGTCTCCCTGCTGCACTGGGGGCTATGTCCTTATACTTGGCTTCTAAGAATCTGAGACCCAAACTGGAAGCTGTTAGCATAACTCAAGTCCTCATCCTCACCTCAAACCCCATCTGTGCCCTGCCCTCGAGCCCCATATGAAAGCTAGGACTCATTTTCCTCCAGACCAGGCTGGCATGGGAGGTTCCACAGGCAAGCGGGCAGGAGAGAGGGCGTTTTGCTGCCAACCCAACCCTCTGGTGAGTGTTAGACCTCAGGCTATCACAGCTGCAGGAGCTGAGCAGGCATTAGTCTTGTGTTCCTTACCCTCCCTACTGGCCCAACTTCTGCAAGGGCCAATCCAGGCAGAGCTGGCTCTTCTGAAAGTCCCTTCCTGTGAAATGCTGCCAGCTGGGGTGGGGTTGGGGCTCAGGTGATGATAAGGGCCAATTAAGAGGTGAAGGTTTGCATTACTCTGATGATTAGCGATGTTGAACAATTTTTCACATTCCTGTTTGCCACTTAGCAAATAACAATGTAGTGTATATTTTAAGATACTTAAAAAAAGATTTTTGAATGTTGTCACTACAAAGAAATGATAAATATTTAAAGTGATGGATATGGTAAATATCCCAATTTGGTCATTACAGTATATATACATGCATTGAAATATAACATTATACCCCACAATTATGTATAATTATTATCAATTATCAATTAAAAAATTAGTAACAAAAAAAGAGGTTAAAATTAGGCTGAACTTCTGCCTGTCAACACTGCTGTCACTGTCCTGTGGTTCCCTGAAGAAGGGGGATTCTGAGGACTGAGTCACAGCCCTATGTCCAACCCTGCTTCAATGACTGTGCCCTGGAGAGCTGGTCCCTCAGCTCATAGATGTTCTGAGATGCTGCCCCGAAGTCTCAGGCTCTAGCTCTCGGGCATGAGCTCTGTATTTCCTGCTCTGTCCTGCCATGTCCTGCCCCTTGTGTCTCGTTCAGGGCCTGGGTCTCTCATACCCACTCTGAAGGATTCCTATCTTTCTCCTTGCCCCTGTTGTCCTATGTTCAGAGTATCAGAGCATAGAGCTCTGATTTCCATCTGCTCCACCTCTCACTGCCCTGTGGCCATAGACAAGTCATTTCCCCTCTCTGAGCCCAGTGTCCTGAGCTGTGAACTGGCGCTAACATTCCCCACCTTCCAGGGTAAACGTCAAGCACCATAAAAACTAGCACCTTCAAAACATCAAGTTTGTACACCTACTTTGCATTTAACTTTGTTAATTATACTTCAATAAAGCTAAAAAAGTTTTTCTTCATCAGCATCAAAACAAGGAAAGGAGTCACAAACAAGCCTTAAATACCGGTAGCCATGGAAAAAACAGCCAATTCTGGGGTCAGCTGGAGTGGCCCAGCAAAGCACATGGAGCCATGTTCATCATTGTTGAGGTACTCCCACTCCCAGGCCTCCTCAGTGGACAGAGCCAGGAAATACATGTTTGTGTGTATGCATAAGCATTGCACATTTATATCCATGTTCATTTCTCTGCCTATCTATATTGAAATCTGTGAGCTCACACTGATACCTCCAATCCCACCCCAAATTTAAGAATTCACTCTAGTTTTCTCCTTTCCTTATTTCTTTTCTTTTTGAGATGGAGTCTGGCTTTGTCACCCAGGCTGGAGTGCATTGGCACAATATTGGCTCACTGCAACCTCCGCCTCCCTGGTTCAAGCAATTCTCCTGCCTCAGCCTCCCGAGGAGCTGGGATTACAAGCGTGCACCACAACGACTGGCTAATTTTTGTATTTTTAGTAAAGACAGGGTTTTGCCATGTTGGCTGGGCTGGTCTTGAACTCCTGACCTCAAGTGATCCACCCACCTCGGCCTCTAAGTGTTGAGATTACAGGTGTGAGCCACTGTGCCCGGCCTCCTTTCCATATTTCTACTCTTCTTTCTGAGAGTGACACCCCTAGCTCCGATGATCTTTAATACATTTTCTTATTTGATTTTTCCTGTGTGCAACTAATTCTGCACAGCTACCACTGGCCCCTGTCTTACAGGGACACTGGCCCGTTTCTCTTGATCTCTGATATACGACACCGTCTATTGCCCTCTTCTTGTGGCTGAGGCTGTGGCTCCCCACGTTGATCTGATGACTGGGGTAAATGCTCCTTCACCCAACCTGAGCTGAAACAAAATGTCAGGGCACCCTCTGCGTGGATATCCTCCTCACTGTGCTCAAGTTCTGATGGTCTATGCCACCAAGGATGCCCTTCTCATCCTGACTGATATGACACTACAACTGGTATGGACTTACACCCCCGTGTGGACTCCTCCTCCCACTGCCTGGGTTTCATGCTGGTCCCTCCTAGAACAATGCCTTCCTCCCCCGTCTTGTGACCCTCCCTCACCCGGCTCTGTTCCATGGTGGCTCTCTTTGCCCCTGGTGCAGCTATGTTGCACTGCCCAGCCTGAGGATTTCAGACTGATAGAGTGATTCAGGAAGGAAAGGGAAAAGAAAATGAAGGCAAGGGCAAGAGAAAACTAAATTTTCAATAAAAAAATGGAGACAAAGCATCTGCAGAAGAAAATTCTCAATCATGGGCTGACATCTGCTTCAACATTTTCACCCCAAACCTCAAGCAAGCATAACCACACAGAAGATCTGGAAATTGTCCATGAAATAATGAATCAAAATGTTTGAGGTTCAGGCCTTCCTCTCCCACTACAAATTCATAGGAATAACAGAAAAAACATTGATTTCAAAAGGTTGTACTAGTACCTAAAATATAGGAAGGGGGCCTTCAGGGAATGGAAGCATGTGGAATCCCTAATAGTCAGAAGGTATATGTGGAAAAACTGAAAGACAATAAATTAAAGCTTTAGAAAAGGCAAAGGCAAAGGCAAGAGTGGCCATGCAGTTTCTCCATGCTTGGAGCTAGCTGGCCAGGGACAGCAGGGCTGTGGGCTCTGCAGGGCACTGGTTGGAATATGCCCATAGGAGGAGCAGCTGGCTCTCTGCTGAGCTACACAGTTGGCAAGAGTGGCTGACGGCAGAGGGCTCTGTGACCCACCAGGGCCTGGTGCCATGTGACACCCCTGCACAGCAAGGACCCTGTCCAGAGGACCACCCACAGAGGTCCCACCCTGACAGGCCACCTCACAGAAATGGAAGACCCAGAAGTTCCACTGTTGGTCGAATGTGTGCTTCTGAGAAAGAATGGAGAATGGAGGGAAGGAGCACGCAAGCATGAATGAGAGGATCTCCCATCATTAATGAGAGTTTTAATGAGATTCTTTAGAAAGAACTACAGTTTAAGACAGCTGACCAACTGCACCAAGATGAGTGAAAACAGATGTAACCCAAAATATGTTATGGCTGAAGATAAACTGAATGAAGATACCGAATTTTTTTTTTTTGAAGTGAGTTTCACTCTTGTTGCCCAGACTGTAGTGGCACAGTCTCAGCTCACTGCAACCTCCTCCTCCCGGGTTCAAGCGATTCTCTCACCTCAGCCTCCCGAGTAGCTGGGATTACTGGTGCCCACCACTGCACCCGGATAATTTTTGTATTTTTAGTAGAGACGGGGTTTCACCATGTTGGCCAGGCTGGTCTTGAACTCCTGACCTCAGTTGATCCACTCGCCTTGGCCTCCCAAAGTGCTGGGATTGTAGGCATGAGCCACCACGCCCTGCCAAAATGCTGAAACATTTAAACAGGAAATAAAACCAATGGCTTACCCACCAAGGAGTAAGTCAGGGTGACTTCAGCTTTCTCAGCAGCAACACTGATTGCAAAGAGAGAGTGGAGCCACAGCCTCAACTTTCTGCAGAAGAATCTTTCTCAGCACAGAATCATAAACTCACCCCGATATTATCCAAGTGTTGTCCCCCCCCGCTCCCCTGCAATCCGTGGAGTCAGGGATGTGGCACTCAATAGGCTAATGGGAAATCTAAAACCAAAGATGAGCACCCAAACAAGAACCACCAAGCTTTGGAGGAAACCAATAGCATGAAAAAGCATTCTTAAACTCCGCAAGCAGAAACCTGATAACCAAGGGAAAGACTTGAGAAATTAATATCCTCATTGGGTGGAGGAAGACATCTTAGATACAAAAGAACAAGCCTTTATTAAAAAGCCATTTATGGATCTCAGAAAGGAATAATCCTTGTCAAAATTAAAACCCAGTAGATGGGATGAATAGCAGAATGCAGGTATAAAGTGCAGATTAGTGAGTGGAAATTTTGATGTGAAGAATCCTCCTGGAGTGTAGCACAAAAGGTCAGAGAAATGAAAAGCTTAAAGAAAATAAATAAAAGAATGAGGCATTGATCCAGAAGTTCCAGTCATGGTTGACTGTGTATTCCTGAGAAAGGAATTGCAGAGACAAAGGCAGAAACATTCAAAGCATTGATGAGTTTTCCAGAGCTTAAAGAGACTCACTTGCCCTCAAAAGATGAAGGAAAACAGATGGAGCTTCACACAGGTCACAGCACAATTTCATAACTGATGAAGATAGAATACTTAAATATTTAAAGAGGAAAAGGAATCAACACATCACCTCCTAAGGAACGAATTTCAGATTCACATCAGCTTTCTCAGCATCAAGCAATGTTCTTGCATCAACATTGAGTGCAAGAAGAAAATGGAGCAACACTCCCAATGCTCTGAGAGAAAGTAAATGTGAGCATTGAATGCTATGCTACCCCAAATGTCATTCAAGTGTAAGTACAAAGTGAAAGGCATTCAAAAGTCTCTGACTGTATCTCTGGGAAATTAACTCCATGACAAAGGAAAACAAATCCAGGAGAATGGCACAAGACATAGTGATGAGTATAGATGCCACTAACATTTATTATTATGACTGAATAAGATTTTCCTATAAAATATGCATATTTCTTTTTTCCTGTTAGACAAGGTCTCTCTCTGTAATCAGGCTGGAGTGCAGTAGCTGGATCATGGCTCACTTCAGGCTGCACCTCCCAGGCTCAAGTGATCCTTCCACTTCAGCCTCCTGAGTAGCTGGGACTATAGGTCCATGCCTCAATGCCCAGCTAATTTTTGTATTTTTTGTAGAGATGGGGTCTCACTCTGCTGCCCAGGCTGGTCTCCAGTTCCGGGGCTCTAGCAATCCGTCTGCCTCAGCCTCACAAAGTGTTGGAATCACAGGCGTGAGCCACTGCGTCTAGCCAAAATATGTATATTTCCATAAAATATGTCTATTTCTCAAATGATGGCAACATGGGAGGTTGCTGGAGACAGTGTATGGAGAAAAGGAACTTGGGCTAAAGTTCTTGCCTGATTTGAGGCCCAAGTGATATTGATTTGCTTCAGATGCTCCACATGCAAAATAAAATCTGTTAACATGTAAGTACTAGAAGAACAGCAATGAGGTATATAACGTCTAGGTAAATTAGAAACTACATTCAGCTAACATAGAAATCTAAAATACATTTGGGAGGCCGAGACGGGCGGATCACGAGGTCAGGAGATCGAGACCATCCTGGCTAACATGGTGAAACCCCGTCTCTACTAAAAAATACAAAAAATTAGCCGGGCGAGGAGGGGGGCTCCTGTAGTCCCAGCTACTCGGGAGGCTGAGGTGGGAGAATGGCGTGAACCCGGGAGGCGGAGCTTGCAGTGAGCTGAGATCCGGCCACTGCACTCCAGCCTGGGCGACAGAGCAAGACTCTATCTCAAAAAAAAAAAAAAAAAAAAAAAAAGAAATCTAAAATACAGTGAGTCAAACAAATTAGAGGTTTGGTTTACATCCCCTAAAAGAATTCTGAGAGTGGACAGTCCAGGCTCAGTGGACAGTGCCATGATGTCATCATGGAACTAAGCATCTACTGTTTTCGCACCACCTCCCCACCATGTTGGGGAGGTAGCTCATGTCATCATGCTCTCAAAGTGGTTACCAGAGTGCTGGCCATCAAGTTGACATTTTAGGGAAGTAGAGGGTTAAGACGAAATGGGAAAAGGGTTTATTTGAGCCCAGCTTGGCTCCTCAAAGAGGTTTCCCAGAAAGCCCACCCAGCGACTCCTGCTGACATCTCATTGGCTAGTGAACATCACGTGACCACTCCAGTCGCAAGAGAGGCGGAGAAACGCTATTCCTTTAATTGCACATGTTGCCAACACCAATAAAATCAGTTCTTTTTAGTGATGAAGTGGGACTAAGTATGGGTAAGCAACTCACAATATCTGACACAATTTCTAAAACAGTAGGAAGAAAAAAACCTCACCAATCTCAAAACTCCCTGAAAACCTAACTAATCCAACAAAAGACAGGACAATAAAAATAAATCTTAAGAGAAACGATAGATTTAGAGTACAAAATAATATAGCAATAAGCCCGATATATTAGGAATCAGTAAATGTAAATTGGTAATGCCCACCTATTAGAAAATGAGACTTCTGGCTAGGCACAGTGGCTCTCACCCATAATCCCAGCACTTTGGGAGGCCAAGGTGGGAGGATCACTTGAGCCCAGGAGTTCTAGACCACCCTGGGCAACATAGCAAGATCCCATCTCTAAAAATAATACAAAAATTATCTGGGCATGGTGGTATGTGGCTGTGGTCCCAGCTACTGAGGGGCTGAGGTGGGAGGATCGCTTGAGCCCAGAAGGTTGAGGCTGCAGTGAGCTGTGATCATGCCACTGAACTCCAGCCTTGGTAACAGAGTGAGACCCTGTCTCTGAGAAAGAGAGAGAGAGAGAGAGAGAGAAAGAAAGAGAGACTCCTAAGCTAGGTTAGACAGATTGTGCTTGTGGTGGATGCAGAGATGCACCATTTAGACTTCCCTTCAACAAAGGACCTGTTGTATCAGCTCCTGGGAGTACTGACTACAGCTGTCAGCTCCTTCAGGTACTGCTTCAGCTGCGGAAAGCCTGCCTTGCCCAAGGTCAAGTCCTTCCAGATGCCACCCACAATGACTGAAACAGGTGAATGGATAACCACCTGACCACCGCATTCAAATCGGGCAATTCTGCCAGGCCATTTCAGCATCAGAGCTTCTTATGGTACTTGATAAGGATAATAAGGGAATACTATGAACAAGTAAGTATACACACATCAAATTAATGAAATGAATCAATTCCTTGAAAACAAAAAACTGCTATACCAAAAGTTATCCAAGATGAAATAAATAACTGGAGTCATTCTATAGCTATTTAAAAGATTGAATTTGCAGTTTAAAACCTTCTAGATAGTTTTATTGGCAACTTCTACCAAATATTTTACAAATAACACCAATTCTACATAATCTCTTCTGCAGAATAGAAGAGGAGAGACACTTCTTAATTCATTTTATGAGGCCAACGTTATCCTGACATTAAGACCAGACAAAGATAGCATTAAGAATAGAAAACTATGGACCAAGGCCAGGCCTGGTGGCTCATGCCTGTAATCCCAGTACTTTGGGAGGCTGAGGCGGATGGACCACCTGAGGTCAGAAGTTCGAGACCAGCATGGCCAACATGGTGAAACCCCCGTCTGTATTAAAAATCCAAAAATTAGCCAGACGTGGCGGGCACCTGTAATCCCAGCTACTTGGGAGGCTGAGGCAGGAGAAATGTTTGAACCCAGGAGGCAGAGGTTGCAGTGAGCTGAGATTGTGCCACTGCATTCCAGCCTTGGCGACAAGAGTGAAACTGTCTCAGAAAAAAAAAAAAAAAAAAAAAGAAAAGAAAATTGTGGACCAATATACTTCATGAATATAGAAACAAAAAATTTATTAACAAAATATTAGCAAATTCAATTTAGCAGAAAGTATACAATATTACAGTCGCACATCGCTTAATGATGGGGATATGTTCTGAGAAATGCATCATTAGGTGATTTCATCATTGTGGGAACACCATAGAGTGTGCTTCCATAAACGTAGATGGTGTAGTTTTCTACATAACTAGGCTATAGAGAAGTACAGCCTATTGCTCCTAGGCTGCAAACCTGTACAGCATGTTACTCTGATGAATACTTTAGACAATTATAACATAATGGTAAGTGTCTGTGTACCTAAACATAGAAAAAGTACAGTAAAAATGTAGTGTAGCATTCTGGGACCACTGGTCCCAGTATATGTGACTGAAATAGTGTTATGTAGTGCATGACTGTATGTATTACACACACACCACAACATGACCAAATGGGCCTTATTTCAGGAATGCACAACTTCAATATTTCAAGAATGCAGTTTCAATACTTGAAAACCAACCATTGTAACTTATATGATTAATTTAAAGGGGGAAAACCACATGGTCGTATCACTTGAAGTACAGAAAACATTTGACAAAATTCAACATTTGTTCATAATAAAAACTCTCAGCAAATTAGGACTAGAAGGGAATTTTCTCAACCTGATTAAGTTTATCTACAAAAAGCCTACAGCTAACATCCTACTTAAGAGAGAAAGGTGAAATGCTTTCCACCAAGGTTGGGAACAAGGCAAGGGTATTTTCTCTTGCCAATCCTATTTACTAGATGTTCCTGCCAGAAAAAGAAATAAAGATATACGGATTGGAAACAAAAAAATAAAACTACCCCTATTCATAAGCAACAGGATTGTCCATGTAGGAAATCCCAAGGAATCTACAAAATGAAAGCCAAAAATCTTCTAAAATAGATAAGATAATTGAGCAACATTGCAGGAAACGAGGTTAACACAAAATTCAGTCATGTTTCTATATACTAACAATTGGAAACTTAAGTATAAAAGCAGTGATATTTACAATAGTTCCATAAAATGAAATTCTTAAGTATAAATCTAACAAAACATGTAAAAAAAATCTATATTTGGAAAACTAAAAAACACTGACAAAAGAAACCAAAGAAGGCCTAAATCAATGGAGAAACATACTGTATTCACAGATTGGAAGACTCAGCAAAGTAAAGATGTTAATTATATACAAATTGATCTATAGATTTAATGTAATTCCAATCAAAATGCCAGAAAGATTTTTATAGATATAGACAAGCTGATTCTAAAATTTATGTGGAAAATTCAAAGAATTAGGAGAGCCAGAGCACTTCTGAAAAAAACAATAAATGTAGAGTAATCATATTATTTAATTTTAAGACATTATAAAGCTGCAGTAATAATTAAGACTGTGGTATTGGTAAAGGGATAGACACATAGATCAATGAAATAGACTAGACAGTCCAGAGATTCACACAAACAAGGCCAATCATTTTTTGACAAAGATACAAGGAATTCCAATGGAAAAAGGACAATCTTTTCAACATGGTCAAATAACTGGAAATTCATATGCAAGAAAACGAACCTCAACCTAATCCTCATATAAAAATTAATTCAAAATGAATCATGATTATAAATGTAAAATATAACTATAAAATCTTAGCAGATAACATATGAGAAAATCTTTATCACCTAGAATTAGAAAAGCAGTTCTTATATATGACAACAAATGTGAAATTCATAAAGGAAAAAAATTTATTAATTGGACTTCATCCGTGAAAGACACTGTTAAGAGAATGAAAATATAAGCCACATAATGGGAGAAAATGTAAATCACATACCTCACAGATAATTTTTATCCATAATATACACAGAAGACTCAAAATTTAGTAGTAATTGTGATGGTTAATGCATGTGTCAACTTGACTGAGCTAAAAGATGCCCAGATAGCTGGTAAAACACGATTTCTTGGTGTGGCTGTGAGGATGTTTCTGGAAGAGATTAGCACTAAAATTGGTAGGCTGGGTCAATGAGGTTGCCCTCACCAGTGTGGTGGCCAGTATCCAATTTGTTGAGAGCCTAAATAGAACAAAAAGGTGGAAGAAGTGTGAATTCATTCTCTCTTCTTAAGCTGGGACATTCACCTTCTCCTAGAGAACTCCTGGTTCTCTGGCTTTGGACTTTGTGACTTGCATCAGAGGGTGCTCCTCCCTTTCCCACCCTTCCAAGTCCAGCCAAATTACATCACCAGCTTTCCTGGTTCTCCAGCTTTCAGAGAGCAGATTGTGAGACTTCTCAGCCTCCATAGTTTCAGTGAGCCAATCCCATGATAAATCTATTTCTATCTCTACCTCTTATTGGTTCTGTTTCTCTGGAGAACCTCAATGAATACAGTAATAAAATAAACAGCCCATTAAAATATGGCCAAAGACTTGAGCAGACACATTACTAAAGAAGATATATAGATACCAACTAAGGACATGAAAAGATGCTCATCACCATTAGCCATTAGAGAAACGAGTTAGTAAACTTTTCCAGTAAAGGATTAGATACATAGTAAACATTTCCAGCTTCATGGGCTGAGAGGCAAAATTGATGATGTGATGGGCTGAGAGGCAAAATTGATGATGTGATGTGTATACATAGTTATATAGCAAGAGAGAAAACAAGTTTCCACAAATTTTTATTGATGAAATTAAAGATATAATAAAAATTGAGTAAGTTTTGTAATACAGGTGGACTAATGAAAATAATGCATTTTTTTTTTGCGGGGGGAGGGACAATGTTTAGTTTAATTAGGGCTGAAAGTTACTGTTTCCTGTCATCAAAATCAGTTGCACATGCTTATATGTGATTAATTTTATATATTTCATCTTTGCACTGTCTTTTTACATGTATAGGCACTATGTAAAATATTTAGTACTACCAAATACTAATATGAATCTGATATGGTTTGGGTCTGTATCCCCACCAAATCTCATGTTGAATTGTAATTCACAATGTCAGAGGTGGGGCCTGGTGGGAGGTGATTGGAGCGTGGGGGTGGTCCTTCATGAAAGATTTAGCACCATCCCCTTGGTGCTGTTCTTGTGATAGTGAGTTTCCATGAGATCTGGTTGTTTAAAAGTGTAACACCCCCCCACCTCCCCCGCCACCCTTCCTCCTGCTCCAGCCATGTGAAGTACCAGCTTCCCTTTCATCTTCTGCCATGATTGTAAGTTTCCTGAGGTCTTCCCAAAAGCCAAGCAGATGCTGCCATGCTTCCTGTACAGCCTGAAGAATCATGAGCCAATTAGACCTGTTTTCTTTATAAATTACCCAGGCTCAGGTATTTCTTTATAGCAGTGGAAAAATGGACTAATACAGAATCCATGAACATATGACTTTGATTGAGAATATTCTTCACTTGGGAGATATTTATAGAGTTCTATTAGATTCTTCTTTTGACATTTGCCTGTATGCATATCATTACATTGTTGATTACTTGCAGTTGAAGTTTGGGTGGTTGCTACTCAATTGCTTAAAAAAATATATTTAGAAATGTTGAAATTCCCCTTGTACTTGCATAGAAGTCTGAAATGCATGTGCTGCTGGAACTGCAGTTTGAGTTCAGAAAAGATACCCCCTGCAAATTTGTGTGGGAATGGATATCTTACTTCATGTTTTAACTTTTGACAGCTCAGGATGTACTTAGAGCAGCCTAACATTACTTGTGATTCAAAATTTTTGCCAACTTGACTTTACCATAATATAGATATTATGTATAAGTTTTGTTTTGCCTTTTAACTTCAGGTTTAATTCATTAAGGAACATAAAGACTGCAGCAAAAACTTATTTCTAGTGCTATTCAGTGTCTGATAATAGTAGTTAAAGGCAGTTTTTCTCATTCAGAAAAATTTCAATCTCGACCTTAAACTTTAAAAGTTCTCAGTAAAACCTTATCATTGCTAAGCTATGGAACTGCTGTGTGGTTGGGCAAGTCAGCAAATTCAGCTCCTATTTCTAAAAAAAGTTCATGGAACTGACGATGGTTGAGTCAACGATGCCATGTGAAGTCTACTATTGACACTACTGGTTCAGTAACAGGATTGATTCCAATATTTTCCACAAAGTACCTATAGATGAATGATACAATGAATAACCATAGGCTTTAAGCACCTATGTTTTCATAAGCTTTGTTTTTTCAACTAAGCCTTTGTTCAGCCTCACACGTATTTTCACTACTATCAGATTTATCACATCTTGGCAGATTCCATTTCAGGCTGTGTTGAATTAGCATTTTCTCAATTTCTTCTACAAATATTCTCGTCCATGTTTGTTTCCTACACATACAGGTTAATTTCTCAGTCATTTCAAACTTAGCAGTTACCCTTCAATAAGCAACAGCCGAGCTGTATTGGTACATCTGTCAACTATTAAGAGCCAAGAAAAACCACTTGAAATCATTTGCCTTGTTGTTTAATTGGCTATTGATATTGTTACTCATGTCTTTGACTCTTTGAGCAGTTATTCTCATTAAAAGGCTAACAATGGGCTGGGCGCGGTGGCTCACATCTGTAATCCCAGCATTTGGGAGACCCAGACGGGCAGATCACCTGGGGTCAAGAGTTCAAGACCAGCCTGGCCAACATGGTGAAACCCTGTCTCTACTAAAAATACAAAAATTAGCTGGGTGTGGTGGCACATGCCTGTAATCCCAACTACTCGGGAGGCTGAGTCAGGAAAATTGTTTGAACTTGGGAGGTGGAGGTTGCAGTGAGCCAGGATTGCATCACTGCATGCCAGCCTGGGTGACAGAGCTACAGTCCGCCTAAAAAAAAAAAAAAAAAAAAAAAAAGGCTAAAAATGTTTATTTTCTCTGGACACATTTCTTCAGCTGTTGCAATCAAATATGAGTTAATTAACTCACTACTGGTAATAAATAAGCTTTCCCTGCTTGGCTAACAAATGAACAACTTAGAAACCTATTTTGCTTGCAGTCTCATTTTCATTTTTTAATTGTTGTAAAGAAATTCTACTGTGATGAGATATGTCACTTAAAATGTCTAGCTTTGATGATTATTGACTTCTTGCAAGTTGAGAATATTGTGGAGTGCTTAGTCTTGTAACATTGATGTATAACATGGTGTTCTTTTAGCACAGCTATAGTTTCATTGTATAATGGACACAATGCTTTGCCATTGTCTTAAAAGTGCGACATTTAAAGTCTGCTTTCTCTTTTCTTCTTATTTTGATGTGATGGGCATGCACTGGTAGTTAAAAATTAGGTCACAGTACAGCACTATATGTGGCGCACAAAACACCGTTTAGCTATAACTGCACCTCTGTGATTTTTGTGGGCTGAGCAGCAGTGAAAGTGAGGAGAGTGCCATGAATGGTACCCTTTAACAAATATTTAACTCTGTCATTGTAGTGCAAATGTGGCTATAGACAATATATAGGCAAATAAGCATGACAGACACAGAAATTTGAATTTTGTATAATTTTCATGTGTCATGAAATAATATTCTTTGAGTTTTTCTAATCACTGCAAAACGTACAAAGTATTCTTTGCAGGATGTACAGAAACAGGCGGACAGTGGGCTGTATTGACCTACCAGTTGTAGAATGCCCAACCGTGCCCCAAGTCAATGTCCATTACACAATGCTGAGTCCCTAACAGGAACCAATGTGTGGAATGATAGTGGACCTGTGACTACCTCTTACGTTATTCACTTGGGAATTTATGTATTCTGTCCCTGTAACTTCAGGCTCCATCTAACTGGAGGTACTAGATTCTAGGGAGGGAAGACATTTATCAGGGGTCACAGTAAGAGTTTCACTAAATATAAAGCTATGGCTGTGACCTGGTCACTTTATCCTCCTTATGCCAAGAGACAAGCAGTCACTCTATAATGAAAGAAGTCACTCAATTGGCAGGAATAATTAACCCTGATCATTAGGAGAAGATGCACAGCTGCTACACTAGGTGGGGGGTGAGCAGGAAAGACTATGAATGCGGCTTGGGTGATTCACTGGAAAATTTCTTGGTGCTTCGCTGCCCAGGTGTAATGGTAGATTAACCCACACAGCAATCATAGCCTGAGAATTATAGCCAGAGAATTATAGCCAGGGATGAGGGTCTGGATCACCACTGCACCCACTCCCCTTCCCCTTGCTGGCAGCCTGTCTAGACAGCAGAGATGCAAATCAAACAGGAAAGGAATCTAGAAAGGGTAGTGGATGAAGGGGAAAAGGTGTGTGACTAATGGTCTCAAAGTAAATGATGGGCCTATAGCTTGTCCATTTGACCCTTTTCTTTTTTCTTTGGGAGAACACATGGAGGTTTATTAAACATAAGTAAACTTGTGTTATTCGGGTTTCTTGTACATTTTGTCACCCAGGTAATAAGCCTATTACCCATAAGTTATTTTTCTTGATCTTCTCCCTTCTCCCACCGTCCATCCTCCAGTAGGCCCCAGCATCTGTTGTTCCCCTCTATGTGTCATATGTTCTCACCATTTAGCTCCCACTTATGGGTGAGAACATGTGGTATTTGGTTTTCTGTTCTTGTGTTAGTTTGCTAAGGATAATGGTCTCCAGCTCCATCCATGTTCCTGCAAAAGACATGATCTCATTCTTTTTTATGGCTGCCTAGTATTCCATGGTGTATATACCACATTTTCTCAGTCTACCATTGATGGGCATTTAGGTTGTAAGGAATATAAATCATTCCATCATAAAGACACATGCATATGTATGTTTATTGTAGCACTATTCACAGTAGCAAAGACACAACCCTTCTCTTCTAAGTTTTCCCAGGAGGCAAGACCAACCAGAATCATTATTTTTAAATGGTGAACATTTACTATGGGAAGCAAGTAGGTATGAGTGGCATAAACGGTTGGGCTGTAGTAGATTTGCAGATGTAGTGGAGCCTTTCTTCATAGCTGGTGACTCATCCCACATCTCTTGGGAATATTGGCTGCTGCTGGGTCACTGCTGTCATCCATTGGGAATTGTCTTTGGCCATAGGGAAGAGACTTGACCAAGATTATGTCCTCTCCTGAGGGGAATCCTGCAGCCAATCACTGGCTTGTGGTTGGTGTTATAGGTTGAAGTGTATCCCTCCTAAAAGATATGTTGAAGTCCTAACCCTCAATACCTCAAAAAGTGACCTTATTTGGAAATAGAGTTTTTGCAGATGTAGTCAATAAGATGAAGTCATTGGGTGGGCCCTAATCTGATATGATTAGTGTCCTTATATTAAGGGGAAAGTGGGACACAGGCACAGATGTGCACAGGGGGAAGAACATGTGAAAACACAGGGAGAATGCCATGTGAAGACAGGATTGGAGCGATGTGTCTCCATGCCATGGAACACCATGGGGGATGTCAGCACATCCCCCAAAGCTAGGAAGAGAAAAGGAAAGGTCCTTTTCTTACAGGTTTCAGGAGCATAGCCTTGCTGACACATTGATTTTGGATTTCTAACCTCCAGAACTGTGAGCCAATTAAACTTCTGTTGTTCTAGTCCCCTGTCTTAGTTTGTCCAGGCTGCTATAAGAAAATACTATAAGGCTGGGCACTGAGACTCATGCCTGTAATCCCAGTACTTTGGGAGGCCAAGGCGGGCGGATCACTTGAGGTCAGGAGTTTGAGACCAGCCTGGCCAACATGGTGAAACCCCGTCTCTACTAAACATACAAAAATTAGCTGGGCGTGGTGGTGGACACCTTTAATCCCAGCTACTCCAGAGTCTGAGGCATGAGAATCACTTGAACCCAGGAAGTGGAAATTGCAGTGAGCTGAGATCACACTACTGTAGTCTAGCCTGGATGACAGAGCGAGACCCTGTCAAAAAAAAAAAGAAAGGAAGGAAGGAAGAAAGGAAGGAAGGAAGGAAGGAAGGAAAGGAAGGAAGAAAGGAAGGAAGGAAAGGAAGGAAGAAAGGAAGGAAGGAAGGAAAGGAAGGAAGGAAGGAAGGAAGAAAGAAAGGAAGAAAGAAAAGAAAAGAAAAGTAAATCACATTCTGTTTCACCTTCTTCCTCCCTGCTCCCCCTTTCTCTCTCAGACTCCAAGTTCCCACGTTTCCCCTCTTTCTTCCCCCTGCAGGTTTCTTCCTCCCTCCCTTCCTTCTTTCTTTCCTCCCTCCCTGCTTTCCACAGGGTCTTGCCATGTTGCCCAGGCTGGAGTGCAGTGGCACGATCTGCAGCCTTGATCTCCTGGCCTCAAGTGATCCTCCCTCTTCTGCCACCCAAAGTGCTGCGATTACAGGGAGCACCACTATGCCCGACCCCTCCAGGTTTCTTTATTTCTCCCTCCCCTGCCTTCCCCGTGTCACCCTTCTCCTCCAGTCCCAAAGCGCCCAGCCTCCTCACCTCAGATCTGGGAGTTTCAGCAGCACCCCATGTCCATTCCATGCCCATGCCCACCCTACCTCTAGGGTCACCTCATCCACGAGCGCCCCAGCCCCTGGGCCTCTTCCCTGTCTGGATCTCCCTTCTTTCTGGACTCCAGCCCCACTGTTCCACTGGGCTTTAGTAATGGGATCTTTCCTGTGCCCTTGGAGTGCAGGGACCTTTATCCTTCCCCTAACACCCAAACACACTTGGATCCTAGTATGATGATCTCTGTGTCATAACTGAGATGGATAGAGGTATTTAAATCAGCTTTTATTGAAGCATAATTTATATGCATATAACATGTATCCATTTTAGATGTACACTTCATTGATTTTTGGGGGACAAGTTTATACACCTGTGTGACTATCTTGCAACCAAAATACAGAACATTCTAGGCTGGGTGTGGTGGTTCATGCCTGTAATCCCAGAACTTTGGAAGGCCAAGACAGACAGATTGCTTAAACTCAGGAGTTTGAGACCAGCCTGGGCAACACAAATGAAACCTTATCTTTACAAAAAATACAAAAATTAGCTGGGTGTGGTGGCTATTCTGGAGGCTGAGGTTGGAGGATTGCTTGAGCCCAGGAGGTTGTGGCTGCAGTGAGCCATGATTGTGTCACTGCACTCTAGCCTGGGTGACACAGACAGAAAAAAATCTAGAACATTCTATTACCCACAGAGTTCACATTCAGTCTCCATCCCAAAGTCTGGGCAACCACTGCTGTGTCCCCATTGATGACAGCTGTCCCCACCGCAGTGCACACACATGGATTCACACAGTGTGCCCTCTTCAGAGTCTGGCTTCTTTTGCTTGGCTAATTTTTTAAGATTCAGGATGGAGGTTTTTTAGTGAGATTTTTCTAGAAACGATGAGAACCAGAAGTTTTGGGAAAGCTTGGAGATGCTGGGGTCTGCATGATGTGGTGGTTTAGAGCCAAGGCTCAGGGTGGAGCAGAGCTGGGACCAAATGCTAGCTCCACAGCTGACCGGCTATGAAACAGGGTGAGGTGAGCCAGGCATGATCTCTGCACCTCCATTTTCTCAGCTGCGAAGTGGGGCTAATGTCACTGCATTGCTATTACCATGGACGGGAATGTGGTTACTAGTGGCTTGACTCTGGAGCCAGACTGATGGAGGCACTAAATTGACACAGGTCTCACGGGGGCCTGGCCAAGACCTTTATCTTCAAATAGGGACTTCCTGCTCTTTCCCTGTCCTACACATTGTACCCCACTATTTCCTCATCCCCCACCTTATTGCTGTCTTCCCCACTCCCTCATTCCATTAACTTCAAACCGACACACCCGCCATCCTCAAAGCACCTCCTCCTCCTCCCTACATTCCTCCTGCAGATCCACATCAGCCTCTCCCATACTCACCCTACACATTCCCAGTGCACTCCGCAGTGACCCCAGGGGCTGTGCCTCTGAGGGGGACCAGGGCCTCACCATGTCCAGCTGGGTCTTCCGAGGCTGCGATCAGGCAGAAAGGGGCACTGCTTATGCAGTGGTCACCCTAATCCATCTGATCATGGCCTTGAGGTGCTCAGGGGCAGAGGAAGACAGGAGAGCACTTGAACCCATTTAAGCTTTGGATGGAGCCCAGGCTAGTCCTGGGGGCCTCATGGAGTTTTCTGGCCTGTGTGTGTCCTGTCCTCTCAGGTGCCTAAAAACAGACTGACCTGCAGATAGGTTAGACATAGGGGGCTTAGCCACAGTGAAGGAGTTTATCGTGTCCCTCCAATTCCGCTGTCCTCATCAGATATATCATTGTTAGTTTCTGTGTACATCCTCCTATTCCCCCTCTTTAAGATAATGCCTTTACAACACATGTGTATAAATGTGTGTTTATATTGGGATCACCTTGCCTTTCATCTTGATTTGTTTCACTTACTAAATCTTGTACTTTTCTATACCTGTACATAGACAGCAAACCCATTCTAATAGTTATTTGGAATACCAGTGTTTGAAGGAACTGAAAGCCATTTAATGAATACCAGCCAGATTTTAATGAGCAGCATTATACACCTTTGTGTCAATGGGTCAGTACTTGGGGTCTTCTAGGTTTTCCTGAGAAGAGGCTCGTATGCTGGAAGCCGTCCTGGTGCCTGCATCACAGGTGCCCTTATGACATCACAAGTCCCGCCCCTCCTCCACTCTTCCTGTTGGAGTCCTGATTGGAGGAGTGCGGGCCGGAGGGTGATGGAACCATCTAGCCCCTAACCATAGGTAATTTAGTAAAGTCCGGACCTATGGGGATTTTACGACCTGTCCCCAATCAGATGTTTTGTAAGAGGCAGTCAGAACCACACTAACTTTCTGAGAGGGGAGGGTAAGTTCCCCACAGTTACTCATGACAGGACCCCCCGCCTCCGTTTGAAGTCCTAGAGAAAGCCAGGAAGCTGTCTAGAAACAGTGAGAACGGTGTTTGACTTGGTACCCAGCAGTGGGAGAGCACCTTTTATTTTCTTCCCTATTTCCCCCCATACACTCTGATTCTAGAAGGATGGCAAGCTGTTTTAAATGATCATCAAAGATAATGATGAAATCACATTGATAGAACAGAGCTGGAAGGAACAAAGGGGAGAAGAGGGAAGCGACTCCACCCTCAACACCCTCACCCCTACCAGGCCACACCCTTACCCGCAAGTCCGTGAGTAGCTGGGTCCAGAGAGCCTTAACTAGTGACATCTCTGACCCCTGTGGTCCAGCAGAGTGACTCAAAGATCTATGACCCTGTAATTTATTGTACAAAGAGTGGCTTCAGTGAGGGAAACAGGCACCTGTCCTCGTTACCTGACATCAATCAGGGTGTCCTAGAAAAACAGGTGAAATGTCAGGGTATGCAGAGCTGGAATGAACGGGGATTGGCTGTCTTTTGGCCCCATTTTCTTGTCAGGCAGAGAGATGTGAGTCTGGCTGAGATACAGAGTGGAGATTGTGGCCAAGAGTGGGGCAGAAGAGTGTGATCCCAGACCACATAGGGTTGCGGGCTGCAAGTGGGGACTGTGGGGAATGCAGGGACCAAGGGGCAAAATGTGTGTTAGTGGGTGGAGCGTGCATGTTTGTACTGATGCATGCATAGCTGAAGTTCAAGCTGTTCACAATGTGTGTGAGGCGGAGGAATCTGTTACTACTTTGTTGAAGAGGAGGGAACACAGCAGCTTATGGGTTTGACCTGAAGTCAGGGTAAAGAGGGCAGGGGGAGCAAAGCATACCACTTCTCCAGCAGGTGGGAGGGCTCTGAAGGGAAGAGTCATGGATCCCAGGGAGATGGCAGCTCTTTTACCTCTAGGTCACAGTGTTCTTGCTCTAGACTGGCCAGCAAGGTTCATGGAAAATGGGGTGAGGTAGCTAGGGCAGATGTACACCTATTTTGCAGATGGGGACATTGAGACTCAGAGGTCAAGTGAGGTGAGAACTTCCACTAACCTGTGGGTGGCAGAGCGGGGACACCTACCTGGTCTCCTGGATTTCAGCCGTTGCCCTGCCCAGTGCTGAACTTTAGAGGAAGGAGCCATCATTGCTAGAGGATCAGGGCCCCTTCCTGGCATACCCTGAGTGTTTCTGTTTTCTCTTGTAAGGCCCAGAAGAGAAGATCATCATGACAGAAAGGTCTGCAGCTGTTTTCATCCAGGCCTGGTGGCGGGGCACGCTGGTGCGACGCACTCTGCTGCATGCAGCCCTCAGGACTTGGATTATTCAGTGCTGGTGGAGACAGGTGCTGGAGAAGCTGCTGGCGAAGAGGCGGAGGATGGTGTTGGAGTTCTATGTGCAGCAGGAATGGGCAGCAGTCAGGCTGCAGTCCTGGGTCCGCATGTGGTGTGTCCACCAGCGTTACTGTCGTTTGCTCAACGCTGTCCGCATCATCCAGGTCTATTGGCGCTGGCACACCTGCCATTCCCGTGGCTTTATTGAGGGCCACTATGAACTCAAAGAAAACCAACTTGATATTCAACTTGAAATCTCTTTGGGCTCACAGGCTTGTAAGGTGCAACAATGCATACCCCTTCCATTAAAAGAATGACCAGGTCTGCTATATCTGTGTCCCCAGCTCTTTTTGTCAGATGTATTTTCAGGAGGTCATTGTTTGAGATAATGATGGGAAATACTAGGCATGTCACAAGTCAGCTGTGAGGAATCAGCAGGGGTAGTCTTGGGTTCCACGTGGAGAAGGATTCTGAGAGCTGTCTGAGATGAGGAGGACCTGTGATTGATTAACAATGTCTGCCATAGGTAGAAGAGTTGGGGTTTCAGGGTGACCAAGTCAACCAACTCCAGAGAGACTATGTAAATGGAACCCCCTGTGGTTGTGCAGCATGGAAGACTATGTCATCCTTTGCCATTCATTCATTCATTCATTCATTCTTTCTTTCATAGAGACTGGGTCTTGCTCTCTTGCTCAGGCTGGAGTATAGTGGTTCAATCACAGTTTCCTGCAGCTTCCAACTCTTTCCTGCTGCCTTAGTCTCCTGAGTAGCTGGAACCACAGATGCCCACCACCATACCTGGTTAATTTTTAAAAATTTTGTAGAGATAGGGGTCTAACTATGTTGCCCAGGCTGGTCTCAAACTCCTGGTTTCAAGCAGTCCTCCTTTCATGGCCTCTGAAGTTGCTGGGATTACAGGTGTGAGCCACTGTGCCCAGCCTTTTAAAATACATTTTAAATATTTATTTTAAACATGGTGTTAAAATATACATAACATAAAATTTACTATTTTAACCATTTTAGGTGTACAGTTCAGTGGCATTAAGTACATTTACATTGTTGTGCAACCATCACCACCGTCCATCTCCGGAACTTCTTTCATCTTGCAATACTGAATCATTGTCCTCCCTCCCCTAGCCCCTGACAACCACCATTCTACTTTCTGTCTCTCTGAATTTGACTACTCGAAGTACCTCCTAGGAGTGAAATCATACAGTATTTCTCTTTCTGTGACTGACTTATTCCACTTAGCATAATGTCTTCAAGACTCATCCATGTTGTAATGTGTGTCACATTTTCCTTCCTCAGGCTAAATAATATTCCATTGTATGTATGTGCTACATTTTATTCATTCATCTGTGGATGGACACTAGGATCCTTTCACCTTTTGGCTATTTTAATAATGCTGCTATAAACACGGATGTGCAAATATCTCTTCAAGACCCTACTTTCAATTCTTTTGGGTATATACCCAGGAGTGGAATTGCTGGATCATATAGTAATTCTATTTTTAATATTTTTTTGTTTTATTTGTGTTATTTTAAGAGACAAGGTCTCACTATGTTGCTCAGGCTGGAGTGCAGTGGCTATTCACAGGTGCAATCCCACTACGGATCAGCACGGGAATTTTGACCTGCTCCATTTCCAACCCAGGATGGTTCACTCCTACTAGGGAAACCTGGTGGTGCCCTGCTCCTAGGAGGTCACCATATTGATGCGAAACTTAGTGTGGACAACCCATTGGCATAGTGCACTACCATACTGTTTTCCATAGCAGCTGTAACATTTTACATTGCTACCAGCGGTGCACAAGTGTTCCAATTTCTCCACCTCCTCATCAACACTTGTTATCTCTGCTTTTTTCATCATAGTCCTTCCAATGGGTATGAAGTGGCATCTCATTGTTTTTGATGTGCATTTCCCTAATGATTAGTGGTGAAAAACATCTTTTTATGTCCTTGTTGGCAATTTAATATTTTATTTGGAAAAATGTCTATTCAAATTATTTGCCCATTTTTGAATTGAGGTTTTTTGGTCCTGTTAGTGTGTTGTAGGATTTTAATACTTTATTGGATATATGATTTATAAAGATTTTTCTCTTGTTCTGTGGATTGCTTTTCACTCTGTTGTTTTTGTCTGTTGATGCAAAGAAGTTTTAAATTTCTTTCTTTTTTTTAAGACAGAGTCACTCTCTGTCACCTGGCTGGAGTGTAGTGGCACGATCTCAGCTCACTGCAACCTCCGCCTCCCAGGTTCAAGCAATTCTTCTGCCTCAGCCTCCCTAGTACCTGCGATTACAGGCGTGCCACCACACCCGGCTAATTTTTGTAGTTTTAGTAGAGACAGGGTTTCACCATGTTGGTCTCGAACTTCTGGCCTCAAGTGATCTGCTCGCCTCAGCTTCCCAAAGTGCTGAGACTACAGACGTGAGCCACTGTGCCTGGCCAGAAGTTTTAAATTTTGGTGTAATTGAATTTACTTATTTTTTTCCTTGTTGCCTGTTCTTTTGGTATCATATCCAAGAAGTCATTGTCAAATTCAGTGTTATGAAGATTTTTCTCTATGTTTTCTTCTAAGAGTTTTATAGCTTCATGTCCTGTGTTTAGGTCTTTGATACGTTTTGAGTTAATTTTTGTATATGGTATAAGGTAAGGGTGCCTTTTCATTTTTTCTGCATGTGGATATCCAGCTTTCCTATCACCATTTGTTGAAGGCACTGTTTTTCCTTATTGAATGGACTTGGCACCCTTTTTGAAAATTATTTGACTATATCCATGAAGGTTTATTTCTGGTCTCTCTCTTCTATTCTACTGGCTTAGAGATCTGTCTAATATGCCAGTACCACACTGATCACTGTAGCTTTGTAATAAGTTTTGAAATTTGGAAGTGTGAGATCTCCAACTTTGCTCTTCTTTTTTAGTATTATTTTGGCTATGTGGGGTCTCTTTAGATTCCACATAAATTTTAGGACAGGCATGGTGGCTCATGCCTGTAATCTCAGCACTTTGGGAGGCTAAGGCAGGAGGATCACTTGAGGTCAGGGGTTTGAGACCAGCCTGGCCAATATGGTGAAACCCCATCTCTACTAAAAACACAAAAATTAGCCGGGTGTGGTATCACATGCCTATAATCCCATCTACTCAGGAGACTGAGGCAGGAGAATCACTTGAACCCAGGAGGTGGAGGTTGCAGTGAGCCCAGATCACACCACTGCACTCCAGTCTGGGTGACAGAGGGAGATCCTGTCTCAAAAAAAAAAAAAAAAAAAAAAAAACCTAATAAATTTTATAATACTTTTTTTTTTTCTTTTTTTCATACCCCTTTCTAGTTTTGGATAATTTCTCTATTTCTGCAAAAAATGTCTTTGGGATTTTGATAGGGATGGCATTGAATCTGTAGATCCCTTTGGGTAGTATTGGCTTCTTAACAATATAAAGTCTTGTAGTCCATGCACACAGGAAGTCCTTACATTTGTTTGTGCCTTCTTTTGTTTCTTTCAGCAACATTTTGTAGTTTTCAAAGTACAAATCTTTCACTTCCTTGGGTAAGAGTATTCCTAAGTATTTTAGCATTTTTATGATATTGTAAATGAAATTGTTTTCTTTTCTTTTTTTTTTTTTGAGACAGAGTCTAGCTCTGTTGCCCAGGCTGGAGTGCAGTGGCACGATCTCGGCTCACTACAAGCTCCGCCTCCCAGCTTCATGCCATTCTTCTGCCTCAGACTCCCGAGTAGTTGGGACTACAGGTGCCCACCACCACGAATGTTTTGTATTTTTAGTAGAGATGGGATTTCACTGTGTTAGCCAGGGTGGTCTCGATCTCCTGACCTCGTGATCTGCCCGCCTCGGCCTCCCAAAGTGCTGAGATTACAGGCATGAGCCACCGCGCCTGGCTGAAATTGTTTTCTTACTTTCCCTTTTGGATTATTTATTGTTAGTGTACAGAAGTGCAACTGATTTAAATTTTTGTATTAAATTTTTATTTATTAATTTCTCTAGTCTTTTATCCCTTAAATGCAACTGAGTTTTGTGTGTGTTGATTTTGTATCCTACTACTTTGCTGAATTCATTTATTCTAAGTTTGTGTGTGTGTGTGTAATCTGCAGGGTTTACATATAAAATCATATTGTGTGCAAACAGAGATAATTTTACACCTTCCTTTCCAGTCTGGATGCCTTTTATTTCTTTTTATTGCCTAGTTGTCCTGACTAGAACTTCTAATACTATGCTGAATAGAAGTGGTGAAAGAAGTCATTTTTGCTTTGTTCCTGATCTTAGAGGAAAAGCTTTCGGTCTTCCACCACTGAGGATAGGTTCTGTGGTGAGCAGGTCTGTGCAAACCTCTCCCCAAAGTCTGAGGAAACTGAGATGTTGAAGAAAGAGGATGACAAATCCAGTCATCCAGAAACATTTAATACGGCCATACAAACACAAGCCATGTCTGTGTCTCCAGCAGCAGCAAGATAAGATGGTGGATCCCTGCACCATCACCCTCCAGACCCAGGGCTTATCTACCACAGGCAAGGAATGTGTAGGATGATTGAAACCAACCCCTCAGGAAAAGGTGAGAATGCCATGTGAATCTGCCTTAGGGAAGGATTTACAGTAAAAGCAGATAAAGTAGAAATATTAGAAGCTGTATTAGTCTGTTCTTATGCTACTGTGAAGAAATACCTGAGACTGGATAATTTATAAAAGAAAGAGGTTTAATTGACTTCTGCAATTGCTGGGGAGTTCTGCATTGCTGGGGAGGCATCAGGAAAATTACAATCATGGTAGAAGGCAAAGGAGAAGCAGGCACCTTCTTCACAGGGTGGCAGGACAGAGTGAGTGCAAGCAGGGGAAATGCCAGATGCTTATAAAACTGTTGGATCTTGTGAGACTCACTATCACAAGAACAGCCTGGGGGAAACTGTTCCATGATACAATTATCTACACTTGGTCCTACCCTTGACACATGGGGATTTTTACAATTCAAGGTGAGATTTGGGTGCGGACACAGAGCCAAATCATATCAAAAGCATTCCTGGAACCAGGGGTTAATCAGAAGTGAACATGGTGAATTAGTATCCAAGATAAAGTTGCTTTGGCTGCCACCAACTATTAGCTGTGGGCTTTTCCCATATACTCCTTATTATGTTGAGGTAATTTCCTTCTATTCCTGTTGTGGTGTTGTTGTTGTTGGTTTTTAATCATGAAACATCTGAATTTGTCAGATACTTTGTTTTCTCCAAAAATTGAGATGATTATGCGTTTTCCCCCTTCATTTGGTTAATGTGGTCTATTATATTGAGCAATTTGCATATATTGAACTATCATTGCATTCCAGGAGTAAATCCTATCTGGTCATGGAATATATTCCATTTAATGTGCTATTTAATTCTTTTTTCTCTTTTTGGAGACAGGGTCTTGCGCCACCACCTAGGCTGGAGTGCAGTGGTACATTCATGGCTCATTGCAGCCTTGACTTCCCAGGCTCAAGCAATCCTCCCACCTCAGCCTCCTGAGTAGGTGGGACTACAGGCGTGCACCACCATGCCTGGCTAATTAAATTTTTTTTCTTTTTGTGGAGATGAGGTCTTGCTATATTGGCCAGGCTGGTCTCAAACTTCTGGCCTCAAGTGATCCTCCCTCCTTGGCTTCCCAAAGTGGTGGGGTTACAGACATGAGCCACTGCACCTGGCTGCTATTAAATTCTGTTTGCTAGCATTTTTTTGAGAATTTTTATATCAATATTCATCAAGGATATTGTTCTGTAGTTTTCTTTTCCTGTACCATCTTTGTCTGTCTTTGATATCAGGGCAATTCTGGCCTTATAATAAACTAGAAATATTCCATCCTCTTCAATTTTTTTGAAGTTTGAAAATAATTACTGTTAATTTTTTCCAAATTTTTGTTAGAACTCACCAGTGAAACCATCAGGTCCAGAGCTTTCCTTTGTTGAAGTTTCTGATTATTATTTTTTTAATTTTAATTTTAAGTTTTTTCATTTTCGATTTTTCTTTTCAACTCATGCAGATGCTTACTGTTTTGATCTCCTTACTAGTTATTGGTCTATTCAGATTTTCTATTTCTTTGTGATTTAGTTTGGCAGGTTTTTGTTTCTAGGAATTTCTCCATTTCATCTAGGTTATCCAATTTGTTAGCTGTGAAGCAGATCCATTGTGTACTGATTTTCAACTTATCTGAGTTCAGTGGGACAGAACATATTCATATGCAGCACATTACATGAGGTAGATTCATTACTCACATCTATGCAGCAAGGGACGACAGAAACCTTGGATTCATCACGAGCCAGTCACCCAAGGCTTAAGAAAGCTTCCTGTGGTGGATGGAGTCTCATCTGCATGTGCCCCACATGCACTACAACTGAGGGACCCCAAAAAGCAGCCTGCCCTAGTTTTTTTTTTCTCCAGGGAAACAGGAATTGATAAGCAAAAGCATTAAAAAATATCTTGTTTGGCAAGGGGCAGATGAACAGAGCCTGGGCTGTTCCAGTATCTCAGTCACATTCCCAGTACAATCTCCTATTATTCTTGAGAACTACAAGTGAGAAAGGGGAAGAACTGGACTGAACCAGGCCACGTGAAGGACTGTCCTGCAGTCCACATCCTGATTGATACATCCCTCTTAACAAAGCTCATCTGTTTCATATGTCTACCAATCTTCCTGGATTCAGATGTGAAGCTTTGTCTCATTAGGCTGATATAAAACCTTAACTGACACAATCTTAGTGCAACATTGTTGAGCCATAGCCAGGATTCCTTTTAGTAAGCCCAGAAGGACTGCTACAGAAAGTAGGATGATCAGGCCTGTCTGGAGCAGTGACCTGTCCCATAATCCCAGTGAACCAGGTAAGAAGTTGCTAAAGATGTCAAAGAATCATCCTTCAGGTGGCCCCATGGGCTGAAGCCAGTGGGCTTGCTTTCCGATCTCCTCTACTTCTTTTGTTTATTAAGGTACAGCAGGAGGTGTTGGCAGTTGCACACTCTCCTCCCCGTTGCGCTAAAAAAAATTCTAGAGCAATTCTGTTGTCTATGACAACCTTCACAAAGGACATGAGGGATGCCTGTTGGGCTGTCAAGGCAGTGACAGCAGAGGAAGCAATATTTGCCATGGTCAGGAATGGCTTTCCTATCATTTTTTTCTTCATGAGCACTGACTCCTATGTATGATAGCAAAGATTTCATAAAGGACATAAACCCAGAATCAGTCACATCTGGTAGGTCCCTAGTAAGCCTGATGTATAGCTTTAGGTTGCTGGCCCAATGCTGTGATTCATTTCCAGGGTGATATCTAGGGGGATCCCCCCAATATGCCCAGTATGCAGGATCCCACCATTTGCCAGCTTTCCAGACATGACATTACCCATCCTGTGTTTGAGTCACCCCCAGATCACCTCCAAAGAAAGAGGTAGCCCTTGAGTGTGTACAGCACCACTTTCCTTGCTTTATTGCTCAGTGACGCATTCGTGGGTATGGAGGTATTGGCTTCCATCAGCCAGGTCTAATTTCTGGCAAAATTGCATGAGCTCAGTTTCACCTGTATGATATTGTTCATGAAGCCCCTACATAGAGGGCTAGTTCTGCTGTTGTTGTGACTACTGATACACTTCTGGTATACTTCTTGTTCACATAATCAAATGAGCATCAGCCCACCATGGTTTTGTTAGTTGTGGTTGTGACATTTTGCCATAGAGTCTGTTAAAACAAGGCACCTTTGGCTCCCTCCCATGTTGTGGGTGTCAGATCCTCACTAGGTGAGCCAGGGCTCAGGTTCTGTTGGTGTAAACTGTGGAATTAGGAATGCTGGTGTGGTTGACCACTGACAGGATGAGAGGCTTGCTGTGGCCTGTTAGTTATTTCTGTTACATATAGCATTTTAAGATAACAATGAGAATCATGACTGACAGCGTCACAGCACCATCAGACTTATATATATTTCATATAATCTTTTGAATACTCACATTAATAACATATCTATACAAATGTAACCTTAGAAAAAGATTTAACATAATCAAAATTATGAGTGATAACATAGTACATACTTATGAATTTATATAATGTTTGGGACACTTATATTAATAATATATCCATAAATGTAACTGAAAGAAGATCTAGTTTCACTTATCTTTTGACAAAGTTGTCCACACAATATAACAAATAAGCCTAATCATTCAATATCTCTACAAGATGAGAGTTGTGTTCTTTGATGATCTCCAAAGGCCCAACTGGAAGATTCCAAAGTTAATTTTAGGTCAAAAAGCTTAACTTGGAGGGGTTGTTTCCAAGATGACTGAATAGGAGCAGTTCCGGTCTACAGCTGCCAGCGAGACTGATGCAGAAAACGGGTGATTTCTGCATTTCCAACTGAGGTACCTGGTTCATCTCATTGGGACTCGTTGGACAGTGGGTGCAGCCCATGGAGGGTGAGCCAAAGCAGGGCAGGGCGTCGCCTCACCCAGAAAGTGCAAGGGGTTGGGGGATTTCCCTTTCTTAGCCAAGGGAAGCCGTGAGTGACTGTACCTGGAGGAATGATACACTCCTGCCCAAATATTGCACTTTTCCCATGGTCTTCACACCTGACAGACCAGAAGATTCCCTCCCATGCCTGGCTTGGTGAGTCCCACACCCATAGAGCCTTGCTCACTGCTAATGCAGCAGTTTGAGATCAACCTAGGATGCTGAAACATGGTGGGGGGAGGGGTGTCTGCCATTGCTGAGGCTTGAGTAGGCTGTTCTATGCTCACAGTGTAAACAAAGCGGCAGGGAAGCTCAAACTGGGTAGAGCCCACCACAGCTCAGCAAGACCTACTGCCTTTCTAGATTCCACCTCTGGGGGCAGGGCATATCAGAACAAAAGGCAGCAGACAGCTTCTGCAGACTTAAACGTCCCTGCCTGACAGCTCTGAAGAAAGCAGTGGTTCTCCTGGTATGGCATTCAAGCTCCAATAATGGACTGACTGCCTCCTCAAGTGGGTCCCTGATCCCTGTGTAGCCTGACTGGGAGACATCTCCCAGTAGGGATCAACAGACACCTCATGCAGGTGGGTGCCACTCTGGGATGAAGCTTCCAGAGGAAGGATCAGGCAGCAATATTTGTTGTTCTGCAGCCTCCACTGGTGATACCCAGGCAAATGGGGTCTGGATTGGACCTCCAGCAAATTCCAAGAGACCTACAGCTGAGGGGCCTGACTGTTAGAAGGAAAACTAACAAACAGAAGGGAATAGTAGCAACATCAGCAAAAAGGACATCCACACCAAAACCCCATCCATAGGTCACCAACATCAAAGACCAAAGGTAGATAAAACCACAAAGATCGGGGGAAACCAGAACAGAAAGGTTGAAAATTTCAAAAACCAGAATGCCCATTCTCCTCCAAAGGAACACAGCTCCTTGGAACTCCTCCAGAGGAACACAGCAAGGGAACAAAACTGGACTGAGAATGAATTTGACAAGTTGACAGAAGTAGGCTTCAGAAGGTTGGTAATAACAATCTTCTCCAAGCTAAGGAAGCATGTTCTAACCCATCGCAAGGAAGCTAAAAATCTTGAAAAAAGGTTAGATAAATGGCTAACTAGAATAACCAGTGTAAAAAAGAGCTTAAATGACCTAATGGAGCTGAAAACCACAGTATGAGAACTTCATGAAGCATACACAAGCTTCAATAGCTGATTTGATCAAGCAAAAGAAAGGATATCAGTGATTGAAGATCAAATTAATGAAATTAAGTGAGAAGATTAGAGAAAAAGAGTGAAAAGAAATGAACAAAGCTTCCAAGAAATATGGAACTATGTGAAAAGACCAAATCTATGTTTGATTGGTGTACCTGAAAGTGACAGGGAGAATGGAACCAAGTTAGAAAACACTCCTCAGGATTATTATCCAGGAGAACTTCCCCAACCTAGCAAGGTGGGCCAACATTCAAATTCATGAAATACAGAGAACATCACAAAGGTACTCCTCAAGAAGAGTAACCCAAGACACAAAATTTTCAGAGTCACCAAGGTTGAAATGAGGAAAAAAATGTTAAGAGCAGCCAGTGAGAAAGGTCAGGTTACCCACAAAGGGAAGCCCATCAGACTAACAGCGGATCTCTTAGCAGAAACCCTACAAGCCAGAAGAGAGTAGGGGCCAATATTCAACATTCTTAAAGAAAAGAATTTTCAATCCAGAATTTCATATCCAGCCAAATTAAGCTTCATAAGTGAAGGAGAAATAGACTATTCTATAGACAAGCAAATGCTGAGAGATTTTGTCACCACCAGGCCTGCCTTTCAAGAGCTCCTGAAGGAAGCACTAAACATGGAAAGGAACAACTGGTACCAGCCACTGCAAAAACAAGCCAAATTGTAAAGACCATCAATGCTGTGAAGAAGCTGTATCAATTAACGGGTGAAATAACCAGCTAGCATCGTAATGACTGGATCAAATTCACACATAACAATATTAACCTTAAATGTAAATGGGCTAAATGCCCCAATTAAAAGACACAGACTGGCAAATTGTTTAAAGAGTCAAGACCCATTGGTGTGTTGTATTCAGGAGACCCATCTCACATGCAAAGACACACATATGCACAAAGTAAAGGGATGGGGGAAGATCTACCAAGCAAATGGAAACACACACAAAAAAAGCAGGGGTTGCAATCCTGGTCTCTGATAAAACAAACTTTAAACCAACAAAGATCAAAAGAGACAAAGAAGGCCATTACATAATGGTAAAGGGATCAATTCAACAAGAAGAGCTAACTATTCTAAATATATATGCAACCAATACAGGAGCACCCAGATTCATAAAGCAAGTTCTTACAGACCTACAAAAAGACTTAGACTCGCACACAATAATAAGGGGAGACTTTAACACCCCACTGTCAATATTAGACAGATTAATGAGACAGAAAATTAACAAGGATATCCAGGACTTGAACTCAGCTCTGGACCAAGCAGACCTAATAGACATCTAAAGAGCTCTCCACTGCAAATCAATAGAATGTACATTCTTCTCAGCACCACATCACACATATTCTAAAATTGACTACATAATTGGAAGTAAAACACAACTTAGCAAATGTAAAAGAACAGAAATCACAACAAACTGTCTCTCAGACCACAGTGCAATCAAATTAGAACTCAGGATTAAGAAACTCACTCAAAACCACACAACTAATGGAAACTGAACAACCTGGTCCTGAATGACTACAGGGTAAATAACGAAATGAAGGCAGAAATAAAGATGTTCTTCGAAACCCATGAGAACAAAGACACAACGTACCAGAGTCTCTGGTACACATTTAAAGCAGTGTGTAGAGGGAAGTTTATAGCACTAAATGCCCACAAGGGAAAACAGGAAAGATTTAAAATCAATACCCTAACATCACAATTAAAAGAACTAGAGAAGCAAGAGCAAACAAATTCAAAAGTTAGCCAAAGACAAGAAATCACTAAGATCAGAGCAGAAATGAAGGAGATAGAGACACCAAAAAACCCTTTAAAAAATCAAGAATCCAGGGGCTGGTTTTTTTGAAAAGATCAACAAAATAGACTGCTAGCAAGACTAATAAAGAAGAAAGAGAGAAGGGTCAAATCGACACAATAAAAAATGATAAAGGGGCACAATCCCACAGAAATACAAACTACCATCAGAGAATACTATAAACACCTCTATGCAAATAAACTACAAAGTCTAGAATAAATGGATAAATTCCTGGACACATACACTCTCCAGCTTTGTTCTTTTTTTTTTTTTTTTTTTTTTGAGACGGAGTCTCGCTCTGTCGCCCAGACTGGAGTGCAGTGGCGTGATCTCGGCTCACTGCAAGCTCTGCCTCCCGGGTTCACGCCATTCTCCTGCCTCAGCCTCCTGAGTAGCTGGGACTACAGGTGCCTGTCACCACATCCGGCTAATTTTTTTTTTGTATTTTAGTAGAAACGGGGTTTCACTGTGTTAGCCAGGATGGTCTCAGAAGTTGAATCTCTGGATAGACCAATAACAACTTCTGAAAGTGAGGCAATAATTAATAGCCTACCAACTAAAAAAAGTCCAGGACCAGACTGATTTGCAGCTGAATTCTACCAGAGGTACAGAGAGGAACTGGTACCATTCCTTCTGAAACTATTCCAATCAGTAGAAAAAGAGAGAATCCTCCCTAACTCATTTTATGAAGCCAGCATCATCCTGATACCAAAATCTGGCAGATACAACAACAAAAAAGAGAATTTTAGGCCAATATCCCTGATGAACATTGATGTGAAAATCCTCAATTAAATACTGACAAACTGAATCCAGTAGCACATTAAAAAGCTTATCCACCACGATCAAGTCAACTTCATCCCTGGGATGCAAGGCTGGTTTGACATACACAAATCAATAAACATAATCCATCACATAAACTGAACCAATGAGAAAACCCACATGATTATCTCAATAGATGCAGAAAAGGCCTTTGACATAATTCAACAGCCTTTCATGCTAAAAACTCTCAATAAACTAGGTATTGATGGAACATATCTCAAAATAATAAGACCTATTTATGACAAACCCACAGCCAATATCATACTGAATGGGCAAAAACTGGAAGCATTCCCTTTGAAAACCGGCACAAGACAAGGATGCCCTCTCTCACTCATAGTATTGGAACTATTCAACATAATACTGAAACTTCTGGCCAGGGCAATCAGGCAAGAGAAAGAAATAAAGGTACTCAAATAGGAAAAGAGGAAATCAAATTGTCTCGGTTTGCAGATGACATGACTGTATATTTAGAAAATCCCAACGTCTCAGCCCAAAATCTCCTTAAGCTGAGAAGCAACTTCAGCAAAGTCTCAGGACACAACATCGATGTGCAAAAATCACAAGCATTCCTATACACCAATAACAGACAAACAGAGAGCCAAATCATGAGTTAACTCCCATTCACAATTGCTACAAAGAGAATAAAATACCTAGGAATCCAATTTACAAGGGATGTGAAGGACCTCTTCAAGGAGAACTAGAAACCACTGCTCAATGAAATAAAAGAGGACACAAACAAATGGAAGAATGTTCCATGCTCATGGATAGGAAGAATCAATATTGTGAAAATGGCCATACTTCTCAAGGTAATTTATAGATTCAATGCTATCCCCATCAAGCTACCACTGACTTTCTTCACAGAATTGGAAAAAAAAATACTTTAAAGTTCATATGGAACCAAAAAAGAGCCCACATAGCCAAGAAAATCCTAAGCAAAAAGAACAAAGCTGGAGGCGGCTGGGTGCAGTGGCTCACACCTGTAATTCCAGCACTTTGGGAGGCCGAGACAGGAGGATCACGAGGTCAGGAGATTGAGACCATCCTGGCTAACATGGTGAAACACCGTTTCTACTAAAATACAAAAAAAAAAAAAATAGCCAGGCGTGGTGGCGGGCACCTGTAGTCCCAGCTACTCAGGAGGCTGAGGCAGGAGAATGGCGTGAACCCGGGAGGCGGAGCTTGCAGGGAGCCGAGATTATGCCACTGCACTCCAGCCTGGGCGACAGAGCGAGACTCTGTCTCAAAACAAAACAAAACAAAACAAAACAAAAAAACAAAAGAACAAAGCTGGAGGCATCATACTACCTGATTTTAAACTACACTACAAGGCTCCTGTAACCAAAATAGCATGCTACTGGTACAAAAACAGATACATAGACCAATGGAACAGAACAGAGGCCTCAGAAATCACACCGCACATCTACAACTATCTGATCTTTGACAAACCTGACAAAAACAAGAAATGGGGAAAGGATTACCTATTTAATAAATGGTGCTGGGAAAACTGGCTAGCCATATGTAGAAAGCTGAAACTGGATCCCTTCCTTACACCTTATACAAACATTAACTCAAGATGGATTAAAGATTTAAATGTTAGACCTAAAGCCATAAAAACCCTAGAAGAAAACCTAGGCAATACCATTCAGGACATAGGCATGGGCAAGGACTTCATGACTAAAACACCAAAAGCAATGGCAACAGAAGTCAAAATAGACAAATGGGATCTAATTAAACCAAAAAGCTTCTGCACAGCAAAAGAAACTATCATTAGAGTGAACAGGCAACCTACAGAATGGGAGAAAATGTTTCCAATCTACCCATCTGACAAACGGCTAATATCCAGAATCTACAAAGAACTTAAACAAATTTGCAAGAAAAAAAACAACCCCATCAAAAAGTGGGCAAAAGATATGAACAGACATGTCTCAAAAGAAGACATTTATGCAGCCATTGTTGGCTGCATAATAGACGTATGAAATAATGCTCATCATCACTGGTCATCAGAGAAATGCAAATCAAAACCACAGTGAGATGCCATCTCACAACAGGTAGAATGGCGATCATTAAAAAGTCAGTAAATAACAGACGCTGGAGAGGATGTGGAGAAATAGGAATGCTTTTACATTGTTAATGGGAGAGTAAATTAGTTCAAGCATTGTGGAAGACAGCGTGGTGATTCCTCAAGGATCTAGAACTAGAAATACCATTTCGCCCAGTGATCCCATTACTGGGTATATACCCAAAGGATTATAAATCATTCTACTATAAAGACACATGCACACGTATGTTTATTGCAGCACTGTTCACAATAGCAAGGACTTGGAACCAACCCAAATGCCCATCAATGACAGACTAGATAAAGAAAATGTGGCACATGTACACCATGGAATACTATGCAGCCATAAAAAAGAATGAGTTCCTGTCTTTTGCAGGGACATGGATGAAGATGGAAACCATCATTCTCAGCAAACTACCACAAGGACAGAAAACCAAACACAGAATATTCTCACTCAAAAGTGGGAGTTGAACAATGAGAACACATGGACACAGGGAGGGGAACATCACACAGTGGGGCCTGCTGGGGGGCAGGAGACTGGGGAAGGGATAGCGTTAGGAGAAATACCTAATGTAAATGATGAGTTGATGGGTGTGGCAACCCAACATGGCACATGTATACCTATGTAACAAACCTGCACGTTGTGCACATGTACCCTAGAATTGAAAGTATTAAAAAAATACAAAAAAAGCAAAAAAAAAAAAAAAAAAAAAAGCTTAACTTAGGATAAAAATGTTATACCTATACACAATGGAATATGATTCAGCCATAGAAAAGAATGAATTTCTGTCACTTATAGTCACATGGAGAAAACTGGAGGGCATTAAGTGAGATGAACCAGGCACAGAGAGAGAAATTTCTCATGTTCTTGCTCATACATGGGAGGTAAATATATATAAAAAATTGAACTCATGGTGATAGAGAGTAGAATAATGATTATTAGAGTCTGGGCAATTAATGGAGGTGGAGAGAGGTCGAGTGAGGATAGTTAATGGGTGCAAAAATGCAGCTAGATACGATGAATAAGATCTAGCATTCAGAAGCATAATAAGGTGACTGTAGTTAACAACAATCGGTTGTATATTTAAAAATCGCTGAAAGAGTGGAATTAGAATGTTCCTAACACAAATAAATGATAAATTCTTGAGGTGATGGATACCCCAATTACTCAGATTGGGTCACTATACATTATATGCCTACATCAAAAAATCCCATGTACCCCACTAATATATGTGACTATTATGTAAAAAAATACAAATTAAGGAAAAAATCAGCCACTGAGAAAGACCAGAATTAAACCGTTTTCTACATGTTTCAAGCATCATAACCATTTGGATGCATTTTCCATTCTATCTATTTTACTATCTATAGCAGAAGCTTTAGTGCTTCACAGTAAACAAAGTTCAAAGATTCCTTGGATTTAATGAGAAACGTTTGCATTAAGTTCAATGTGCTATTTGTTTAAGAAAGCAAGCAAGAAAGTTATTTTAAAAGATTTCCAGCAATCTTGCTTAAAACAAATAAATCCAGGAATAGGGGGTTAACCTTTAGCTATCTAGTAATTTACACATCTTTCTAGAATCATTCCTTCTGAAAAAATACCGGTGGCTAAAGATTTACTCTAATTAATGTCTATTTTTTTTTTATAAGCAATTAGTGTTTTTATTTAAATAAATAAATACTTGGTGATTCTTTGGATAGAAATATCAACATATCCACGAATATAAAGAATTCACTGGAGTATATTATTTGGATAACATGTATAGGATATAGTAAAAATGTATATGTATAAGGGATATGTATATGCATAAGGGATATAGTAAAAATGTATACGTATATGGGATATAGTAAAAATCTAATGTATAAAGATTAGATCCTTGTGGATGTATATCATATATATCATTTATAAACACCATGAATACATTTGGAATAATTCAACAATAAAGTTAAACTACTCAGTTAAAAAAAAAAGATTTAGTTTAGGTTTTGATTCTGGAGAAACCTGCCAAAGATGTCAGAAGATTCAAAACACTTTAATAAAACAAAATCACAGGTCACTGTAAAATAAGGGTCATTCATTTAACCAGAGTGATCATCAAAAGACTTCAAAAGCAGTACAATATGTTACATGGATATAGAAACTTCAATCCTTTTAAAGCTCAGTTTCCTTAAATAATCAGAAACATAATAAAGACAACTTAGGAATTATCTTGATAAAACATAAAATCTTCATTTTTTAAGGTGAGTTATCAAAAAGGTAAAAACAAACAAACAAAACCCAAAAACCCCTCCTTTAGTGTAATTGCTTTTTTTTTTTTTTTTGACAGAGTTTTGTTCTGTAACCCAGGCTGGAGTGCAGTGGCGGGCTCTGCTCAGTGCAAGCTCCACCTCCTAGGTTCTCGCCATTCTCCTGCCTCAGCCTCCTAAGTAGCTGAGACTACAGTTGCCTGCCACCATGCCCGGCTAATTTTTTGTATTTTTAGTAGAGATGGGGTTTCACAGTGTTAGCCAGGATGGTCTCGATCTCCTGACCTCGTGATCCACCCGCCTCAGCCTCCCAAAGTGCTGGATTACAGGTGTGAGCCACCACGCCCGGCCCTGCTTTTCTTTTCTTATTATACTTTAACTTCTAGGGTACGTGTGTGCAATGTGTGGATTTGTTACATATGTATACGTGTGTCATGTTGGTTCGCTGCACCCATCAACTTGTCATTTACTTTAGGAATTTCTCCTAACGCTATCCCTCCCCCAGTCCCTCACCCCTGACAAGCCCTGGTGTGTGATGTTCCCCAACCTGTGTCCAAGTGTTCTCATTGTTCAATTCCCACCTATGACTGAGAACATTCGGTGTTTCGTTTTTTGTCCTTGTGATAGTTTGCTGAGAATGATGGTTTCCAGCTTCATCCATGTCCCTGCAAAGGACAGGAACTCATCCTTTTTTATGGCTGCATAGTATTCCATGGTGCATATGTGCCACATTTTCTTAATCCAGTCTATCATTGATAGACATTTGGGTTGGTTCCAAGTCCTTGCTATTGTGAATAGTGCTGCAATAAACATACATGTGCATGTGTCTTTACAGTAGCATGATTTATAATCCTTTGGGTATATACCCAGTAATGGGATCGCTAGGTGAAATACCATTGAGGAGTCACCACACTGTCTTCCACAATGGTTGAACTAATTTACACTCCCACCAACAGTGTAAAAGCATTCCTATTTCTCCATATCCTCTCCAGCATCTGTTGTTTCCTGACTTTTTAATGATCGCCATTCCACCTGTTGTGAGATGGCATCTCATTGTGGTTTGATTTGCATTTCTCTGATGACCAGTGATGATGAGCATTTTTTCGTATGTCTGTTGGCTGCATAAATGTCTTCTTTTGAGACGTGTCTGTTCATATCCTTTGCCCACTTTTTGATGGGGTTGTTTGTTTTTTTTCTTGTAAATTTGTTTAAGTTCTTTGTAGATTCTGGATATTAGCCGTTTGTCAGATGGGTAGATTGGAAACATTTTCTCCCATTCTGTAGATTGCCCATCCACTCTGATGGTAGTTTCTTTTGCCATGCAGAAGCTCTTTAGTTTAATTAGATCCTATTTGTCTATTTTGACTTCTGTTGCCATTGCTTTTGGTGTTTTAGTCATGAAGTCCTTGCCCATGCCTATGTCCTGAATGGTATTGCCTAGGTTTTCTTCTAGGGTTTTTATGGCTTTAGGTCTAACATTTAAATCTTTAATCCATCTTGAGTTAATGTTTGTATAAGGTGTAAGGAAGGGATCCAGTTTCAGCTTTCTACATATGGCTAGCCAGTTTTCCCAGCACCATTTATTAAATAGGTAATCCTTTCCCCATTTCTTGTTTTTGTCAGGTTTGTCAAAGATCAGATAGTTGTAGATGTGCGGTGTGATTTCTGAGGCCTCTGTTCTGTTCCATTGGTCTATGTATCTGTTTTTGTACCAGTAGCATGCTATTTTGGTTACAGGAGCCTTGTAGTGTAGTTTAAAATCAGGTAGTATGATGCCTCCAGCTTTGCTCTTTTTGTTTAGGATTGTCATGGCTATGTGGGCTTTTTTTGGTTCCATATGAACTTTGAAGTAGTTTTTTCCAATTCTGTGAAGAAAGTCATTGGTAGCTTCATGAGAATGGTATTGAATCTATAAATTACCTTGAGCAGTATGGCCATTTTCACAATATTGATTTTTCCTCTCCATGAGTATGGAATGTTCTTCCATTTGTTTGTGTGCTCTTTTATTTCATTGATCAGTGGTTTGTAGTTCTCCTTTAAGAGGTCCTTCACATCTCTTGGTAATTGCTTTTCTTTCCAGGAAGCCCATTTAGAGAGTCTAGAAATCAACCTGATAAAACCTGATAAAATTAATCAGACATAGGAAGAGGGTGTTCAGGGTTATGAGTTTACACTATTATAGGGGAATATAAACAAGGAAACTAGTACCTTGAGCAGGAAAATACATGGCTCTTAGCAACAGTATGAGAAGTGTCCTGGTTACATAGAAAAATTCAGACACATTGAGAAAAGACAAAAGTAGAGAATGAAGCTATACTCAAGGAAAACATTGCTTTTCTAGACCTTCAAGATAAATATTTCAGCATCAGGCCATATCAATAGAGTTAGAACTGGAGGAAAAAGTCATAGGAGTTGGTAAAAAGATTGAAGAAGAGAGTTATCACCCCATCCAAGCAAAAAGATATACCTTTTCAGGGGGAGGAGACTGAAAGGCGATGGTGTATGACCTGTAAACCCTGTGCATTGAAGAACAGCAAAAATTGAACTTCTGAGATATAAATTTGAGAAGCTTCAAAAAGAAAAATTTTACCTCAATAAATGAAATTACCATTTTGTATGTAAAAATGGTGTACAGCATTTCCAACTTGAAAGTAGGGAATTTAACCACATATCAGGAAGTAATAGAAACTGTAGTTTAGGAGATGACTGTTAAAGACACATTTCAGTATTAAAAAGGAAAATGTCAGGCCAGGTCCAGTGCCTCATGCTGATAATCCAAGAATTTTGAGAAGCTGAAGTGGGAGGACTGCTTGAGCCCAAGAGTTTGAGACCAGCCTGGGCAACATGGTGAGAGCCCATCCCTACAAAAAATAAGAAAATTAACTGGGTGTCGGGGCATGTGCCTGTAGTCCCCGTTACTTGGGAGGCTGAGATGGGAGGATCACTTGAGTCCAGGAGTTTGAGGCAGCAGTGAGCCAAAGTCACATTTCTGCAATACAGCCTAGGGTCTTTCTTGCAATTTTACTAAGAGCAAGTTAATACTTTAAGAAAACCTTGCTATTGTAACATTGGGAACCATATTTTTTAGTTTTGTGTTAGTGTACTTTTAATATTGAAGCTTAACCTTTAGAAGGACATAAATAATTCCCTTCTAATTATAGTCAATTACACACAAAATTCTGTTAATAAATTCTCTTTCATTAAGCTTTTTATGACTTACTGAGACCACTGATGACATACTTGAACTGTCTGCTCCGTTCTATATGTCCTCTTTTCTTTTCTTTTTCCTTCTCTTTTCTTTTCTTTTTCTTTTTTTGGAGTCTTGTTCTGTTACCCAGGGTGGAGTGGAGTGTAGTGGCATGATCTTGGCTCACTGTACCTCTGCCTCCTGGGTTCAAGCGATTATCCTGCCTCAGCCTTCTGAGTAGCTGGGATTACAAGTGCCCACCATGCCAAGATAATTTTTCATATTTTTAGTAGAGATGGGGTTTTGCCATGCTGGCCAGGTTAGTCTCAAATTCCTGACCTCAAGTGATCCACCTACCTTGACCTCCCAAAGTCCTGGGATTACAGGCGTGAGACACCTTGCCTAGCCTATACTTCCTCTTTCTTAAATGATTGATGATTTTACTTTAGGACAAAAACACATCACACAAGATTTTTATACAAAGGTATTATCATTTCTTTTTAACCTTTGTTACCAAAACTACATCATCATATCCATAACTTTCTTCACTGCTTCCTTTCTATCTTGTTTCATATTTTCAAATAACCTTTAAATAGCTTCAAAATTAGGTGAATTATTTTAAAATAAAGAACATACTTTAATGTTTTTCTTATATATTTTTCTGATCAAAAACATATCTTACTTTTTTGATACATTTTACATGTCAATTATACATCAATTAGAATTTTTAATTCTTAGTAACCTTAAATTGTAGTGAAAACCTTAGAAACAAGAAATTTTGAATTGTCTGTCACGTATCAGTGTTTTATAAATGAGAACCATTTTATAATTTTTAGAAACATGTTTCCCCATAGTTTAAAAATGTATATTAAGAGGCTAAAATATATTTAGGCTTTCTATAAAATTTAAGAAGCCAAAAACAAACTCATATTTATGTTCAGCAATTTGTTTAGTATTTTCTAGTCTTATTTGCAAGTAACCCAAATGTTTAGTGGGTATCTATTATTTAACATAACTTTAAGATGTCAAATTACATAAAAAGTTCATTTATATGCATTTATCTAGCTTATATTTGCATTATTTATTTATTTTTAGTGCTTGCCTGTATTACTTATGAGAAATGGAATATTAGACAAACTAGTCATTATCTCAAATTATTTTCTTGTTAACCATTTTTATAGCCTGTGAATATGAAGCATTCACCTAAGTAGGAAACTTAAAGTTAAATATATGGATATTTTGCTGGTAATTCAGAAGATACAGCTATTTTCACTAAACCAATAATATTAAATTGGTTTTACTGATAAAAAATTACACGAACAAAGATAATTCTGTTTTGGGCTGAGTTTATGGTTCTGTAATTTTTGTGTCAAACTCTGACACCTTAAACATCTTTGAGAGACAAATATATAACTGACCAATAAACCCAGGCAAAAATGTATACTGACAATTTTGAACACATTTAAAAATTTTACAAATAATTTTAAAATTAGCTTATTTATTAAATATTTACTTAAGTCACGGGAACTAAAAAGCATGTGGGTTAATTCCTATATAGTTTATATACACTCCTGTTTGCCTTATTCAATCTAAATAAAACAAATTTAAGGGATTTTTGACTATGTCAGATTTTACCATGTTGACATAACATACAATACATGTATACTTACATAAACACATCCAAATACACACACACACACACACACACACAGAGGGGAGAGAGAGAGAGAAAGAGAGAGAGAGAGAGAGAGATCTACATCTTTCATTTTAGAATTTTTTTCACGAGACAGTAACGCAAGCTCACTGGTTTATAAAAGACAGTTGGATCTAAATTACATTTCGGACAAAATAGGAACCTACTCATATGGCTTAACTTTGTTTTCCCTATAGGTATTCTAATGAAGCCAGTGAACTAAAATTTTGGGGAAAGCAGTTTCCATGGCAGATTGATCTTTAAAAGCTTCTTTTGCCCCTAACTTCTTTTTGTCCTTTTTAAACTTCAAAGTTTAGGGTTAAATTTTCCATGTTTACATTTTAGCTAAGACTGGCTGAATTGTATAAGGAAAACAAAATCTCCAAGTAGTCTTGAACTAGTAACAAATCTATCTTTTGATGGCTGGTCTGGTTTCCTGATTAGCGTATGCAGGAGGGGAAAGACTTTAGCAATTTTTTTCCAGCTTTTTCTCTTTGGCCTCTCTGTGGCATGCTGGACAGAGATGCCTTATGCCTTATATGCTGGACAGAGATGCCACAGCATGGCTGTGAACTCAAGATTTTGACCCATTTGATGTGAGAGCCTAACTTTTATGAATATTTATCTAGTACCTTTTCCCTCAGCTTACTAATTTTTCAATTAAGCATTCCATTGCCATATGCAATTATTAGTCAGGCAAACCTAAATTCATAGGTTTGTTTGTTTGTTTGTTTGTTTGTTTTTTATGGAGTCTTACTCTGTTGCCCAGGCTGGAGTGCAGTGGTGTGATCTTGGCTCACTGCAACCTCCACCTCCTGGGTTCAAGTGATTCTCCTGTTTCAGCCTCCCAAGTAGCTGGGATTACAGGCGCCTGCTACCACTCCCGGCTAATTTTTGTATTTTTAGTAGAGACAGGGTATTGCCATGTTGGCCAGGCTGGTCTCAAACTCCTGACCTCAGGTGATCTGCCCACCTTGGCCTCTCAAAGTGCTGGGATTACAGGCATGACCCACCAAGCCCGGCCCTAAATTTATAGTTCTAAAAGGTGTCTAAGTTTTGGTTACTATAAAGCTGTTATAATTTGTAAAGCCATTAATTTGAAAGTCCTTTAAGGCTTAAAAAAAAATCTTGGCCAGAATGCTATAAGGAGTAGGTTTTATCTCAACACCACTAGAAAAGTCAGCAGATTCAAAGTAGGTAGAATAAAACAGACCGAGAACTTAGAAGACTCTACATGTTAACTTTACGATTGCAGGTTTTTAGAATATTGATCATTTCAGTTCTGAATTTTTCCTGATTTAATTTTGCTCATCAGGTGCCAGGTGTGGTGGCTCCTGCCTGTAATTCTAGCACTTTGGGAGGCTGAGGCAGGAGGATCACTTGAGGCCAGGAGTTCGAGAGCAGCTTGGCCAACATGGTGAAACCCCATCTCTACAAAAATACAAAAATTAGCCGAGTGCGGTGGCACTTGCCTGTAGTCCCAGCTGCTTGGGAGGTTGACGGGGGAGGATCACTTGAGCCCAAGAGGCAGAGGTTGCAGTGAGCTGAGATGGTGCCACAGCACTCCAGCCTGGGTGACAGAGCAAAACTGTCTCAAAAATAAAAAGTATAAATAAAAATAAATAGTTTTGCTCATCAATTTTTAAATGTTCACAAGAGTGGGCTGTAGTATGCAGCCAGCTGGAGTCCCAGAAAACCTGGTATGCCTTAATGTTTTAGAATTCCACTCTGTTTCTTATTAATCTCTCAAGAGCAAAGAAAATTCTATAAATCCTATTAGGGAACTTCAGGAGTTTAGGCTGGTGCTTTAGATGGTGGTGACTGCCCTAGTGGCTTTTAATTAGCCATCCTGCACTCACCATCCAGAATGTTTGTTTTTGCTTTCAGAAGATTTTCAGAAACAAGAGAAAAGAGTCAAATCAAATCAAAAGAAACCAGTATAAGAGTGTTTGCGGCCGGGTGCAGTGGCTCACGCCTGTAGTCCCAGCACTTCGGGAGGCCGAGGCGGGCAGATCACGAGATCAGGAGATCGAGACCATCCTGGCTAACGTGGTGAAACCCCGTCTCTACTAAAAATACAAAAAATTGGCCGGGCGTGGTGGTGGGCGCCTGTAGTCCCAGCAACTCGGGAGGCTGAGGCAGGAGAATGGCGTGAACCTGGGAGGTGGAGCTTGCAGTGAGGCAAGATCGCGCCACTGCATTCCAGTCTAGGTGACAGAGTGAGACTCTGCCTCAAAAGAAGAAAAGAGTGTTTTCAAAAATTGTAACCTATGCATGTGGATCAAAATATTAAATGAGTTCCACAAACCAGAAAAGACATGCCTCACAGGCTGAATGTAAATTCTGTAGAAACCAAGAGTACTCAACTCAGAAAGACACACAGCTTTATACAAGAAAGAACTCACCAGAAAAGGCAAAAAGTCTTTTTATCATCCAAGGAGAGATGTATGGTCCTTTATTAAGGCTGCATGATCCAAATCAGATCCCAAATAATATCAAATAATACTACAAAGAGGGAGGCTCAGCCTGAGAGAAGACTTACCAGGGAAGAAAAGGCAAACCTTGGAAGCAGAGAGCTCAAAGGGCTCAAGTGGGTCCTGAACACCACTTCTAAGAATTGCCAATCCCTTCCAATAGTGTTCTTTTTCAGGTTTCATTTCTGACACCATTTATTCCAACCGAAATAACAAACATTTGGAGAGGAGGTGGTGTAAATTATTCAACTCAGAAAATATAAATGCTAACATACTAGGGAAATGTATTGGGAAATTAGTCCAGTTGAGATATGTGATCATGAACATACATGAAGACCATGCCTCATGATTGTTGGTTTTGTCCCAGCCATGTTCCCTTATTCTGTAGGCATGGAACAGGGAGATGGTTGGCTTCATCTCATACACGTTTGCAGAATGAGAGTGGGCCAAGGGAGTGAGGTAGTGCAGGGGAGAGACGATAATTAACCACGGAATCTGCACTAGGTAAGGAAACATGCAACAGCATGTCAGTGGTGGTGTCTGTAAAAAAAGGAAGACCTTATCATATCTGAAGAAATATTGGGCTTATTGAAAAGGTGAACTGAAAGATGAGAATAATCAAAGAATGGAAAATTAGAAAAAGCAATTTAAACAATAGTACAATTATTGGTGATGATGAGGTCTAGAGCATCACTGTCCAATGATTATTTAAATTTAAATTCAATAAAATAAAAAATTCAACTCCTCAGTTGCACTAGGCACATTTCAGGTGCACCACAACCATATGTGCCTAGTGGCTACTATGTTGGCCAGCATAGAGAGAGATTTCCATCATCACAGAAGTTCCATAGAATAACACTGTTTTGGTATGACTGTGGGAGTGAGTGCTGAGGAGAAGAGCAGAAAAGGTTTATTTGAGGTTAGAATGGAGGAGATTGTAGCGTCATCTTGACCAATGATAAAATCACCAATAATTGAGATAAAGGAGGGGTAGGGGTAATATCAGAGGGATCCCTGTTTGTCACATGGCCCTTGGGGAGAGGAGAACTAGTGAGGAAATTATAGAGAAGAGATGAGATTCTGTAAACTTCTGTTTTCCACTAGTCCTTAGGGTCGCCACCTAATCATTAGCATGCCTAGCCTCAGCCCCCAGCCCCACCTACCACTAAGACCAGCCTCTTATCCTTCACCTGGGGCTGCACTGCATTGCTCCCGGGAGAATCAGCCAAATATTGCCATTCCATCTAGGTGCTTGTCAAAGAGGAAACTGAGGCATCCCAGACCCCAGCCGACCTTGATTCTCGGTTGACATAGCAGAGCCCAGTAGTCCATCCATATGTGCAGCGGTGCCCAGAATCTTCAGGAAGATGGAGCCCAATTGCCTCCCAGATCCCCCAGTGAGAAGAAAATAAGGTTGGGAATGGGAACTGGGACTTCTGGCTCTGTCATATATCAGGATAGACTGGGGCTTCCTATGGCCATTGTCAGTCCAAAACAGGGTCCATGGACACATGGGGCAAGCCTCACTGAAATTCTTTCCCAGGGGGAAGAGGAAGCAGCAAGGTCCAAGTCTCAAGAATCCCATTAGCTGGGGGAGCCCGTGAGACACACCAGACCAGGTTAGACCTTTAATAGGGACAGTAGACACAGTGCCCTTCTTGCCAGCCCTTAGGAGTTGATGATCTCAATGTGGAACTGCAGGTGAGTGGCTGTGACCACACAGTGGCCCCGGAGGAGAGCGCAGGTCTGGCAATTGTGGCATTGCCAGTGGCCCTGGATGACGTAGATGGCGTTGAGCACCTGGCAGTATCTCCAGTGGATGCGCCACATACGGACCAAAGACTGGAGCTTGATCACTGCCCTCTCTCTGGTTGCATAGGCGATCAGAGCTGCTTGCCGTTTCTTCTCCAGCACCCTGGACAGCGTCATCCGCCACCAGGACTGAATTATCCAGGCCCTGAGGGCTGCATGCAGCAGTGTCCTGCGCACCAGGGTGCCCCGCCACCAGGCCTGGATCTTTACAGCTGCTTTTGTTATTCTAAGTTTTGCCTAGGCAGAGACAAGAGAGATCACTCAGAAAACTTCCTGCCACTAACTTCTAGGATCTTCCTGGAAGGAGCCTGGATTTTCTCTCTCAACACACAGCCCTTCCTCAGAGTTCAGGGGAGTTAGCAGGACACTGACTAGGAGCCAGCGGACCTGATGGTGACCTTCCTCTGCCACTGTGGACACATCATCTCAATCTTAGAGTCACAGAGTCCTTCTCCAGACTATCTCTGCAGTGCATGGATCAAGGAAAAAACCATTAATAACTAGAAGGGTGCATTAGCGATGTGCAGGACCTTGTTAGTCACACTGGGTTTGGAAAGGCCTCATAACCTTCTGGCTGGTAATTCTCTGCTAATTCCAGCCCCAAACCACTACAGGCTGATTTCTGTCTGCCACGACCATTTTTCAATACTGTGGTAGATGGTAGATTTTCAATACCCTGACCACATGTTCTACTCCAAGTCTTTCCATATTTTGAACAGTCTACTCTTTAATTCCAAGTTCTCACATTCTCACCTCTCAGCCTCATGCATTTCTTGATGGTTTTCATTCTTTCCAATCACTCTCAATGTCTCAGTCACGCCCAGATCCAGACAGCCCAGGCTGAGAAGGGGATGGAGGACAAATGAGCCAACATTGAGTTGACTCCTAATTAGACTCTGGATCCATAAGAGGCAAAGTCCCACACCTCATGATGTAGATATAAATGTTCTGGATTTCTCTTAACTACATGGAATTCTTCTCACCTTGACTTTATGCTGTTTTTTCTTCTGCACTGTCTTCCATTCAATGCTTTCTTCAACATCCTCAATTATAATTAAAATTAAATTGCCTTTGGTCTGTCATCAGAATTAAATGGGAAATACATAAATGAGTTAAGACTGTTTCTCTCTATAGCTCTATACAAAGACAATTACTACTTTAACATCCTCTCTTTTCTCAAGTCCTGTAAAGCCCAGGGAGATACCCACCCACCCCTGGTCCACCTAATAGATCTGGCCGTCTCTTACACAAAATCGAACCCTCATGGCCTGTCTTTAGATGGTTCATTAGCCCTGATTTCTCTGCTTCCCAAGGTCTGGCATGAGTAACATGAGTGAGGAGAGAGCTCTGAATTCACAATTGCATTGTGACATAGGGATTGGTGCATCTGCCACAGAGATGGGTCTCTGTCAGAAATAAACTCCAAGGGAACTTGCACTGTAGCAGGATGAGCTGCAGACAAAACCCCTCAGACACTGGTTTAAAGAAGGAAGAGGTTTATTTGGCCGGGATCTTGGCAGACTTGTGTCTCAAGAACCAAGCTCCCCGAAGAAAGAGTTTCTGACCCTTTTAAGGGCTTTCAACTCTAAGGGGTCCACGTGAAAGAGTTTTGATAGATTGAGAGCACATGTGGTTAGAGTAGGGGGGTTAATCTTTAAACCTCGGGCCTGGTCAGTGGCACTGGTTGGTCTTGCCACTGACTTCATTCCTGTTGTTCTTCAGCTTTTACTTCCTCCTTCTCTTCAGAGACAGGAGACAGTAAGAGAAATGACCTGTCTCCTCAGTACCACCTGTCTACTTGCCTACTGTCAGAGATGTGTCAGAGCTGAGGGTGGAAAAATAGAGCACTTGAGTGCCATTCCATAGCAGGGCTCTCCTCATGTGAAGTCCATCCACAGTCCCTTGTCATTATCAGCGGCATGGCAAAGCAGGGAGGACCATGACAGTGCATCCCCATATCGCTCTCCAGTGTCTGGTGAGATTTAGCACTTCCTGTCTTCCCTTGACTCAGTGCCTCACAATGCCTTGCGAAACTAGAAAAAGATACACCAGACGAATCCAGAAAGCAGTCAAATAAAGATCAAAACTTAAATTAATGACATAGAAAACAAAGATGGGTAGTGGAAAATAAATTTAAAAGAGTGTTCTGACAAGACTAGTTTTAAAGATACACAGTTCACCAACTTGGGTAATCAAGAAAGAGAACGAAGTGGAATGAAAAAGGTGAGATAGCCACAGGGAAATTTAAATAAGTACAAGGAAATATTAATGGTGACAAATTTGAACACTAAGAGAAAAAGATTTTCTTTCTTTCTTTTTCTTTTTTTGAGATAGGGTGTCACTCTGTTGTCCAGGCTGGAGTGCAGTGGCACAACTTTGGCTCACTGCAGCCTTGACCTTCTTGGGCTCAAGTGATCCTCCCACCTCAGCCTCCTGAGTAGCTGGGACTACAGGCACATGCCACCATGCCTGGCTATTTATTATTTTCATTTTTTGTTCTTTTATTTTAAAAAATATGTATTTATTTAGATATGGGATCTCACTATGTTGATTGGGCTGGTCTCAAACTCCTGGGCTCGAGTGATTCTCCCATCTCAGCTTCCCAAAGTGCTGGGATTATAGGTGTGAACCACCATACCTGGCTGATTTAAAATTCTAGGAGTTTTATAGCTTTAGCTCTTACATTTAGATCTTTGATCCATTTTAAGTTTTGTGCATGGAGTGAGGGTAGGTTCAAATTCATTCTTTGATTGTGGATGTCCAGTTGTTCTGGCATAATTTGTCAAAAAGACAATTGTTTTCCCATTGAATGGGCTTGGCACCCTTGTCAAAATTAAATTGACCATAGATATATGGGTTTCTTTCAGACTCTCAATTCTATTTCACTGACCTATATGTCTGTCTTTGTGCCAGTACCAAACTGGTTTGATTACTGTTGCTTTGTGGTAAGTTTTGAAATCAGGAGGCGTGGGTCCTCCCACTTTATCTTTTTCAAGATTACTTTGGCTATTCTGAGTCTCTTGAGTTTCCATATGAATTTTAGAACCAGCTTGTCAATTTCTGCAAAAGAAGTCTGCTGAATTCTGATAGGAATTATGCTGAATATGTAGATCAATTTGGGGAATATTGTCATTTTAGCAATATCAAGTCTTCTAACCTACAGACATAGATGTCTTAATTTGTTTAGGTCTTCTTACACTTCTTTCAACAATGTTTTGGAGTTTTCAGTGTACAAATTTTGCTCTTTTTGTGTAAAATTTATTCCCAAGTATTGTACTTTTTTTGATGCTGTTGTAAATGAAATTGTTTTCTTAATTTCATTTTTGGCTTTTTCATCGCTGATATAGAAATACAACCATTATTTGTTATTGATTTTATATCCTGCAACCTTGAATCATATAATCTGCAAATAGTGAGTTTTACTTCTTCTCTCCTAATCTGTATGTCTTTATTAATTTTCTTGACTAAGTGCTCTGACTGGAATCTCCAGTACAATGTTGAATACAAGTGGTGAGTGGACATTTTTGTCTTGCTCCTGATCTTAGGGAGGAAGCTTTCAGTACTTCACCAGTAAGTATGATGTTGTGTCTGGAACTGGTTCCTTCCAGTGGGTTCTTGATCTCGCTGACTTCAAGAATGAAGCCACGGACCCTTGCAGTGAGTGTTACAGTTCTTAAAGATGGTGTGTCTAGAGTTTGTTCCTTCAGATGTTCAGATGTGTCCGGAGTTTCTTCCTTCCAGTGGGTTTGTGGTCTTGCTTGACTTCAGGAGTGAAGCCGCAGACCTTTGGAGTGAGTGTTACAGCTCTTAAAGGTGATGTGTCCAGAGTTGTTTGTTCCTCCCAGTGGGTTCATGGTCTCACTGACTTCAGGAGTGAAGCCACAGACCTTCACAGTGAGTGTTACAGCTCATAAAGGTAGTGTGGACCCAAAGAGTGAGCAGCAGCAGGATTTACTGTGAAGAGTGAAAGAACAAAACTTCCACAGTATGGAAGGGGATCCAAGAGGGTTGCTGCTGCTGGCTCCGGGTGGCCAGCTTTTATTCCCATATTTGGCCCTGCCCACATCCTGCTGATTGGTCCATTTTACAGAGTGCTGATTGGTCCATTTTTACAGAGTGCTGATTGATGCATTTACAAATCTTTAGCTAGACACAGAGCGCTGATTTGTGTGTTTTTACAGAGTGCTGATTGGTGCATTTACAAACCTTTAGCTAGACACAGAGCGCTGATTGGTGTGTTTACAATCCTTTAGCTAGACAGAAAAGTTCTCCTAGTCCCCACCTGACCCAGAAGCCTAGCTGGCTTCACCTCTCAATCCCCCCTGTAAACAGGACATCCCAACTGCTTTGGGAATTGGGTGATGACTATTCTAGTTACTTCCTGATGGATAGGGGCAAAGAAGGGGCCCTGCAGTTGTAAAGTCCTCCAGAGGGAAACTCTTTAGGCTAGTGAAAGGGCCAGCGGGTTGGTCCAGGGGTCCTTGGTAGAAGTTGTTAGTTGAGCTCATTTGGGGTTCCATTTGTAAGACCATCTGTAGCTTGATGGCCTTGATCCTAGAGGAAACAAATTTGACAAGGAGGTTAAAACTGCAGGGCCTGAAGGTGAGTAATAGCAAGATGGCTGCTATGGGACCTAGAAAGGGGAGAGGTCATGTTGCCCAACTCCAGAGGTTGGTATAAGTGTTTGAAAAGTGTTGCCTGATTTCAGAAGCCTTTTCCTGTAAACACTGGGCAGCATCTTGTACTATCCCTGACTGGTTAGTGTAAAAGCAACATTCTTCCCCTAAGAAGGTGCAGAGTCCTCCTTTCTCAGCAGTGAGGAGGTCTAGCCCTCAGTGGTTTTGGAGAGTCACTGCTGCCAAAGAGTCTATTTGGGATTGTAGAGTAACGATAGATTTCATTATTTCTTGCAAACTGTCTGAGAAATACTTTGAGAGTGTGTGGTAGTAAGATAATGAAGTAGATAAACAGGCTATTCTGGTTCCTGTAGCAGTAGCCATTCCTAACCCTATAAGTAGGGGTATTAGTTGTATGACTCTGTGCTGACGGACTTGAGTTTTGAGGAGTAGTGATAGGGTCTGATTTCCACAAGATCAGAAGTTAGGATAATATATGTTTACACTGTTAACTTTTAGCAAACTTTACTTTTGTTGAAAACCTTGTAAGTTTGGGATTTCAATTATTTTTGTTATTAATAAGGCCTTGTTCAGTCCATATTAACTTAGAATTGGTATAGATGGCTCCTTCCTGATTCTGTAAGTACTTTAAGGTTTGGCTGAGTGCAAACAGCTCTCACATTTTAGCAGACCAATTATTAGACAATTTTCCTAACTCTGCTTCTACAAGAGTTTCCTTATCATTTACTGAATACGCATTGTGTCTTTTTTCCTTAATCGCCTGGGAGGAACCATCTGTCTCCTGTCCTGAAGGGAGTTCCTCCTAGATCTGGTCGGATCTTTGTATGGTAATTAATTAAGACTTGGATCTCCTGTTATGAAGTCTGCTGGGTTAAGGATTTTTGATAGGAAGGCTAAGGGTTGTCAGTGGCCTCAGTGCTTTTGGGCTACACCTTTGTTTACACTGAAAACAAGGTGGTATTAGAGTGTTATAGGATTACAGAGAAGACCTTCAATTATCAATTACAGGTTTTAAATTTACCCTGGCTTTTAAAGGAATAGGGTACACTGTTTTTTCTTTACTACTTCTATCTCTCTTTCTCTTTGACTTCTTCTTTGTCTCTCTCTTTCTGACTCCCTCTTTGTCTGTCTCTTCCTCTCTCTCTTTGACTTTCTGTGTCTCTCTTTCTCTCTATCCCTGACTTCCTCTTTGTCTCTCTCTTCCTCTCTCTGTCTCTCTCTCTGACTTTCTGTCTCTTTCTCTCTTTCCTTTCTGCTGGTCTTTCCCTCCCTCTATCAGCTGCTTATGCTGCTGTTCTATCCTCTTCTTTTGATGGCTTTGGCAGTGTAAGACTGCCACCTCCTTGGGTTTTTGCACTGCATGCAATAATTCCATGGTTTCCTTGTGGTATTTAACGGGGGTCCCCCAGAGGTTAGGAACTCCCTTTCTTTCCATATTGCAGCACAGGCATGTAGGATTAGATAAGCATACTTGCTATCTGTATACGCATTTATTCTTTTTCCCTTTCCCAGTTCTAAGGCTCGGGTAAGTGCCACTAGTTCTCCTAACTGGGTGCTGGTCCCTGGGGGAAGAGGCTTACTTTCAAGTATGGTTACATCACTAACTATGGCATAACCTGCCCTTTGCATCCCATTCTCCACAAATAAACTTCCATCCATATATAGGTTAAGGTCAGGATTAGCTAAAGGGGACTTCTAAGAGATCATCTCGGGCAGCATAAATCTGGACTATAATTTGTTGGTAGTCATGCTCGATTGGTTCCCCAATCCTCTGGGAAAAAAGTGGCAGGGTTGAGGCCTGCACACATGCATATTTGAAGCATTGGTCCCTCAAGGAGTAGTGCCTGGTGTCTAAGCAGGTGGCTGTCTGATAGCCATAAACTTCCTTTGGCACCTAGTAAGCCATTTACATCATGAGTAGTCCAGACAGGGAGATCCTTTCCTTGTATTATTTTGATAGCCTCTGACACTAAGCCACCACCCCAACTACTCATAAACAGTGAGGCCAGCCTTTTGCTACTACATCAATTTCCTTACTTAGGTATGCCACTGATGTGGGGTTGTCCCACGAGTCTGAGTAAGGACTCCAAGAGCTATTCCTGCTCTCCCTGTGATGTATAAAGAGAAGTTATGTCCTGTGGGAAGGCTTAAAGCTGGAGCTTGAGTTCATTCCTTCCAATGCCCAGACTTCAGGGTTGATTCCCTCCTCAAGCAGGGGACAACAAATGGGTAACTTGTTCCCCATATTCATGTAGATAATAGCTCCATGTTTGGCTAATATATCCCTCCCTAATAAGGGTGTGGGACTTTCAGGCATAACAAGAAAGGCATGTGAAAAGAGCAGTCTCCCAATTACAACTGAGAAGGTGGGAGAAATACCTGTTTACAGTCTGTCCCAGGATTCTTTGGATGGTAATGGACCTTGAGGACAGTCGTCTGGGACAGGAGATTAACACTGAGAAGGCTGTGCCAGTGTCCAGGAGGAAGTCAATTTCCTGGCCCTCCATGGTTAAACGTACCTGGGGCTCTATGAGAGTGATGACATGAGCTGGCGCTTGCCTCAGGCACCCTCAGTCCTGTTGTTGGATCATCTGGTTGGTGGCTTCTGACCCAGAGAACCTTTGTTCTCTGGTGCAGTGTGCCTTCCAGTGATTGCCTTGGCATAGTGGACGTGGGTGAGGGGCAGCTTGTTTCTCGTTGGACAATCTTTTTTAAGGTGTCCTTGTAAACCACACTGGTAACAAGCCCTACTGGGTGATTGGCCTGCTCCATTTTCTGTCCTCTCTGAACCACCAAGGTTTGTTTGTCTGAGGGCCATGACTAAGGCTGCAGCCTTTCTCTGATCTCACTTTTCCTTTTGGAAAAGTGGTCCCTATTATAGAACACCAAGGTTGCCAGATTTAATAATGCCTCCAGATTTTGTTCAGGGCCCAGGGCTCAGAGCCGCTCGAGAAAGGCAGAAGGATTTTCTTCCTTTCCCTGAGTTATGGTAGACATCATTGAATAATTAATGGGCTTTTTCCTAATTTTCCTTAGTCCTTCTAGAACACAGGTCAACAGATGTTTACAACTCCAGTCCCCATGATCTGAGTTGAGGTCCCAGTGGGGATCCATACTGGGGATGTCTTGTTGACCAGTAGGGAATTTATCCCTTTCTTTAGATGTCATTCTATCATTTACTTGACTAAGATACCAGGTATCTCCAAACTCTCAGGCTGCAGCTAAAGCCGCATTCTTTTCATTAAAGGTCAGGGTTTGATCTAACAATAGCAAGACATCTCTCCAAGTGAGATCAAACTTTTCCCCTAGACCCTGAAGAACATCTATGTACCTATCAGGATCATCTGAAAATTTCCCCAGGTCTGCCTTGATCTGCTTTAAATCAGAGAGGGAGAAAGGGACATGTGCCCAGGTTGGGCCAAATTCCCTTCTCCCTACAGCTTGAAGGGGACATAACCGATAGCCCAGGGGTTTTTGTGGTACTTTGGAAATTTCTTTGCTTGTTTCCTTCTGGGCAAGGGAGATTAGAGGAGGCTTATCATTAATAGGAAGGGGAGCTATAGGGAGGCTAGGATATGGGGTAAGCTGAGAGGTCCTCCTGTGGGATGTAAATTGCAAGCTTTGCATAGTTGTATATTCTTCAGTGAAAAGGAAGCTTGGACATAAGGTATTTCACTCCATTTGCCTTCCCTCTTACAGAAAAGGTCAAGCTGCAGGATAGTATTGTAATTTTTACTTCCCTCAGGTGGCCATTTTTCCCCATAAAAGAGAGCATACTGGGGCCAAGCCGTAGTGCAGAAAAAAATGAGCTGCCTTTTTTTCTGGGTTTGCGGGTCAAATCTGCCCCAATGGCTTAGGATGCATTTCAAGGGTGAGCCTGTTGATGCCTGAGTGTTTCCCATCTGAAAGACAAAACCACCTGTGGTTTTGGTTTGTTTGTTTCTCCCCCTGCCCAAGAACCTGCAATGGTCCCTGGACCCTGCTGATTGGAATAGTTGCGCTCACTGAAACGGCAGCAGAAACACCTCTTGCCCAAGAACCCGCAATAGTTCCTGGACCCTGCTGATCGGAATAGTTGTGCTCACTGATGCAGCAGCAGAAACACTAGTTTTCCTCCTAGACCACAAGGAGGACCAAGGAATGTTGGATTTAGTGGCCCTTACTGATGCATTCTTGAAAACCTGCACCCTTGCCTGTCGTCCTAGACCATAAAGAGGACTGATAAAAATTGAATTTAGTGGCCCTTACCAACGCAATCTCAAAAACCTGTTAGAGTCCTAAGTGTTCTGTTAGTATTGGGACCTTACCCCTGTCCTACAAAGATGTTATGCCCCAAAAATGAAGGGGAGGGCCATACCCTGAGGGAGGGGAGGGATCTCCAGAGTTGGAAGAGTGATGCCTTTTTGTCCTCACTGATAATGAATAGGAAGGATATCATTTCTGAAGCTCCCCATATCCTAGCTTCTGGAATAGCTTTTGTTAGGCCTGTTAGTCTGAGGAGGGATCCTGAAATTCCAGATAAGATAGTCCCCTGCCCTGATGGGGCTTTGGGCAAAAATTATGTCTGACAGGTGATCCCAGGTACCTAAAGAAGGTAACAGAGTCCTGGAGTTTATCCTAGAAATCATTTTTATAGGAGAAACTAGAAAAGCACCAGAGACAGGGAGTGGTTTTTAGAAGCAGGACTAGTCTCAGAGAAGAGAGGCGAGAGGAAGTTTGTCTGAAAAGCGTTAGGACCCAGGAGGCAAGAGTCAGCATAGATAGGATAGATGGGTGAGTCTCGCTTGGGCAACATGACTTTGAGAGTTCTGCCTATGGCCGCAGGGTCAACCAACTTGTTGTTGGGACCCTGGAGTTGAATGGCTTTCCTCTTTGTCGACCCTTGGCTCAGCCCAGAAGTATAGGAAAAGTGGAAGCTGGTTCCAGGCAAACTAATGCTCCCAATTCCGAAGAGTCAGGGGTTGTTAGAGAGCCCTTTCCCAGAAAGTCTGACACCTGTGTCTTTAGTCCAGTGGCTGCACTAGTCGCTTTTAACTGGCTGACAGATGCCCGGTATTTAGCCCCTGAATTCTAAGGAACAACAAGACAGAACAGCAAGTGAAAGGGGTCTGATGGTATGCACCACTTGGTGATAAGTGATAGCTCCATGTTGGGCGTCAAAATGTGTCTGGAATTGGTTCCTCCCGGTGGGTTCTTGGTCTTGCTGACTTCAAGAATGAAGCTGCAGACCCTTGCAGTGAGTGTTACAGTTCTTAAAGATGGCGTTTTTGGAGTTTGTTCCTTCAGATGTTCAGATATGTCCAGAGTTTCTTCCTTCCAGTGGGTTTGTGGTCTTGCTTGACTTCAGGAGTGAAGCTGCAGACCTTTGGAGTGAGTGTTACAGCTCTTAAACGTGGCACATCTGGAGTTGTTTGTTCCTCCCAGTGGGTTCATGGTCTCACTGACTTCAGGAATGAAGCCACAGACCTTTGCAGTGAGTGTTATAGGTCATAAAGGTAGGGTGGAACCAAAGAGTGAGCAGCAGCAACATTTATTGTGAAAACCGAAAGAACAAAGCTTCCACATGTGGAAGGGGACCTGAGCAGATTGTCGCTGCTGGCTCAGGTGGCCAGCTTTTATTCCCTTATGTGGCTCCACCCATGTCCTGCTGATTGGTCCATTTTACAGAGCACCGATTGGTCCATTTTACAGAGCACTGATTGGTCCATTTTACAGAGTGCCGATTGGTCCATTTTTACAGAGTGCTGATTGGTGCATTTACAAACCTTTAGCTAGACACAGAGGGCTGATTGTTGCATTTTTACAGAGTGCTGATTGATGCTTTTACAAACCTTTAGCTAGACACAGAGCGCTGATTGGTGTGTTTACAATCCTTTAGCTAGACAGAAAAGTTCTCCAAGTCCCCACCCAGCCCAAAAGCCCAGCCGTCTTCCCCTCTCAATGTTAGCTACGAATTTTTCACTGGTAATGCTCATCGGGTTGAGGAAGTTCCTTTCTATTCCTAGTTTGTCCAGTTCTTTTTTTTGTTTTTGTTTTTTGACAATAAAATGGTGGTAGATTTTGTCTAAAGTTTTTTTCTAATGTATCAATTGAGATGATTAATGGGATATTTTCTTTGTTTTATTAATATGGTGGCATAATAATTGTTTTTTTGTTTGTTGAACCAATCTTGCATCCCTTGGATGAATCTCACCTGGGTATGGTATAACAATTCTATTTATAAGTTGCTGTATTTGGTTTATTAAAATTTTGTTGAGAATTTTTGCATCTTTATTCATAAGAAATATTGGTCTGCAGTTTCCTTTTCTTGTGATGTCCTTGTTCAAGTTTAGTATCAGGGTAATACTAACCTCATAGAATGAGTGGGAAAGTGTTCCCTCCTCTTGTGTTTTTTGGAAGAGTATGTGAAAAATTGGTGTTAATTGTTATTTAAACTTTGGTAGAAGTTACCAATGAAGCAATCTGGTTTTGGGTTTTTCTTTGTGGGAAGTTGCTTTATTGCTAGTTTAGTCTCCTTATTTCTTTGATATAGATTTATTAATATTTTTCGATTGTTCTTGAGTCAGTTTTAGTAGTTTGTGTCTTTCTAGGAAATTGTTCTTTTCATCTATTACATCTATTGTTGGCATAGAATTGTCCATTTTATTCACCATAATATTCTTTTATAATTCTTTTGATTTCCGTAAGGTTGGTAGTAAGATTCCCCCTTTCTTTCCTGATTTCAGTAATTTGTGTCTTTTCCTCTTTTTCCTTGCTCAGCCTAGCTAAAGTTTTGTCAATTTTGTTTTCTTTTCAAAGAACTAACTTTTCATTTCATTGACCTTTTTTGATCTTAAAATTATCCTTTATTTATGCCTTAACCTTTGTTATTTTATTTCTTTTGTTTGTGTTGGGTTTAGTGTGTTCTTTTTCCAGTTTTCTAAGGTAGAAGGTTAGGTTATTTATTTGTACATTTTCTTTTTTAAAAATGTAGGTGTTTATGGCTATAAATTTCCCTCTGGGCACTTCTTTTGCTGCATTCGATAAGTTTCGGTATGTTGAGTTTTTGTCTTCATTCATCTCAAAATATTTTCTAAATTTCTTTGATCCATTAGTTACTTGGCAATGTTTTGTTTAATTTCCAAATTTTTTTTTTTTTTTTTTTTTTGAGACAGAGTCTCGCTCTGTCGCCCAGGCTGGAGTGCAGTGGCCAAATTTTCTTCCATTATTTATTTCTAATTTCATCTTATTATTAACCGATAACATATCTGATATGTTTCTGAAACATATGATATTGTTTCAATTTTTAAAGAACGTATTGACATTTGTTCTAACATATGTTATATCCTGGGGAATGTTCCATGTGCACTTGAGAAGAATGCATATTCTGCTCTTGTTGGATGGAGTATTCTATAGAGGTTTATTAGGCATAGTCGGTTTTTATCGTGTTTTTCAAGTCTTCTATTTCCTTGCTGATCTTCTGTCTAGTTGTTCTATCTTTTGTTAAAATGCAATATTAAAGTCTCCATCTATGATTGTTGAATTATTTCTTTCTCTTTTTAATTCTGTCAGTTTTTGCTTCATGTATTTTGGCGCTCCATTAGATGCATATGTATTTATCTTCTTCTTTTTTTTTTTTTTTGAGATGGAGTCTGGCTCTGTTTCCCAGGCTGGAGTGCAGTGGCTGGATCTCAGCTCACTGCAAGCTCTGCCTCCCGGGTTCATGCCATTCTCCTGCCTCAGCCTCCCGAGTAGCTGAGACTACAGGTGCCCGCCACCTCGCCTGGCTAGTTTTTTGTATTTTTTTTAGTAGAGACGGGTTTTCAACGTGTTAGCCAGGATGGTCTCGATCTCCTGACCTCGTGATCTGCCCATCTCGGCCTCCCAAAGTGCTGGGATTACAGGCTTGAGCCACCGCGCCTAGCCGTATTTATCTTCTTGATGAACTTACCCTTTTGTCATTATATAATGTCCTTATTTGTCACTAGTAACAATTTTTGTCTCAAAATCTATTTTGTTTGATATTAGTATAGTTACTTCACCTTTGTTTTGGTTGCTGTTTGCAAAGCACATCTTCTTCCATTTCTTTATTTTCAACCCATTTGTGTCTTTGAATCTAAAACCAGTTTCTTATACTTAATTATAGCTGGATCACATATTTTATCCATTCTGTCAATCTCTGTGTTTTACTTTTAATTTAATATAATTACCAACCGAAAAGAACTTCTTCCACTTTGCTGTCTGTTTCTATAGGTCGTGTGTGTGTGTTTCCTATTCTTCCATCACTGCCTTCCTTTGTGTTAAGTAGATATCTGTTAGTGTACCATTTTAATTGCCTTATTGTTTCTTTTACTATGTGTTTAAAAATTATTTCTTTTAGGTTGCTCTGTCTGATATTATTCCAGAGATGTCTTAAATTTTGACATGGTCAAATGCATCTATTTCCCTTTACAATTCAGTTTTTGTAATTTTCTAAACAAATGCTTTCCCATCTAGGAGGATGTTTTCCTATTAGATTCCGCTCACAGAAGGAACTACCAGTTAGCAAACCTAGATGTGCTTCACATGGACCAACCCCCACCCCTGCACCTTACTGCTTTCTGTAATTTTTCCTTTCCCTGACTCTACTGAGTCCTTGCTTAGCCCCCTCCCTCATTCTCCCTTTAAAATGCCCCAGTTATCTGTTTACAAATAGAAGTTGAGTTCGACTCTTGTTGGAGTCTGTTCTTTATTTCAATAGTTATTACTGATTAAGGTCTGTCCTTATCACTTTAACTAGTGTCCAGTTTAGTTTTTCTTTGATAATATCACTGCCCAGATCCTAAACTGAGCCAAGGGTGGCACACATGCAGGATAGATTAGAAATGCATGTCAAAAGCTTTGAAAAAATAATTAACATTGAAACTGTAGCCAACAAAAAAAAAATGGGCTGTATCTCATTGGATTGACTGCCTGCTAAAACAAACAAACCAACGAGGAAAAAGGTTATAAGATGACCCAGTATCTTACAACATAGTATTCAAAATATTCAGAATACAATACAAAATTACTCAACCTACTAAGAATAAGAAAAACATAAAGAGCTACCAATGGAGAGGGCAATCAAAAGATGTCAACCCCAAGACAACCCACATGTTAAAATTATCACACAGACTCCACAGCAGTTATTACAGATATATTTCAAGAAGAAAGACTGAATAATATTGAAACAAATGGAAATATAGAGCTCTTGGCAAAGAAATAGAAGCATTTTTTAAAAATAAAATTTTAGAACTGAAAAATTCAGTAATTAAATAAAAAAGTCACTAGAGTGGCTCAATAGCATAATGGAGATGACAAATGAAAGAGTGAACTTGAAGATAGAGCAACAGAAATTCTTAAATCTGAAGAACACAGAGAAAGACAAATAGAAGCAAAAGAAACATAGCCTTGGAGACTTATGGTACAATACACAAAGATGTAATATTTATGTCATTGGAGTACCATAAAACAGTGGAATAATATTTTTAAAGTGCCAAGTAAAAACAACTGTCAACCCAGAATTTTATATCTGTTGAAAACATTCATCAAGAAGGAAAAATAAAGACATTCTCAGTGAAGGAAAAATCACAAGAATTCATCTCCAGTAGACCTGCTTTAAAAGAAATACTAAAGTAAGTTACTCAGGCAGAAGGCAATTGATGACAAAGGGAAATCTGAAATGTTAAAATTAAGGAAGAGCATCCAAAATGGGAAATATCTTGGCAAATATACTAAACTATTTTCATCTTAAATTCTTTACCTATGTATGACTGCTGAAATACAAAATTATAACATTGTTAGTTAGGGCTGAGACAGCCAGGTGGGAAGGGCTCCCTGGTAGAACCTCCAACCAACCTGCACACTGGGAGGAGTGGGCACTGAGGCGGAGCCCACAGCAAGGAGGAGCCTAGCTCTTCCTCTTCCTGTGTAGAACCCGAGATTCAAACTGTGAGGCGGGAAGCCCATCAGCAGGGACTCTGGCTTTGTGGAGGGTTCCTGTTTCCCTTTTGTCCCTTTTTATCCAATAAAATCCTGCCGTACTCACCCTTCAAATCATCTGCAAGCCTAAATTTTTGTGGCTGTGTGATAAGGACCCCATTTTTAGCTGAACTAAGGAAAAGTCCTGTAACATTTTTGACATGCAGCATGGGGGCTTGAGAAGTGGTGAGTGAAATGGGGACTCAATCCTCTCGCTGTCATTTCTACGCCTTTTCATCCACAGACTTTTGAGCTTACGGGAAACCATGCCTCCACCCCTGTTGCTCCTGGGGGTTGGTAAGATTGACCTTGGTCTCCATGACCTTTTCCTCCCTTTTTCAGGACAGACCGGCAAGCAGCAGCTCCCCTCCACCCTTCCCTCCCTGACAGGGCTGGAACATATGGCCCAAGGTGCCCCAGGCAGCTGGCTGGCATATTCTGCCATGTGCCCATGGAGTCTCTCCATCCGTGGACCAGGGAGGCCAGCTCTGACCCACAACAATTAAGCTTGTCTCCCTGGTGGACTTGCGTAAGAATAAGAGGTTCTTCTCCAGACATTTTAAAACATTTTTTCTTTCCTTTTCTCCACCCCATCAGCAGTTAACTTTTAAGCAAGGTTTTTTTTCCCCCCTTTTGGAAGACGTTTTACTAGGCCAGCCCCTGAAACTAACACTGTTTATATTCTCTGTAAAGCTTTAATTGTGAAAAAGGATTTGCGAGGCTGGTCTTAAGCTGTAGCCAGTCTGGTGTGCTTTGCTTGTCTGTATAGCTCATAGCAAACTTCCCGGCAAGCCTCCATCTTGTTTTACATACTGGGGGCATGACTTGCAACTCTGGGGGCAAGGCTTTGTTTAGCAATCCTGCCTTAAGGAATAAGTTCCTTTCTGGCCCTGTTTCTTAAAGGGCCCCTCCCAGCAACTGGGTTTTCTCCTGCCTGTCATGTGTGTGTGTGTGTGTGTGTGTGTGTGTGTGTTGTCCGTAAAAAGTGTTATGCCCAGACCGTTGATTCCCCGAAGAAGACCACCAGAGTCCAGAGTCAAAGCTAAGCAGCAAGGATCTTTATTACAGGTTCGAACCCGGAACTCCCACTCACTCTCGGCATGACAGGGTCCAGAGAGAGAGAGTTCCCTCCCAGAGTTTTACACAGTATTATATAGTCTAAGAAAAGTGGTCATTGAATCACTATACAGATCAGATGTATGATTGGCTGGTATTTAAACAAGGCGATTTGGCTAGTTATGATTGGTTCCCGCCATTTTGGGTATTTCAGTTCAACATTTGAGACGGAAGAGCAGTTTCTACACAAAGGCAGTTAATCATATTGCATCAGGTTGCACAACCAGTTTATGGCAGCAGGGGTTTATCTTACTTAAACATGTCTTGTGACTTAACCCCCGGGAAGAAAACAGGTACTTACAGAACTTTTGAAACCTCTGGTACGTGCAGAGATAAGAAAGCAGAAGCAGAACAAAGGGTGTAACCATAGGGAGCAAGGGGGTAGGTAAGTCTTTGTGTTTTTGTGTCCTTTCAAAAGAGCTCTAATTAATTTGGCCTAAAGAAAAACAAACGCGGGCCGGGCGCAGTGACTCAAGCCTGTAATCCCAGCACTTTGGGAGGCCAAGACGGGCGGATCACGAGGTCAGGAAATTGAGACCATCCTGGCTAACATGGTGAAACCCCGTCTCTACTAAAAAATACAAAAAACTAGCCGGGCGTGGTGGTGGGCACCTGTAGTCCCAGCTACTCGGGAGGCTGAGGCAGGAGAATGGCGTAAACCCGGGAGGCAGAGCTTGTAGTGAGCTGAGATCCAGCCACTGCACTCCAGCCTGGGCGACAGAGCGAGACACCGTCTCAAAAAAAAAAAAAAAAAAAAAAAAAGAAAAACAAACGCTTGGATCCATTTTTTTTTAAAAAGGGAAGATAAAATATGTAGTACATTTCAGTTCATGTGACTTTAATCTTTGAGAAATAAGAACAGCCTTAAAGATTATTGGTAAAATGCAGGTGTCGTTAAAATGTAAATAGGTGAACTAGATTATGCAGGTCAGATGCAAGGCTTACTAAATATTTTGAGGTTATAAACTGCTTTTTGGGTTTTGAAAACTATTTGACTTGCTGGCTTCACAACTGGTAAGGCCTGGGGACATATGGAACTAACCACACCCTTAATTAAGAAGGCAAACCTTGTCTGCACCTAGCACACAATTAAAACAACGTTCCAGGTTTTACATTAAAGGTAAAAATTGCTAGGAGTTACCATTTAAACGTGTAATTGAGACTACTGGAAATAGATTTACATGTAAGGTGTGTAAGAACAATAAAATGTGTTTTTCAGCAAAAGGTTATTGTTAGGCAGGAATCTAGACCCAACATGGCAGCATTACCCGGCATAGCAGGTCTTTTGTTAAAGACTCCCTTCACCCTTGTACACACCCGCAGACTTACATGCATCAGAGTTCCGGCTGGGCAACCACACTGCCCCATGACCTGCAGCTCAGCTGCATTCCACAAGTTCGTAAACAGCAGTTTTGGTTAACAGTTTCCAAAGACCCCTTCCTCATGACCCTTACTCAATTCCTGCCCTAGTAGTTTCAAGACCTCCCAGGCCTTGTTTGCACAACCAGCTTCCCTATCACAGTCATGGGAATTGATGGCACTCCCTCCACCTACCACCAGACTCCTCCTCTGTCTTGCCACTTGGATGGCTCCCTCTTCTCACACTCATTTCTTATCATTCCTTTGTGCCCAGTCCCCTTGTTAGGACGAGATCTCCTCTCCAAGCTGAGGGCCTCAGTTCATTTCCAGCCCAACCCTTCCCCCCACCTCATGTTCCTCTTCCCCCTTCTCTCACCTGACAAACCCCACCAGACTGACCCCCCACTCCCATTTCCAGTCCCCATTAACCCTAAGGTGTGGGACACCTCCACTCCGATCATTGCCCAGCACCACACTCCGGTCCGCATTCAGCTAAAAAACCCTTCCAAGTTCCCCTCTAGACCCCAGTTCCCTATCTCCCTTGAACATCGACAGGGATTAAAACCTATCATTACACGCCTGCTCCAACAGCACATTCTAGTTCCAGCCAACTCACCATGCAATACTCCTATCCTGCGTGTACGGAAAAGCTCTGGGGCCTATCGCCTCGTGCAGGACCTACGCCTCATCAATGAGGCAGTAGTCCCTACCTTTCCAGTTGTTCCTAATCCATATACACTCCTCTCACGCATTCCCCCAGACACCACTCATTTCACTGTCCTTGACCTGAAAGATGCCTTCTTTACCATCCCTCTACACCCAGACTGCCATTTTCTGTTTGCCATCACATGGGAGGACCCAGACACTTATGTTTCTTTCCAGTTGACCTGGACTGTCTTGCCTCAAGGGTTCCGAGATAGCCCCCATTTTTTCGGACAGGCACTGGCACAGGACATCCTCTTCTGCCCCCAACCCATAGCACCCTTCTGTAATACGTAGATGATCTATTACTATGTAGTCCTTCCTGGGAGTGCTCCCTTGCAGACACTGCTACACTTCTAAATTTTCTAGGCGACCGAAGTTATTGGGTTACCCCGGCTAAGGCTCAATTTTGCACCCCTTCTGTCACCTACCTAGGCATACTCCTCACACCCACTACAAAAAGCCTCACAGCAGATAGAATAAGCCTCATTGAAACTCTCCAGCCTCCTCAGGATGTGGAAGAGATCTTGTCCTTCCTAGGACTGGTGGGCACAGTGAGTCTTATCCCGTGGCCCAACTCAGGATCTTTAAGGCCTACATCAAGGTCATAAGCAGCCTCATCAGCCTGGCCTCTGACATCAGACAATAGGAGGAAGCCATCTCAGCTCTAGCCCAGGCAGCAAGCCCCAGGACAGCAGCAACCCTTTTTCCTGGCTAACCTTAGTCAGGGAAGGGGCTCAAGTGGTACACATGGCCGAGGTACACAACATCTCTCATTGTTTCTTGTGTGCAGCCTTGAATAAGCCCCCACTGGTTGCGGTACCCTTACCCAGCCCTTTTAACTCCTCTAACCTAACGCCCTCCTTTCCCCTTCCCGGCCGAACACTACATCAATGAGTCAGGACTAGTAGAAACCAATCTCCTCACTCTAGAAAAGATTCAGGAAAGACTCCACCAGAAAAACCTCGGATCAAGGCCCTCACTTAGGTGGTGGCAGTTGTCTGTGGCCGGTTAAGTCCTACCCTTTCTAAGCCCCTTACTAATCATTGGCTTCTTGCTACTCATAGCTCCCTGTGTCCTCCGCTTCATCCAGGACCACATGAAAGAAGTCTCCCAGGTCACTTTCAGTCAGATGCTGCTCCACCCCTATACCCGAGTTCCGACCTCCGAAGAACCCCATGACGACCCATACCAGCAGGAAGCAGCCAGATGAACACGTCGCCCCATTTTCTTATCAGAAAGAGGTCGGAATGTTAGGCAGGAATCTAGACCCAACATGGCGGCATTGCCTGGCGTAGCAGGCCTTTTGTTAAAGACTCCCTTCACCCTTGTACACACCCGCAGACTTACATGCATCAGAGTTCCGGCTGGGCAACCACACTGCCCCATGACCTGCAGCTCACCTGCATTCCACAAGTTCGTAAACAGCAGTTTTGGTTAACAGTTTCCAAAGACCCCTTCCTCATGACCCTTACTCAACTCCTGCCCTAGTAGTTTCAAGACCTCCCAGGCCCTGTTTGCACAACCAGCTTCCTTACCTCTCGGGCTATAAAAAGCCCTGACCCTCCTCCCTCAGCGCAACTTCCTCGGCCCGCACCTTTGGACCGAGGAACCTCGCCCGCAAGTCCTAATAAAGGCTATTCTCACTGCCATTTGCCTTGTGTCTTCGTTCCCGGTTCGGCTCCAGCCTCAGTTTACCTTTACAGTTATAATAAGGCTTGGAAATGTAAATTTTTGCCTAGGGTTAAAGAATTGTTTTAAATTAGATAAGATAAAGCTGAAAGTTCAAACAAGTGGTGAAAGGATTGTGGAAATTCATCTTGCAAAGGAGTTCTCTGTGTGAACATACTAAGTTCAAAAGAGTATTATATGGTTTTTCTGTAAGTGGAGCATTGAAATAAAAGCACAAGGTATTCTTAAGGCACTAATCTGCTCTTTGGCAAAATTTGTAAAGGGTTATAGAAGGTTTTTGCTTCTTTAAAATTTTGGAGTCATCATTTTGGCAAAATAAATAGTTTATGGTAATCTGGAATTCTATTTCAAAATATCAAGTTTTTATTTATTTATTTATTTTGACGGAGTCTCGCTCTGTTGCCAGGCTGGAGTGCAGTGGCACAATCTTTGCTCACTGCAACCTCCACCTCCTGAGTTCAGTGATTCTCCTGCCTCAGCCTCCTGAATAACTGGGACTACAGGTGCATGCCACCACTCCCAGCTAATTTTTGTGTTTTTAGTACAGACAGGGTTTCACCATGTTGGCCAGGATGGTTTTGATCTCTTGACCTCGTGATCTGCCCACCTCGACCTCCCAAAGTGCTGAGATTACAGCTGTGAGCCACCAGGCCTGGCCAATATCAAGTGTTTCAAACTGTGAACATATTTTTTTTGACAACTTTTAATGCATTATATTTATTATATTTATTTACTAAAACTTTGAACATATTTAATAGCCCTCCCAAAATCAAACTTCAGTTTCAAAATTGTCTTTCCTGATGCCTGGCTTTTTGGATGGTTCAGAGAGCCCCTGAAACATCCAGAAAAGAGGTAAATGAATTATTTGACATGTTTAGGTACATGGAATTGCCAAAATGATGTTCAGTCTTCTTTAGGTTATATTTTGGTGAATGCTAGTATATGTTCCAACATTATATGGGATGTCTAAAATTCTTGTGTCTGAGTATATGCCATCAATCATAATTAAGGTTGTCAAATTATTGTAAACCACAGAGAAAACCAAACTTCTTTGTCAATTGTGTTTCTAACTGTAACTGCCCAGGACATTTTGTTATTCACAGACAGTTGTTGTCTTGTTTTAATCCTTTTCAAAAGATGGTTTATAATAAGCTATAGGACTCTGACAGGTGCTCTCAAATACAGATTTCTGATAACTTTGGAGATTGTGACATAGGGATAAAGAAAAAGTACAGGACTTAGGAAGAGCTGAAATGTTCACAAATATCATGTAAAACAAGAATTGACTAAATGGACCAAACTCAGAAAGCTGAAGCAATCTTTTTGACATTTGATTGGAAAATTGCTGATCCTTATTTTGTTTCTCAGAGCCAAGGAAACGTATTTTGAACTACTTACAGCCTTTAATAATTAAGCAAAGTATATTCCTGTAATCAAAATTTGGAGGATGTTTGTTTCTCTCTGCCTGGTTCCTCTAGAATTTGGAAACTGTCTGTGAGTATTCTTAACTTATGGCAATATAGTTGTTTGCATCAGTGCAATGAAAATCTATTTCTCTTTTGCAATAGGACACAATTGCAAAAAATGGTTATTTTACCAAGGATTTGACAGGGAAGGTATGCTTCCCTTTAAGGAGCCAAGCTTGATTTGCAGAGTCAATAGAAGCCCAGTGGGGAGACCAGCTTCATACCCTCATCTACGCAGTCCCTGTACAGGGTTCCTGACCTGTGGTCAGTAAAGAATGTCACTTTCTGGCTGGGCTCAGTTGCTCACACCTGTAATCCCAGCACTTTGGGAGGTTGAGGCTGTGGATTACGAGGTCAAGAGATCGATACCATCCTAGCCAACAGGGTGAAACACCATCTCTACTAAAAATACAAAAATTAGCTAGGCATAGTGGCATGCACCTGTAATCCCAGCTACTCTGGAGGCAGAGGCAGAAGAATCACTTGAACCTGGGAGGTGAAGGTTGCAGTGAGGTGAGATCGCACCACTCTACTCCAACCTGGTGACAGAGCAGGACTCCATCTCAAAAAAAAAAAAAAAAAAAAAAAAAGAATGTCACTTTCTAACAGGTCCCAGAGCTCCAAGCTTATCTTGGGACCTTAAGAGGAGAGGATCAGCCAACTTGCAGGTATCTGAGGATACAAACCCATGGCTGGTGTCTGGGCTTGGCTTTAAAAGGTTTTATCTGAGATTCCTTGTGGAACAGACTTCTATCAAAGCCAATCCAAAAAGCCTAAGTAGAAATAGTTATTCTTGCTGCACTTTATGCAAATAATAAGGCTACATATAAAACTAAAGTCTATTTTGCAAACCACTCAGTCCTATGATCACTTGTTTCTTAACAAAAATGAGAACTGGAGAAGGAGAAATTATGTTCCAAAACTTATCATACATTTGTCATTAAATTATAAACTTACTAAATGTTTTTAAGTTTTCACCCACATTGTAGACTAATCCTGTTTTTTCCTGTGAACCAACCAGTAATCTCCAGCTGCATTCAGAAAGAAGAAGGGGATGGGTAATGTAAAAATCTGGATCAATATTCTAGTTTTGAGCAATTATCCTGCAAATCCTGCCAGGTGATGGGAATAAATAGGATGCCCATCACTCAGAGGTTTCCTTTTTGGGAAAGTAAGACCAAGGGAACTAACCAAAGCCAAGCTCCATGCACCCAAATTCTAGAAAACATAACTTTAGTCTCCAGTTATCTGGGCATGTCACAAGACATCCTTTTCTCTCCCTTGTTGGAGAAGGACTCAGTTCCACAGTTGAACCTTAGCATTTGACTTTTGATAAGGAGTCTATGCAACACTCCTGATCTACATTTTTGTCCCAAACTCAATCCCAAGCTTCCGGTCAAAGCCCTAGGAAAAAAAAACTGGATCTGAGGAATCCAGAGGCAGATGATAATGGCAAACAAGTTAAAAGGCACAGCGGAGATAAGCGTGACTGATTCCTGCCTATTAAGCCAAACTTTCAGTTTCGTGGATGGCCTGGTGCTTCTTCCATGATGGATACTCCCTGGCAGGTGCTAACATGTCTTACAAAGATCTTTACACTTTACTCACATTCCCATAGGCTCGTTCACAGGCCTCTACTACAGAGCTCATTGTCCTAATCTTCCAATCTTTTACCTTCTAGGTCCCTGACCGATGGACCAAACCATTTACCACTGTCTATGAACTTGAATATATTTTAACTTCAGTTCCCCACAAACTGATGATAAAGTCCACTGCCCTAAGTTCTCTTCTTTAGGAGGACTTCTCCTCACTTCCATCTTTTAAGACCAGCCTTGAGTGAGACCACACTACAGTGTCAGGCCAGTTTTGCCTTGTACCCACATATTGAGTCAACCTATCTAGGAACCAACATCAATATTTTCCTCTCCCAATATCTGATCATAAGAGAATCCCCATGCACATGCAGGTGTAAGCTAAGGGAGAGGCACTGATGGAATGGTGGTAGATGACACGGAGCTCTGGGCTACCTGCTAATGCAGCTTTCTTGTTTCCCCCAGCTCTGTTCATGTTCAGTCAGGAACATCCCACTTCCGTCTTATGATGGAGTGATGCTGGGCTCACTCACCCTGTGGATATGACAAAAACTAGATTATGATGGACATTTCCGGTTGCATGATCTCTTGGAGTTCCATGGTTGGGCACATCATCTCTATCATAGCCCAGTGTCACACAGGGATCTATTTGACAAAAGGTGTGTAATTTATTGTAGGTGGCATAGAATTGCTCCAGAATCCTAGGAACCTGTGCTATGATTCAAGCAATAAAGTTTGCTATTAAGTTTATATGGCATCTTTTCCCACCACCACTAGAAGTATATTCTAAGACCTACCAGCTCATATGACCCAAGTGGCAGAGCTACTTACACCATGACCCAGACCTACTGCAAAACATTTCCTGCTGAGTCTGATTCAAAACTGACAGCCATTCATGAGTCTGATTCAAAACTGACAGCTCTCCATCTATTACCTGGTTTCCATATGACCCTACTCTAACATGGGCACCCTTGATGATGCCTTGGATCCCCAGGTATCAATGTCACCTCAGACTCAGTGCCCTTTTTCCTTTCGCTAGTATATGGTCACATAATATATACGGAAAAACTGGGTAAATCATTACCATGCACACTTGTTACTGTGTTGCAGAGTCCTTCCTTCTGAGGTCCCAGGCTCTCCTTTGATCAATAAGCATAATGTTTAAACTGGTTCAGATACAGAAACCAGATAAATGCTTGTGACTCTATTGGGATGGTGAATTTCAGCCTCCTGGCAATCTATCTTTGATTTCTTCTGGTTGTATATACTGAGCATACGCTTGTTGGCTGCCTATCTGCTTTGCACCTAGATTTCTCCAGATCTCTCTGTGGGTGAAGACCTGTGACTGCTACCCCACCTTTGCCATTCTTCACATTAATTGTACCCTTCTGGTTTACGATAGATGTATGCTTCTGCCTCTATCAATTTAGGATCCTATTATCTGCATTGCTTTCACTGACCCCAGTTGTACAGAAGCATCTCTTACTAGTAGCCCTTGCCTACCAAGGAGATACCACATTGAGCTTTTCTCTCCTTTTTATTTCTTCCAGAATTCCTGATGATAGGGAAACACATTGTTGTGGGGGTTTTTTTGTTTGTTTTGTTTTTTGTTTTCTGTTTAGACAGAGTCTCTCTCTGTTGCCCAGGCTGGAGTGCAGTAGTGTGATCTTGGCTCACTGCAACCTCTGCCTTCCGGGTTCAGTTGATTCTTGTGTCTCAGTGCCCTGAGTAGCTGAGATTACAGGTGAGTGCCACTGCACTCAGCTAATTTTTGTATTTTTAGTAGAGATGGAGTTTCACCATGTTATCCAGGCTGGCCTCAAAATCTTGGCCTCAAGTGATCTGCCTGCCTCAAGCTCCTAAAGTGCTGGGTTTGTGGGCGTGAGCCACCATGCCTGGCCCAGAGTAAGCTTTTTAAAATTGATGCTGGTGCTTTTCTCACTAGTACATTTTTTATTGATTCATAAAACAAAATGTCCTTTAGGTTTTCCACAGGATATAGTCAACTGGTGGGTTTTCTGGCTTTATGTATTTACTGTAGCATGCCCACTGCTTCTTTAAGCCTTTTTTTTTTTCCTTTTTTTTTTTTTTTTTTGAGATGGAGTCTCACTTTGTTGCCCAGGCTGGCATGCAGTGGCGATCTCGGCTCACTGCAAGCTCTGTCTCCTGGGTTCACGCCATTCTGCTGCTTCAGCCTCCCGAGTAGCAGGGACTACAGGCACCCGCCACCACGCCTGGCTAATTTTTTTGTATTTTTAGTAGAGACAGGGTTTCACCATGTTAGCCAGGATGGTCTCGATCTCCTGACCTCGTGATCTGCCCACCTCGGCCTCCCAAAGTGCTAAGATTACAGGTGTGAGCCACCGCATCCGGCCATAAGCAGATAAGGACTTTAAAGCAGCCATTATAAGTGTGCTCAGGGACTTCAGATGGGGAATCCCACTGGTGCCTGTAATCCTAACACTTCGGGAGGCTGAGATGGGAGGATCACTTGAGCCCAGGAGTTTGAGACCAGCCTGGGTGAGACCCCCATCTGTACAAAAAATTTTTAAAAATTAGCCGGGCATGATGGCAAGCACTCATGGTCTCAGTTACTTGGGAGGCTGAGGTGGGAGGATTGCTTGAGCCCAGGAGGTCGAGGATGCAGTGAGCTGTGATCATGCCACTGCACTCTAGCCTGAGTGACAGAGCAAGATCCTGTCTCAATTAAAAAAAAAAAAAAAAAAGAAAGAAAGAAAGAAAAGAAAAGAAAAAAGAAAAAGAATGTCCACAAACCCCAAATAAGAGAAATACAAAGAAATCTACATTCAGGCACATAATTTTAAAACTGCCAAAAATCAGAGAAAAAGAGAAAATCTTAAAAACAGCTAGAAAAAGAACACATTACATATAGGGACACCACAATACGAAGTTGGCTGACTTTTAATGAGAAACAATGGAACCAGAAGACAATTGAACAGCAACTCTAAAATGCTGGGGGCTGGGAGGAGCCCTTATGACCCAGAATTCCATATCTGGTTTAACTGTCTTTCAAAAATGAAAGCAAAATAAAGACAAAGACAGAGATAATTCATTGCTAGTTGATCTGTCTTACAAGAAATCTAAAGCAAGTCCTTCAGCCTGAAAGGAAATGACACCAGAAGATGATTCAAATCTGCAGAAAGAAATGAAGTGCATTGTAAACAGTAAATATTTCAGTAACTATAAAATGCTGATAAAATATGTATTTTTCTTTTCTCCTTTTCATTTATTGAGATGACATAAGACTGTATAAAGAAATAATTAAAACACTGTATTTTGGGGTTTATAACATATATAAGAGTAGTATATATGACAATAGTAGCACAAAAATTGGGAGAGAAAATGAAACTATATTGGAGCAAATTCACTATATTTAACCAGAATTAAATTAATGTGGACATTAACTAACTAACTAATTGGAATAAGTTAAAATGAACATTGCAACACCTTGAGCAATCACTAAGAAAACCATTTAAAAATAGTTTAAAAATTAACAGAAATTTAAATGGCATGCTAATATTATTTAACACAAAAAAAGATGGTTAAAGAAGAAAGAAACAAAATGGGCATTAGACTTATTTGAAACAAATAATAAAATGACAGGTGTAAATATAATCACATCAGACTAAAGCAAAAGGTAAGATCCAACAATATTCTCTTTGCCTTTAAAAACCTGATTGAAACAAAGCCCAAATGGAGCTCATATCCAAGGTTACCTGCATCTGAGTCTTCCAGGCAGCTGTCTTAACTTTGGCTCAAGTAAACTCTTTAAATTATATTTTGTGCCTCAGCCTCTTCCTTTTAGGTCAACACTTTTTACAGCTGAAGAGTAGTCTGTGATATGCATATACCACAGGTTGTCTAACCATTCACCCATTTGGGTTGGTCCACTTTTTTGGCTATTCTAAAGATATAGAAAAAAAAAAAACTTAGTTTATCCTATCATACATCCAACTATACTCAGCACAGTACTTCACCTCTGGTCACCAAGAAGTGTGTGGGGATTTCTCCCCACGAAGCAATTCTCTGACAGATTCTTCAATGGACACCAGCTTGATGTCCCCTATCTCAATTCAGTTCTGACAATATCTATGTAAAGATAGCGTCAGATCCCGTAGCTTGGGGGGGCTCAGTCCCACAAGACTGCCTCACACTTCAGATGCTAATCACAAGCACAAGTTGTTGCCCTAGAAGATAGAAGGCAACAAAAAAAAAAATCAGAGACCAAGGTGGTTGAAATGAATGCTGTTGCTGTAGTCACTGATGAATGATGACAAGGGCTAGGGCAATGCTACCCAGAGTGTGGTCTGTAGACCAGAACCAGCATATGAGCTGTTTGTTACCAATGAGATCAGCACAGAGATTGATGATAAGCATGGAGAAACTATTATAGCAAATTGAAATCCAATATTATGTGTTCTAATAAATAAAAATAAGGCTTTTGTTCTCTATGACTTTTCCATATATTTTTCTCATAATTCATTTTTAATGTTTTACATATGAACTGGTCTGTGATGAATTGGACATTTTTAAGAAGTGATCCTTCTCCATGGACAGTTTGGGAGACAATGATCTAAGGTGGGTGACTGAGACCAGAAGGAAGTCAAAATCACTGGAGGTGAAAAACAGGGGGTTTGGGAGCATCACAGTCCATGCCAAAGTCCCTGGTTATGGTGCCACACACAGGGAGGTGGTGATGGCGGTGGGAGCCCTGTTTGTGTTCAGGGTCCTGGGGAAGCAGGTGCTGAGGAGGCAGGAGGGAGTCAGAGCTCAGGTGCCTTAAGATCGTGGTATCAGCTGCTTCCAAAAGGGGCATTCCTGTCCATCAACCTCCAAGTTAGCATGAGGCTCACAAACCTTGTATCCAGTTGTCACTAAGGACAGCCTCCTGTGCTTTCCCTGGACAACACTGCTCCAATGAGTGCTCCAATGGCCTGATGGTCTGACTTCTGTCAGGGATTTGGCAAATAGAAACCCAACCTGTGCAAGCCCCAGTTGGCTTCTGATGGTTGAATGAAAGAGTATGGCCTCAGACACAACTGTCTTCCAAGAGGGTGCCCAGATTCTTCAGGAAGGTGAAGCCCATACCCTTCTGATTCCAAGCTCAGGAGACAGGAATGATGCCAGGGCTGTGGAGTGGGACATCTGGCTCTGAACACAAGGACAAACCTTGGGCTGCAATTTCTAATTTGCATGTAAAGGCAGCAGCATATGGCCACCATCAGTCCTCACAGGGGCCATAGGCCCTGCTGGGGCAGGGAGAGGGGAAAGAGGAAGTACTTGCACTGAAGTCTTTCCTCAGGTAGAGAAGGAGAGAAAGAGTGGGACATGAATCCCAGGGGTCCCTGTGGTGAGGGGAATCACTGAGACTCACACAACCTGGTCAGACATTTATTGGGGGCAGTGGAGCCTGTTCACGCCCCAGGCCTTTCAGATTGATAGGATTTCAATGTGGAACTCTGGCTGCTTTGAAGGGATTGCATATTGGACCTGTAAAAAGCTATCAGTCTGGAAGGCAAGGCTGCTCTCTGGGACCTGGAACAAGCGAAGAGAATTGCACATTTGGCGGTAACATTGCCGGCACTGCCACATGCGGATGCACGACTGGAGCTTGACCACTGCCTGCTCCTGGATGACATAGACCCTCAACAGGGCCTGCTGCCGTTGATGGATCCGTCTCTGCACCAGCGTCCTCCACCAGCACTGAATCATCCAGACCCTGAGGGCAGCGACCAGCAGGGTCCTGCGCACCAGGACCCCACGCCACCAGGCCTGGATCTTCCCAGCCGCCTTCACCCTTTTTCTGTGATGCAGTTGTGCAACAAGCAACTGGCCAAGCAAAGCAGAGGACTCCCAGTGAATTTATCACCATCAAGCACAGGTGGTTCTCTAAAGAATCAGCCCTCTCCCTGCCAGTTTTGAGGACCCAGGAGACCTGGGTGGGGTTTGTCCTCTACTTTTGTCCTGTCCATGGCTCTGGACACCCTCAGAGTCCCAGTGCCCTCATCTATGAAACTGGGATATGCTTGATCTGTGGACTTCTTGGGTTCATGGGACTAGGGGAGACACTTTCTGGTTCAGAAGACCCGACTGGAAGACCAGGATGTGAGGAACTGAAGGATTCTTATAAGAATCCATGAACCTCTGCATTTATGGCCTGTGTCTTGGTCCAAACCCCAGCCACGATGCTGCCTCCTAATGTCTTGCAACCCTTCAGGGTCTCCCCTCACCTCACTTTTGTGGACTTCCACTACCATGTCTCAGTCCCTCCTCATTCTCCTGGGCCTTTCCACTTCCTGTGCTGAGCCCCACCTATCATGGCTGTGCACACGAAGCTTCCTCCCCTTTTACCGTCTATCTTCATACCTTACTCAGTTCACCCAGGAGAGGGAGGGCTTGAGGGGATAAGAGGGCAATGCTGAGCCAACCCCTGTGGGACCAGAGATGGAGCTCCATTCTAAGAACTCTGGGGTCAAAGAGTCAATGATCTGCAATTCTCTCACCCTCCTGGGCCCCACCTACCTTCTGCTTCCTCTGTCTTTCTACTGCATCTTCATCTGGACCACCTTTCTGCAATCAGAGTGTGGGTGTGGGGGAGCATGGGTGAGGACCAGCCTGACTGCAAAGTCCCCACAAGTCCAGTTCCCCATTCTTTGCCTGGGTCCTAAGAAGTGGCCTGGTGCTTTCCTGGGCCATGGGACAACTCCCCACCTGTGGGGGAGTGTGTGTGCCTGAGTCTTACACAGCATTTACTGCCCATGGTTTGAAGCAGTGGTTCAGGTGATCATCTCCCTCTGGTTGTTGTTCCCTGACCTTGGCAGGGGCAGGAAAGGTGGAGAAAGAGATGGCCATGATGTCACAAAGGCAACTATGACCAGGGGCCAGGGTGCCTTTTCCAGGCTCAAAATTGATGGATAAAGAGCAAATACCTGGCTCTCTTGTTGACTTCCTTGGGCAATTCTCTGTTGAGGAAAAATTGTGCAAATATCATTTCTCAGATTGTCATCTGCCTGTTAACTTTTTTCATGGTTGCCTTTCCTTCCACAGTTATCTTTAATTTTGATATGCTTGAATCCATTGCCCCTTTACAATTCTGCTTTTGTAGTTTTCTAATAAAGTGCTTTTCCATCCAGCATCATAGATTTTTCTATTAGACCCTGGTCTACCTTTTACATTAAAGTGTTTAAACATTTAATATAGATTTTTTATAAGACATTTACAATTAGAAATGACAAAGGGGATGTTATGTACCACTGACCCCCAAGAAATAAAAATAGCCATCAGAGACTACTATGAACATCTCTATACACATAAGCCAGAAAACCTAGAAGAGATGAATAAATTCCTGGACACATACACCCTCCCAAGACTGAAGCAGGAAGAAATTGATTCCCTGAACAAACTAATAATGAGTTCTGAAATTGAATTAGTAGTAAATAGCTTACCAACCAAAGCAAGCACAGGACAAGAAGGATCCACAGCTGAATTCTATCAGATGAACAAAGAAGAGCTGGTGCCATTCCTACTGAAACTATTCCAAAAAATGGAGGAGGAAAGACCCCTTCCCAGCTCGTTCCATGAGGCCAGCATCATCCTGATACCAGAACCTGGCAACACCAAAACTTTAGGTCAATATCCTTGACAAAGAGTGATGCAAAAATCCTCAACAAAGTACTTGCAAACTAAATCCAGCAGTCCATCAAAAAGCTAATCCACTATGATCAAGTAGGCTTCATCCCTGGAATGCAAGGTTGGTTCAACATATGCAAATCAATAAAATGTTATTAATCACATAAACAGAATTACAGATGAAAACCACATGATTATCTTAATAGATGCAGGAAAAGCTTTTGATGAAATTCAACATCTCTTCATGTTACAAACTGTCAATAAACTAGGTACTAAAGGGACATACCTCAAAATAATAAGAGCCATGTATGACAAACCCACAGCCAACATCATACTGAACAGACAAAAGCTGAAAGCATTCCCCTTAAAAACTGGCACAAGACAAGGATGGCCTCTCTCACCAGTCCTATTCAACATGGTATTGGAAGTCATCGTGTAGCTTTAGAACATCAGGGAAAAAGAACATACTAAAAGTTTCCAGAAAAAAAAAAAAAAAATAGGTCACATCCCACAAACAAAGGAATCAGAGTGATAGAAGACATTGTATTGGTCGGTTCTTGCACTGCTATAAAGAAATACCTTTCAAAAAAAAGAAAAAAATACCTGAGACTGGGTAATTTATAAAGAAAAGAGGTTTAGTTGTCTCACGGTTCTACAGGCTGTCCAGAATGCATAGTGGCTTAATAAACCAATGCAGGAACAGAAAACCAAGTACCACATATTCTCACTTAGAAGTGGGAGCTAAATAATGAGAACTCATGGACACAAAGGGAAACAACAGACACTGGGGACCACTTGAGGGTGGAGAGTGGGAGGAGGGAGAGGAGCAGAAAAGTAACTATTGAGTACTAGGTTTAGTACCTGGTGATGAAATAATCTGTACAACAAACCCCTGTGACACGAGTTTATCTATATAACAAACCTGCATATGTACCCTGACCCTAAAATAAAAGTTAAAAAGCAAAACCAAAACTAAAAACCAACAACAAAAAAGAACTTCATGTACCTTGTTTAAAAAAACTTACAATTATAAATTAATTACAAAATTATGAATAATTATAATCTAGCATTTATAAAAATTATAAACAATTATAAATTAATTATAAAAATTATAATTAATAAAAAAGGACAGTATGCATTTCCTGCCTTATTCTTTCCCAAAAGAATCTCCCATTGCTGAGACAACTATTTTTAACTCTTCTGTATATTTCTCCTATGATTTCTCAATAACATGCTATATTGAAAATTCTTTATTTTCTCTTTTAGATATTACCTCTTGACTTCTTTTCATGAAGCGAAGATTTACCTGTTCCCATCCTTCTGCTCTCCTCTCAATATGATTATAGCATCACAGTTTTTTGTTCAGTAAGTATTCAGTACTTCCATCATTGTGATTATGTATCCCGTCCATGACTTAGCAACATGGCATTGCTATGATGTAGCCTTTCATGCATTTCCTGTCTGTTTTTCCTGGAGCTCTTGATTGCCATGGTTTGTACTAATTTATCCCCAACTTTTCATCAAAACTCGGATAATCCATCAACTCTGCTTTTTTCATGGACCCCTGCACCACTCTGTAATCTGGGTAGCTGCTCTTAAAGCCTACTGCCTGGTCATTCTTCTGGGGTACCCTCTCCCCAGCATCCTAGGAATTTCCTTCCCCTCTTCCCTGTGAGGACTGTCCCACTTACGGATCCCACATGTTGCAGGCACAGTTTTACTGGGGATGCAGAACCACTCTGGATGCTACGGGATAAGGAATTCATAATAGGAATTAGAACATATGCAATTGTGCTAGCATCTGGGGAAAAGAGGGTATGACATTCTAGGTAGAAAATTCTTTTTTGTTCCTTTCTTTTTTTTTTTTTTTTTCTTTTCTTTGGTTTTTCTGAGTGAGGATCTCTCTCTGCCACCCAGGCTGGAGTGTAGGTGCACAATCACAGCTCACTGGTTGCGACCTCCCAGGCTCGGTGAACTCAGCCAATTTTTCCACCTTGGCCTTTGGAGTAGCTGGGACTACAGGCACGTGCCACTGTGCCTGGCTAATTTTCTTGTAGAGATGGAGTTTCACCATGTTGCCAGGCTTGAAAATTATTTTTCTCTCAGGATATTGAGGAATTTGTTACACTTTCTGTTAGAGGTTTGGATCTGTGCCCTTGCCCAAATCTCGTGTTGAATTGTAATCCCCAATGTTGGAGGGGGGGCCTTGTGGGAGGTAATTGGATCATGGGGGTGGTTTCTCAAGGTATAACACCCTCCCCTTTGGTGTTGTCATGGCAGTAGTGAGTGAGTGAGCTAATGTGAGATCTGGTTGTTTAAGTGTGGCACCTCTCCATCTCTGTCTCTTCCTCCTGCTTATGTAAGATGTGCCTGCTTCCCCTTCACTGTCTGCAATGTTTGTAAGTTTCCCAGTGCCTCCTCAGAAGTCACTATGCTTCCTGGACAGCCTGCAGAACTGTGAGACAATTAAATCTCTTTTCTTTATAAATTGCCCAGTCTCGGTTATTTCTTTATTTTTCCTTTTATTTTTAAAGGTATTTCTTTATAGCAGTGCAAGAATTGACTAATACAATGTCTTTTATCACTCTGGAATGTGACCTATTTTTTTTTTTCTTTCTGGAAGCTTTTAGGATCTCCTTTTTCCCTGATGTTCTGAAACTACAAGATGATATACCTAGAGATGTGTTTTAGTTTTGCTAACCGTTCATTGTGTTGGGCACTGGTTTAGCCTTGTAAATTAAAAATTCATGTCATTTACTGGGAAACTTTGTTGTATTTGCTTTTTTTTTTTTTTTATAATTTCTACCCCTCAATTTTTTTAGTTTTCTACGTTTAGAAATCCTATTAGTCAAATCATAGATTGATCCTTGAAGTTTCTAATATTTTCTACACTATATTCCATCTTTTTGTGTCAGTTTCTCCCTGTAAGGTGATGGAATATGTCTTCCTGGCCTTGAGTTTGACTATATGACCTGCTTTGGTCAATAGAAAAATGTAGAATGACAGTATGAAAGTTCTGGACTGGGCTTTAAGAGGCTTGTCCATTTACGTTTGCCATCTTAAACTTTTTGATCTACTTTCTGGTAGTTTTTGATATCTTTTAAAGAGTCATTCCCATCCTCTGAATATTCTTTTTTTATAGCACACTATGCTTGTTTTATTGATTTGTTGTTATCTCTTATGGGTCTAAGAATACTAATGATAGCTGTTAGTGGGGTGTGTGTGTGTGTGTGCGCGCGTGTTTGAGACGGAGTCTTGCTCTGTCACCTAGGCTGGAGTGCAGTGGTGTGATCTTGGCTCACTGCAACTTCCACCTCCTGGGCTCCAGTGATCCTTCTGCCTCAGCCTCCTGAGTAGCTGGGATTACAGGCACCCGCCACCACACCCAGCTAGTTTGTTGTATTTTTAGTTGAGATGGATTTTCACCATGTTGGTCAGGCTGGTGGTCTCAAACTCCTGACCTCTAGTGATTCACCGACCTCGGCTTCCCAAAGTGCTGGGATTACAGGCATGAGCTTGTGTGTGGTTTTTAACCTTTTCTCTTGTCTCTAATATTTCTTCTAAGCCCTTCTCTTCTGTTTTTGTTTTTGTCTCAGTTTTCTCAGATAGAAATCCCAGAACCTTGGGTAAGACAGTAGGATAATGAAACCTGCCTGTAAGCCTTTGGGGAGCTGATTTGGGAGAGAGGGCTGGAGGCTTCTCTATTTAGCCTGTACAGTTGCACATACTCCCTTGGTTTTTGGTGTGGTGCTTCACCACTGCCGCCAACTACGCCTGCATTCCCTGCATTCAGATGCTCTCTGGTTCAACTTATCTAGTAAATAAACCCGTCTTCTGCCAAGGTGGGGATAGAACTCTTGCCTGGCTATACGCATCAAGGAGGAGGATGGGGTGAACATACAATTTCATAAATAAATGTTTATTTCCCACTTAGAGTCTTAGTAGACAGTGCCTCAATTTCACACTAATCATTTTGTAACACATTTTAGTGTCTGTGAACACTTTTCTATTCTGTTTTCAAAATTGATTTAATGAACTGTGGAAATTAATTCTGCAATACATTTTTTTTTTGTTTTTTGCATTAGTTTGTCAAGTTCCCGTAAGTCATGATGAGATTTTGATTAGAATTGACCTTAATTTTATTGTATTGGAATGTGAGTTTCATAGATTACCATGGAGACAAGCGACAATATTACAATGTTAAGAAATTCTATCAATAAATATACTATGTCTCTCCTTTGTTCAGATCTTTTTTTATGTTCTTCTGAGCCGTGGGCAAAGTGGCACTTGCAATGTCAGGGATAAGGAGCGCACTTTGCTTTTGCTCTTCCTTTCTTGTTGCTGGCTGGATTGTGAATGTAATTATTGAGTTTGAAACAATCATTTTTGAATCAATAATGACCTTGGAAATGGAGGCAAAACATAGCAGAGTAACACATTAGAGGGTCCAGGATTCCTCACCCTGTGGAGTGCCATATCAGGTCTGGATCACCTATACCGGACTTACATGGGAAAGAGAAAAAAATCTCATTTATTGAAACCACTGTTTCTTTGGTTGTGCTGTCACTCACAGCCACCTTCATCCTGATATATCTAGGCTCCGCCCCAGTGGTTCTTCGGGTGGGCGGCCCCGGAGCAGCAGCCACAGCATCACCAGGAGTCTTGTTAGAAACACACATCCTGGGATCCTGATACACTGAATCAGAAGTGCTAGGTAGGGCCCAGTAATCTGGGCTGTGACCTATAGGTCAAAGCTGTGACCAATCCACCTTTGATTTACCCTCTGGCCATTCTGATTCTAGGTATGAGCTGATTTACCCACAGAAGATTCCCTTTCACTGTAGTTTTCTGCATTACCGAAATGTTCTGGTCTTCTGTGTGTATTAATTGAGAGACAATTCCACGATTACTGTCAAGAACTCCCTAGGCACACCTTCTGTCAAGTTTCTCATTCAAAAACCAGTGTTTGAAAACCACTTCCTGAAATGTTGCTCATAAAATATTAAGCCCTCTTTGTTTATTAATCCAGTGAAATGTCTTACTCTTTAGATATCTGACCTGGCAAACTGACCTGAGTGAAAATGGGGGTGTCTTGACTCACAAAATTAAAATTTCCAGTAGGACAGCTAGGCAAGCTTCAGGCATGGCTAGGCTTAGTCCCTCCCTTTCCATCCCTTGACTGTACTTTCCTCGGTTGGCTTCATTCTCAGCAAGCTTTTTCTGTGTGGTGCCCCCAGCAGCTCTGCTTACATAATCTCTATAGTTAGCAAACCCAGTAGTTCCAAGACAGCACAAAAGCTGAGGCTTATTGGCCTGATTTGGGTCTCGTGCTCAGCCCTGAACCAATCATATGCATTAAGTGACCATATGCATCAAGTGTTCTGATATTCCTCTAAGCACTTGCACATCCTGGGTTGATGAGCCTGAGTGAGTCATGCCTCCATCATGCAGGAGCAACCACGTTGGTACCTTCTCTAAGGCTTCTCCATCCCATGGTTGTGCGGCTATTGGAGACAAAGGGTCATCATAATTTAGAAAAGCAAATTGATTGTCTGAGGACTGGCTGGTGAAATAATCATCTTTACCAGTCATTTACAGATCCAGAAAATCCAGTGAGTCTAAGAGATGGAAGGAGACATGACATCAGCAGAGAGTAGACAGAGGGAATAGAAGCCAATAGGGAAAGATACTGAGGAATGGAAGAGACAGAGTGAAAGACAACATTACGAGAGGTGGGCAGAGACAGAGACAGGCAAAACCCTATAGAGAAAGAGAGCAGCATGCACCCATGAAGTGGAGGGGCAACAATAGACCCTGCCCCACCACGCTGTGCACACAGACACACTCACACACTTGGGAACACTGCCAGAGAGAAACGATAACACAGAGAGACTGAGGCTGAGAACAACATGCCTATTGGGTATGAGGGATCTAGGGTGGCTGGCTGAGAGAATCATTCAGGGATGGTGGGATAGTTGTTTCTAGGCAGTAGGATTTCAACTGTGCTTAAGTCACAGATCTAAGATCTGGATGGACTTGTGAATCGTGTATTCATTCATCAGATAAATATTTATTAAAACAACAAAAATACAACCACCACCCAGTGAAAATTATTGCAAGGGACTTGAATATACATTTGTCCAAAGACGGTATTCAAATGGAGACCATGCACCTAAGTCAGCAAAATTAGTTGTTAGGGAAATGCAAAATCAAGCCCACAATTAAACATCACATCACACCAACTAGAATGGTTATAATTTTTTTAAAAAAAGAGAAAATGGTGAATGTTGGCAAAGTTGTACAAAAATCAGAACCCTTGTACATTGCTGGAGGGAATGTAAAATGATGTAGCTGCTAGATATTCACAACAGGTTTATTCACGAGAGCCAAAGGTGCAAACATCCAAATGTCCATCAACGATGGATGGATAAGCAAAGTGTGGCATATCCATACAATGGAATATTACTCAGGATAGAAAGTAATAATATATGCTACAACATAGATGAACCTTGGAAACATTATGTTCAGTGAAAGAAGCCAGACACAAAATATTGTATAATTCCATTTATGTGGAAAATCTAGAATAGGTAAATTCATGGAGACAGGTGCAGATTGGGGATGGCCAGGGGCTGGAGATAATGGAAAATGGTAGTTTAATGAATATGGGTGTATTAGTCCGTTTTCACCCTGCTGATAAACACATACCTGAGACTGGGCAATTTATACAAGAAAGAGGTTTGTTGGACTTACAGTTCCACTTGGCTGGGGAGGCCTCACAATCATAGCAGAAGGTAAGGAGGAGCAAGTCACATCTTACATGGATGGCAGCAGGCAAAGAGAGAGCTTGTGCAGAGAAACTCCCATTTTTAAAACCATCTGATCTCGTGAGACCCATTTACTGTCAAGAGAACAGCATGGAAAAGACCCATCCCTATGATTCAATCATCTCCCACCAGGTTCCTCCCACAACACATGGGAATTATGGGAGCTACAAGATGAGATTTGGGTGGGGATGCAGAGTCAAACCATATCAATGGGATTTTCTTTTATTGTGATAAAAATGTCTGAGAACTTTATAGAGATGTTGATTGCTTAACATTGTGAATCTGCTAAATACCACCAAATTGTTAATTTTAGTTCAGTGGTTAATCTTACGTGGTTAATCTAAAAATGATTAGTCTCATTCATTGCATGAAGATCACTTCAAACTCACAGACGACACACACACACACACACCCTTCTTCTTTTTCTTTTTATTTTTTTTTGAGACAGAGTCTCACTCTGTCCCCCAGGCTGGAGTGCAGTGGTGTGATCTTGGGTCACTGCAGCATCTGCCTCCCAGGTTCAAGCAATTCTCCTGCTCAGGCTCCTAAGTAGCTGGCACTACAGGCACGTGCCACCATGCCTGGCTAATTTTTGTATTTTTGGTAGAGACGGGATTTCACCATGTTGGTCAGGCTGGTCTTGAACTCCTGACCTTGTGATCTGCCCATCTCGGCCTGCCAAAGTGCTGGGATTACAGGCGTGAGCTGCCGTGCCCGGCCCTGCTTCCTGTTTTTTTTTTAATGAGTCAGGTGTGGCCACAAGCGGAGACAAAAAGAAACTCAAGAAAACTAAGTTTATTACACTCACAGGACCTGGTTCTTACAGTGGGCGGCATGCCATGTAGGGTGACAAGGGAAGCTCCAGACTTTCGTCAGGTGGCAGAGGAAGAAGCAAGGGGAGATCTGAGGTCGTGGTCTTAATCGAGTTTCTGAGGGAAAGGCAAGGTAGGGCAGGGTAAAGCGTTAGGGTTGGCTAGTTGGCATAATGTGGTGAGTTCTAAGCTGCAGAGGTGGTCCCTAGTGTTCTGGTACCTGCCCAGGAATAACTAAGGGAGAGGAATGTTGCCTCCTGTGGTGTAAGAGCCAGATGCAGGAGGTCGGCTCTGGATTGGGTAGTTTGGATATCTAAATATATACAGATTGAGTACCCCAATCTAAAAATTTAAAACCCAAAATGCTCCTAAATCAGAAGTTTTTTGTGTGCTGAAATGAAGCTCAAAGACAATGCTGTTGGAGAATTTTGGATTTTGATTTTCAGATGAGGGATGCTGAATATGTAAGTAAAAAGTAAATATTCCAACATCCCCCAGAATCTGAATTCTGAAGCTATTCTGCTCCTAAGCATTTCAGATAAGGCTACTGAACCTGTACATATGTGTAGATACATAGAGAGGGAACCACAATGTTCCAAGTACCATTCTAGGTCCTGGGAACACAGCACTGACCCCAGAATCCTGCTCTCCTGGAGGCAACCCTCTAGAAAGAAAAAGAAAATAGACAATAGGGTAAGACAAGCTCAAGTAGTGATGAGGACTTTGAAAACAGGAAGGCAGACTGAGGAGCTGGAGAGGGTGCCTTTGCACGGAGACAAACCTGCATGGAGTGGGAGCTCCATACAGAAGCCGATGACCCTAGGAGAGCAGGCAGCAGGGCAAAGTTCTCAGATGGGAACATGCTTGGGATAGTTGCTAAGTAGCAGAGCAGCCAGGGAGAACATAAAGAGGATGAGATGGCCAAGGCCAGACTATGCAGGGTTATGCAGACCCAGGGAGGGCTTTTGAACTTGCTCTAAGTGGTAAGGGAAGAGGCTGGAGCATTAAGAGCCAAGAATGGCACAGGCCTCCATATTGCATGGCCACAGGAGGCGCCATTACGCACACCACAGCAGGAACCAGTCTCCCTGGAGCTGACTTTCTTGGTGGCTCTGCAACCCCAACCCCCTCACCTATGGCCGACATTGCCAATCTATCACAAGCCCTGCTCCTCCAGCATGGGGCTGTCACATCCTTCTCCCCACAGGACCCCAGACAAGCCGGCTGACTACTCAGAGCTGACCTGTGAGATGCCAGTTACCTGTCCTCATTTGCCTGACCCTTTGCTGAGACAAAGATCTCTCAGAGTTTGTTTAATAGAGAACTAGGGACACATAGTTGGAGCAGACCTGGTCAGTTCTTTATTGGGAAGGGGATGCAGTCTGTAATTCGGCAAATCTGTGATCCCAGGAAGATGTCAAGCTCAAGACTCAGCTGGCTTGTTGAGAGCTCATAGCTGCCATGGAAAAAGCCACGGGTATGGCAACTTCTCCAGCGCCAGTAGACCTGGATGATGCGGACAGCATTGAGCAAACGACAGTAACGACGGCGGACACGCCACATGCGGACCCAGGACTGCAGCCTGACTGCTGCCCATAGCTGCCGTGTGCAGAGCTCCAGCGCCGCCCGCCGCCTCTTCGCCTGCAGCCTTGCCAGCACCTGCCTCCACCAGCACTGAATGATCAGGGCTCTGAGGGCCGCGTGCAGTAGTGTGCGTCGCACCAGCGTGCCCCGCCACCAGGCCTGGATTTTCGTGGAGGCCTGTTCAATGTCACCAGGTGGCTTCTTTAGTGGGGAGGGGTGCAAGGAAAAGGAAGGACACTCAGGAAACATTATCACACATCAGTCAGTCCCACTCAGTCAGTCCCAGGGTGTGAGAGGAAGGGGCCTTGATCCTCTATGAGGAAAGGCCCTTTCCTCTAAAGTTCATGAATGGAACAAGAGCTGGACCTCGGAGACCTATTAGGTTTCCACTCTGCCACCCACAGGTTAATGGACATGGTCACCTCACCTTGACCTCTGAGTCTCAATGTCCCCAACTGCAAAATGGAGGTAGACTGCCCTGGCTACCTCACTTGAATTTCCATTGACATTGTCAGCCAGTCTAGAGCAAGGACACTGTGTTCAAGAGGTTAAAGTGTTACCATGATCCACCTGGGCCGGACCACCCCTGACATCCATGATCCTTTCCTTCAGATCCTCCCACCAGCTGGTGTCCTTTGCTGGCCCTGCCCTCTCCTCCCCAACTCCAGCTCAAATCCACAACCTGCTTTCTCCCTCTGTCATGTCATAGTATTAAAACTTTCCCCATTCCACACAGTTTGGGATCTTTCTCATTTATTTCTACTTTGACCTCTTTTGACTTTCATACCTTAAACTTCAGTTACCCTACACACACATACACACATGTGCACACTGACATGCACACACACAAATTTTAGACTTAGATTGATTTCCCTTTATTTGGCCATGCATTATCCAAACAGTGCTCATCACTCTACTCTTGAACTTTACATGATCTTGTCCCCACATTTAAGGGTTTATCTGCCCTGCACCCAAGTCTCCGTGTCTCAGTCACCCACCTTTTTCAGGCTGACAAGGAAATGGGAGAAGAAGATATCTCAGGATGAATCACTTGCTGATCATCCCTGCTCTGTATATGGCAATTATTTGTCCTGGTTGCTTGGGATATTTTTAGTTTATGATGCTTATTCCTGAGAAATAATAGCACCACCTTCCACAAATGTATCCTGGTTTGGGCTGTAAATTTCATGGTCATCCCAAGCTATGAGCCATAGAGAAGATAACCATCACTACTGGGCGACGAGGGTCAGAGAAGTTGCCTGTCAGGGGTCTGTCCCAAAATTAAGGGCCTTCTGTGACCTACCTTTGTTTGGCGTGGAAGAAGAGGTTCTCGTATCTTACTCCTTTCCTCTTTCAGTTTCTGTTTCATCAATATGTTTTTTTCATCATCATTCATTGCATTGTTTTTAAACTGTCCAGGCTTCTGCAATCAAGTAAAGAGGAGAGGTGTGGGTAGGTCGTTCTTTGTGGAATTCAGTGCCAAGTCCACCAAATCTTCAATCTCCTAGCTTACCCAGAGACCCTAGACACAGGGCTTGCATCTTGATTAACTGTGGGAATTCACCTTCCCCTGCCTGCACCTTTGGGTGAACTGGTGGTCTCTCACTCCACAGCTAATGCCCATGATTTGGAGGTAGTTGGTTCAACCTCTTCAGGTCCGCAATCCCCTAAATTGCCCATAGTTAGGGGTTAGATGACTCCATCATGCTTGTGTGTACTCCTCTAGCCATATATGTGACAGGAAGAGTGGAGGAGGGGAGAGTGATAATGATATAAGGGCACCTATGACTCTGGTTATACAGTCTGGTTGATAAAAACATAAAATTGAGGTAACTTTAAATCTCCATCAATAGAAAAGTCAATCACATGGATTTCAAATCAGTCAAACAATAGAGCCAAAGAAGGATGACAAAGAATAAGTTTGCAGCAAAATTCTTAATCAGGTGCTTCAGAAAACGAAGTTTATGTATGGCTAAGAAGCACACAAAAAGATGCTCTACATCATTAGTTATGGGGAAAATAAAAATGGGACCCAAATGGGATACCCTTAGGAATCCTAGAGAATGGCTGAAAAATAAGGACAGCACTAAATATTGGCAGGGACACAGAATGGCTGGATCTCTTATAGACTGCTGCTGGAAAGGTGTAAAACAGTAGAACCACTTTTGAAAATGGTTTGGCACTTCCTAATGAAGTTCGATATGCATCTGCCTTATAGCTCAGCAGTTCACTCCTAAAAGTTTGCAGATAAAAAATGAAAACATGTATCTACAAAATATATGTGCACAAATGTTCATAGCAGCTTTATTGAAATAAGTCAGAACTGGAAACAACCTGAATGTCCACTAACAGGAGACTAGGCAAAAAATTAGTGATGTATTCATGTAATATAATAATACACAGTAATAAAAATAATTACATTCATAAAGAGTATACTATGTGTGCATCTCAGAAACATTAAGCTAAATGAAAGAAGCCAGATGTCCGGGCGCAGTGGCTCACGCCTGTAATCCCAGCACTTTGGGAGGCCGAGGCAGGTGGATCACCTGAGGTCAGGAGTTCGACACCAGCCTGACCAACATGGTGAAACCCCGTCTCTACTAAAAATACAAAAAATCAGCCGGGTGTGGTGGCAGGTGCTTGTAATCCCAGCTACACAGGAGGCTGAGGCAGGAGAATCTCTTGAACCCAGGAGGCAGAGGTTGCAGTGAGCCGAGATTGTGCCATTGCACTCCAGCCTGGGCAACAGAGCAGAACTCCACCTCAAAAAGAAAGAAAGAAACTAGACATAAAGGAATACCTACAAGGTGATTCCATTTATATAGAATTATAAAACAGACAAAGTTAATATACAGGTAAGATAAATAAGAATGGAATTTACATTTAGTGTAGGGACAGAAGGCATGTTGCTTGCAAACAGTACAAAGGAGGAGGAATGTGCTGTCTCTTGTTTTGGGTGGTGGTTTCTGGGGAATATAGGATTGCAAAAACTCATTAAGCTGACCACTTAATGAAACCACAAAGAATAACTTTGTTCTGTCTGTACTGTAGTGGAACAGTATACGGGAAACAAATGGAACTGAAGGATAATATGTTCCCTGTCATTTATAACACATGCATATAAATATCCAAGATTTGGAGGTAGTGCACGTGTTATAAATGTTTTCTTGCAGTAGTTTCATAGTTTGAGGTCTTAGATTTAAGTTTTTAATCCATTTTGTTCTGAAATTAAAAGATGATATACCTAGAGATGGGTTTTGGTTTTTCTAACCATTGAATGTTATGTCTAGCCATTCAATGTATTGGGCACTGGCTTAGTCTTTTAGTCTAAAATTTCACACCATTTACCTCTGGGAAACTTTTTTGCATTAGGTTTTTGATAATTTCAATCCCTTAATTTTCTTCATTTTCTATTTTTAGAAATCCTGTTAGTTAGATCACAGCATGATCTTCTAATTTCTTAATAGTTTCTATTCTATCTTCTTTCTCTTTGTCTTTTTGTTCTACTTTCTGGAAGAGTTTCTGTTTCTGAAATGGTCTTTACCACCCTCTGAATAGTGTTTTCTTTTAGGGCACACTGCTCTTCCATCACTGATTTGTTATCATCCATATGGGACTAACAATATGAGTTATAATCGTTAGGGGTTTAAAACATTTTCCCTTCTGTCCCCAGTTTTCCATCACCTGGAAAATTGTTAGAAACATACATTCTGGGACCTCGATAACACTGAATGAGAAGTGCTAGATGGGGCCCAGTAATCTGCTTTACCAAGCCTTCCACAGGCTGGGACTACAGGCACACACCACTATACCCAACTAACTTTTTATTTTTATTTTTTTATAGAGACAGGGTTTCACCATGTTGCCTAGACTGGTCTCAGACTCCTGGGTTCAAGTTAACTGCCCGCCTCAGCCTCCCAAAGTGTTGGGATTACAGGCGTGAGCCACTGTGCCCAGCCCAGACAAAGCATTTTCTATGCCTGACCTCATCACAGATAACTATAAACTCAAGAATCTTGTCGGGGCATATTGGTGGTTAGAGAAGCATATATGGTGACCTGAGGATTTAACTCATAAACATTTTTTTCTAGCTTCCTTTTCATCTTTGAGGTGGGATGGTAACTAATTGAAAAGGTTAGCAGATTCCAATTTTCTTATCAATTAGTTACTTAAGCTATTCCTTTTCCCTTGGTAAGGAGTCTTTTAAAAAAGGCAATTAAAAAAATCTTTTGGGAAGCTTCTGCATATAATTAAAATAGACATCCCTGGGTGGGCCTAATTTGGGAGCCCTTGTTTTTAAATGCACTTCTTAGATGAATAGGCTTGTTTATCTAGAACATTCTACAAATGACCATTATAATTCCAAATTATTTTTAATAAGATTTCATTGTTTCTGTAAGTATAATCATGCATCGTTTAATGATGGGAATACATTCTAAACCATCACTAGGTGATTTCCTCATTGTGTGAACACCATAGAGTGTACTTACACAAACCTATAGCCTACACCTACGCTGTAGGATAGAGCTTACATCCCCTAGGCTACAAACCCATATTACCATACTGTTACCACACTGAATACTGTAGGCAATTGTAACACAATGATAAGTATTTGTGTATGTAAACATAGAAAAGGTGCAGTAAAAATATGGTATAAAAGATTTTAAATGGTAGACCTGTGTAGGGCACTTACCGTAAATGGAGGTTGTGGGACTCAAAGTTGTTCTAGGTCAGTGAGTTAGTGAGTGGTAAGTGAATGTGAAGGCCTAAGACGTTATCATGTACTGCTATAGATGATGTTAACACTGTACATGTGGGCTAGACTGAATTTATTTTAAAATTTTCTTTATTCAATAATAAATTGACCTTAGCTTAATGTAACATTTTTACTTTATAAACATATTATTTTTAAAAAATTTTGACCCATAATAACACAGCTTAGAACATAAACATACTATATAGCTCTACAAAAATATATTCTTTATATACTTATCCTATTAGCTTTTTTCTATTAGAATTTTTTTGTACTTTCAAAACGTTTTTGCTGCATATTACGGAACAAACATACATTAGCCTAGGCCTACACAAGTTCAGGATCATCCATATCACTGTCTTCCACCTCCACATCTTGTACTTCTAGAACATCTTTAGGTCAAAAACATGCATGGAGCTGTCATCTCCTAAGATTACAATGCCTTCTTTTGGAATTCTTGGTTTATGGTGGTTGTTCTTGAGTAAGGATTAATAGCAACACCTTTCACTCACAAATGTTTCTTAGTTCAGACAAGAAATTCCATGATTAACCCATTCTATGAGCCACAGAGAAGACAACCACCACTACTGGGTGGCATGGGTCAGAGATGTTGCCGGTGTGGGGTCTCTTCCAACCTTGAGGGCCTGCTCTGACTTACCTTTGGTTTGTGGGGAGGAGGCATTTTCTCCTGCTCCATTTGTTTTGACAGTGTGGTTTCATCATCATCTTCTGTTATGGTTTGGTGAACACGGCCATCCTTCTGTAATCAGATTTTAAAGAGGAGAGGTGTGGGTAGATAGTTCTTTATAGAACTCAGGGCACACTCCCTCACTGTGACTGAATCCCCTGTGTCTGTCCTGTCTGCAGGATACCCAGTTTTCAGCCAAGTTCACCACATCCTTAACCTCTTGGCTTTCACAGAGACCATAGACACAGGGCTTGAATCCTGATTAACTGTGGGAATTCACCTCCCCCTGCCTGCATCTTTGGGTGAACTGGTTGTCTCTTACACAAAATTGAATGCCCATGACTTGCAGGTAGTTGGTCAACCCCTTCAAGTCTGCAATCCCCTTCAGTGCCCATGATTAGAGGCTAGAGGTCTCCATTATACTCAGGTCTGTACTTCTCTAGCCACCACTGTGGCAGGAAGTGTGAAGGAAGAGAGAGTGTGATGATGTCATAAGGGCACCTATGACTCTGGCATCAGAATGGCTTCCAACAGCTGAGTCTTTTCCAGTGAATATGTGGAACTCTTGTCCATTCTTTTTTGCAGACATGGCCACAATTTGACTACAAAAGCAAGCCACTGGAAATACTGGCTAATTAGCACAAAGAAGTATATAGTTAGTGATTTCAATCTAGTTAATAAAAACAAAAATTGAGACAACATAAACCTCCATCAAATACAAAATTCAGTCACATGGATTTCAGTTCAATGAAACAATTGAGCCATATAAAGATAAGAAAGAACGAATTAGTAGAAAAATTCTCAAACAGGTGCTTCAGAAAAGGAGATTTAGGAATGACTAAGAAGCACATGAAAAGATGCTCAATATCAATAGTCATGAGGGAAATAAAAATGAGAACCAAAATGAGATACCTCTAGACACCCTAAGAGAATGGCTAACACAAGAAATCTGACAGTACTAAATCCTGGCAGGGATTCAGAATGCGTAGATCTCTTATACACTGCTGATAAAAAGGTGTGAAACAGCAGAACCACTTTGGAAAATGGTTTGGCACTTCCTAATGAAGTTCAACATGCACCTGTCCTGTAACTCAGTAGTTTCAGTCCTAAAATTTGCAAATTAAAAATGAAAACACATTTTACAAAGACATGTGCATGGATATTCATAGCAGCTTTATTCAAATAGGTCAGAACTGGAAACAACCCAAATGTCCACCAACAGGTGACTAGACAAAACTTTCGTGGTATATTAGTATAATGGAGTAATAGTAACAAAAATGAATATATTCATACACGGAATAACATAGATGACTCTTAGAAACTTGGTGCTAAATGAAAGAAACTAGACTACCTATAGGTTCTTCCATTTATATAAAATTCTAAAACAGGTAAATCTACCAGGTAAAATGAACCACAATAGAAAATGAATCAGATGAATTCCTAGATATAGGGGTTTTGCTTGCAAACAGCACATGGAAACAAAGAGGAATGTGCTATATCTTGTTTTGGGTGGTGGTTACCAAGGAATATGGAACTGTGAAAATTCATCAAACCAAGTACTTAATGAAGCCACAGAAAAGAACTTTGTTCTGTCTGTACTGATATGGAGTACAAGTGAAACAAATTGAGTTGATGGACAAATACTTATAAGCATATCATAATAGTACTATGAAAACAAGGGAATTAAGAAGACATACACAACCAAAATTTATCAATGATTATCTTTGATGAGGCCAGTAGAATTGGAGGGACAGGGCACACTCCCTCATTGTGGCTGAAACCCCTGTGTCTGTCCTGTCTGCAAGGCACCCAGTTATCAGCCTCCTGGGAGAACAGGACACACACAGAGAAGGATATCTCTGAGGCCCCAGCTATGGTACAAATGTCTTTGACTGCTCTCTTGTCACAGGCAGAAGATGAGTCAGCACAGCCACTGCAGAAGCAGGCATCATCTCTGCCTGATCCTAACCACTGAAAAGCCACCTGGTGCCGCAGGTCAATGCTCAGCAGAAGGTCCTCTGGCCACGGCCTGAGGGGTCAGCATCAGACCCTGGTCCCCCTCAGAGTTTCTACCCGGGGGTCACTAAAGAGTACATTTGAAATGTTTAGGGTGAGTACTGGGGAGGCTGCAGTGGGGCTCTGGGGGGAATGTAGGGAAGAGGAGGAGGCCAGTTAAGGCTGGGAGTGGATATCAAGGTGAAGATAGTAGGACGAGGGGCATGGAAAAGACAGGCGCTAGGTGGAGGGCAGAGTAAGTGGTGAGACGAACCTGTGGAACCGGGAAGGTGCAGAAAGCATTTTTTGATGAAGTGATTGGACAATACCCACAGGGCCAGATTTGCATTTCTGAGTGTCTTTCTTTGGATCATGGCCTAGTGATTTTTTTTTTTTACTGTATTGTTTGTTTTCAATTTCTTCAAGCAGAAACTTAAAATGTTTATTGATCAGCTTTTCTAGTTACCTTCAGCAAAAGGACCATTCCAGCTCCTTAGCATGTCATTACTAGAAGCAGGAGTCCGTCCATGCTGTATCCTTATCCACTCCTTTATTTTCAAATTCCCATCTCCTTCTGTGCACAAAATACATGTGTTTCTCTTTTGATCCAGCAAGAAAGTCTCTGTATTTTGATAGACACTACTACAAATTCAAGGTTAGTTTTCATTTCTAATATGCTTTGACTTATTGCCATATTGCTTCATAATTTCCAACTGTTGTTTTGTATTTTCTTTCATTTTCACTTTTGTTGTCTTTTGTTGAATTGGCAAGGAATTGTTTGGATTTTTATTCTTTTTCCGCTATAGAAGTTGAGGCAGACTGCACTTGCCCAGCCAGTATCCATTTTCCTCGTCTTTCTAACTAATGGAACCATGAATATTTGGAGTAGCAATATCTCCAGCCTGGTGGCACCTCCAGGGATTTGTCATGCAGAATTCCAGAAACAACCACCTTACAAAGCGAGACATGCAAGAGTAGGCATGGCTTTCATCAGTGATGGCAGAAAGTTGTTCTCTTACTGCTTTGGGAGGAGGAGGAGCTTCTGAAGAAAAGATCCCCTTAGAGAAGTGAGGCACAGGCCAAAGGCAATAGGTCCTGAGCAGAATCTTTGCAACCCACCCTTGCCAATGGCGTTGGACACCAGACGGAACCCTGGACCTGAAAATATACTATAGCTGCTCTGCAGATCCCCACTCCCACACCTTCCAACACACAGAAGGGACTTGGGGCTGAGGAAAGCATCACCCAGCTGCAAGGCATGAAGACCCCTGCACACCTCTCCACTGGCCCTCCCACCGCTCATGCAGGGCCCACCATGGAAAGACCCTACAGAGGGTTGCAGACCTCAGACTTCTGGGATGAAGGTTCACACAAACATCTGAGGGACACAGGCTGAGAGTGAGGGGCCTTGGGCATGGATGACAAAGCAGAGACAGTGAGAGACCACGTGAGAGATGGTTGCACCATAGGTGCCCAGAGACAGAGGGAGACTCAGCAAAGCAGTGGCCCAGCAGCACCCACCCAAGGCAGGCCCAGCAGAGGATGAGGCAGCCTGGGGGTAGGCCACAGAGGGGACATGGGGGTGGATGAGGAGCACAGCTGCTTCTGAGGATGTGGTAGGATTTAGGGGCTGTGTGCCCAATGACCTGCACTGGCAGAGGGACAGCCCTTTCCCCTGCCTACCCCTAGTTGTTTACCTACCCCCATGGCACCCCCACCACCATCTCCCCACACCCCCCGAGTCCCTCTCCCTTCCCAGATTCCATGCCTGGTTCTCCCAGGAAGTGCCCAGCAGAGGGGAGGGAAGCCTCGTTGTTCAGTCCCAGGGTGGGGAGGCAGCAGGCACAGCTGCTGCCCTCAGGTCCTGCTCTGACTTCCCCAGGGGCTGGCTCTGGCTGGCTGCTCCCCCACTGTATCCCCCACCATAAGGCAGAGCGTCTGTCCTGCCGTTGCCCAGCTGAAGTGCCATGTCCTCCTGGCTCCTTGCTAAGCACTCTGCCGGCCCTGAGGGCCCTGCCAATCACAGGCCTGTGGAATCCTGGTCTTCCTAGCTGGCCCTGGCTGCAGCCAGATTCTCTGATGTCTTGCTCTGAATGGAGATGCCTGGTCAGGGGCTGCGAAAAATAAAGCCCAGTTTTTACACTCCCTGGGGAAAGGGGTTGAAACAGTCCTCCTGCCTCTGTTGGCATCCCAGTCAGCCTGAGCACTAGGGCCTCTTTTAGAGACAAGTTCCGCCAGATCTGTTGTCAGGGGCAGCAGCCAAGGGTCAGCCTGGGCCAGGCCTTCTTTTATGCAACAGATCTCCCACAAGTGGCCCTCAGATTGGCAAATCTGGGGTTAGCTAGGTTTTCCTACAGCCAGGCCTATGTCATGGCATTCTCTATTTCAAGTTCCATCTGGCTTGCTGTGACTTTGCAGACCGGGCAGGTGTGATAGGAAGTGAGGAAGGGCCTGGTAATACTGTCTGGGGATCCGAATGCAACTACAAAAAATGGGACTTCTGGTATGCTGACAAATGGGCCTCTAAAAGGTATGCACATGAAATCCCTAGAATCTGTGACTGTTATCTATGACAAAAGATGTGATTAACTTAAGGGTCTTGTGAGGAAGGATTTATCCTGGATTACCTGCATGGGACCTAAATACAGTCATAGGTACTGTATTTAGGTACTGAATGGCAGAGGAAGTTTTAAGAGAGACACACTTTAGACAAGGCGATGTGAAGAGGAAGGCAGGGACAGGAGGGATGTGACCTCAAGCCAAGGAATGCTGGGAACTACCAGAAGCTGGAAGTGACAAGGAAGGAAATCTCCCCTAGAGCTTCTGGAAGGAGCTTGGCCCTCCTCACACCTGGATTTCAGCCTCTAGCCTCCAGAACCGTAAGAGAACATATTTCTTTTAAGCCACCAGGTATGTGGTAATTGTTACAGCAGCCACATAAACAAATAGACCTATTAATCTTTTTTTTGTTTTTTGAGATGAAGTTTTGCTCTTGTTGCCCAGGCTGGAGTGCAATGGCACGATCTCAGCTCACTGCAACTGCCGCCTCCTGGGTTCAAGCAATTCTCCAGCCTCAGCCTCCAGAGTAGCTGGGATTACAGGCACCTGCCACCATGCCTGGCTAATTTCTGTGTTTTTAGTAGAGACGGGGTATCTCCATGTTGGCCAAGCTGGTCTCAAACTCCTGACCTCAGGTGATCCATGTGCATTGGCCTCCCAAAGTGCTGGGATTACAAGCATGAGCCACCGTGCCCAGCCTAGACCTCTTAACTTTTAAATAAACCAATAAATTCCCTTTTTTGGCTTCCAAGTCTATTTTCTGTCATTTGCAACCAAAAGAGTCTTAATTTAGACAATAGCTTAAAAGAAGGGAGACAGGCAAAAGAAAAGGATGGATTGTTATATAGGAATCCGTGGATGAGAGAAGGACACTTTCAGGGTAGAGGAAAGGAAGACGATGAGTGTGTGCCAGTGTGATGATGTGGACACTGTTGTGGGAAGTGAAAGACTGGTGGAAGTAGCAATGGAAATTTTATCCAGGCCACAATCGTGACAATAATAATTGACAGAGCTGCTGTGGTCAGAATGTTTGTGTCCTTTCAAAATTCATATGTTGAAACCTAATCTGTAATGTAATAGTATTAAGAGGTGGGGCTTTGGGAGGCTGTATCCTCATGAATGGGATTCGTATCTTTATAGTAGCACCTTGAGGGAGTCATTTGGCCCTTCTATCATGTGAGGACGCACATTTGCCCCTGTGAGGACAGAGCAACATGGTGCCGTCCATAAAACAGAGCAAGCCTTCACCTTCCTCTGCAAACACATTGATCTTGGACTTCCCAGTGTCCAGAACTGTGAGAAATAAATTTCTACATCCCATGCCTGGATCTCCCAGGAAGTGGCCAGGGACACAGGCTGAGAGTGAGGGACTATATCCTGTGCTATAAAATTACCCAGTCTAGGGTATTTTTATAGCACAGCATGAATGGCCTAAGACAAGAGCCATTATAGTAACAAATTAGGGAGTAGGAACATCATGACATTCTCAACTGTGTGTGTGAGTGTGTGCATGCGTGAGGTGTGGAGGAGTCAGAGAGAGACAGAGAAACAGAGACCGAGAGAGATTAAGCTAATCTGAGACGTGACGTAGGAATTGTCCACCTAAGGTTGCCTGAAAACCTAAATGATGGGGCATCAGCTTTTTGAGAGGAAAGAGGAACACAAATGATGGTAAGTCAAATGCCAATAACTTATAGAGCAAAAATAGAACCTACTCATTTATGCAAAGACACAGAGACCCTGGCTGTATACTAAGGGGAGACAAGGTAACACAGAGTTGGAGGCAGAGGATTAGAAAATGTAGAATTTGCCCAAGGAAGGAAGGAGAAAGTAAAAGGAGAAGAAATGAGCGGCTTCCTCTCAAATCCATGAAGTTGCTGAATGTGCAGACAAACCCTTTATCCATGAGCGGAAGGGCAAGTGTTCAGCTATAGGGGATGTTCAGTCACGAGGGGGGATCCAACCCTGGGTGGGGATGTCTAGTCATTGGTGATTATGTTCAGTCAGGAAAGGGATGTCTAGCCATGACTGTGAATGTCCAGACACAGGAGGATGTAAGCCACAGGAGGAGATGTCTAGCCATTGGTAGCATGTCCAGTCATGGAGGAATGTCCACACATTGGCAGAATGTCCAGCCATGGAGGAGGCACTCCCAGCCATGGTGAGGATGTCCAGCTATGGTTGGATGTGCAGTAATGGGAGGAGGTCCAGCCACTGGGGCAATACTCAGCCATGATTAGGATGTCCGTTCATGAGTAAAAAAGTCTGTCAAGAGCTCAGCTGAGCTAAGGAGAGCTGAACTGAGAGGCATCAGAGGAGGTGATTAAGACAACAAGCCAAAATGAAAGTAAGGGTGAAGTTGTTAATTACCTGCTGCAATACAAGCAAGAGGCTAAACTAGAGCCAGTGCCCACTCTCCCATATTCCTTTTCCCTCATACTGGAAAAAGGATACCGGTACAGCATACCGGTTGAGGGTCAGGTGGATCAGCATAGATGCAGGGATGGGCAGTCTTACTGTCAAAGGAGCCCTGAATAAAAGGCGTCTGCAGTTTTATGAACCCAGAAGCTGGGAAAAAGGAGAGAATGAAGGGCTAGGGGTGGAAACATACTGAGTACGAAGTCAAAGCAGTGAAAAATATCTTTAAGCCCACCGCAACCACCCACCCACTTAAGGATATATTGGCAGAAGCACTTAGAGAAAGCCTCAGCTGAAGGTGCGCAAGAATGAGGCCTCCAAATGAAGCTGCCTGGACTACAATGAGATGAGTACTACATGAGTAAGAGCATAGCAAGCCAGAGGGGCCTTATTCCTTAACTGTAACTCCTTTCAGAGATTGCAATGCTTTGGTTGCACACCAAGTCTGATGCAGGGAGGGCAGCCTTCTTCCATGAGGCCTGCCAAATAATACTTTTGTCGTTGCCTGTGTTTAGGCCTGAAAAGTCACAGGAGCTGGACTCTTCAATGTCCATGCATGAGTAGGGATGTCCAGCTATGAATAGGAATGTCTACCCTTGAATGGGGATATCCAACCAATACATCAGGGTAACCAAACATGTGAATATGCCTAATTATGTGTAGAGATGTCTATTCAAGGACATAAACAACCATGCATGGGGACGATCCTCCCAGCAGAGGGAATGTCTAACCATGTATGAAGATTTGTCCGATAATGTGAGAGAATATCCATCCTTGAACAGAAATATCTAAACCTCATACCAAAGCTGGACACTTGGACTTTGGCTCTAACATACATCATGTCAGCCTTGGCCTCTGTTTCTAATTTACAGAGTGTATCAGTGGAATATGGTCATCGTCAGCATGGATTGGAAGTCCTTGGAGTCTGAAGACTTGAGGAGTTTGTGAGACGCAAAAACACAGGCCAGATCTTTATCAAAAAAGGGAGCCAGTTTTCCTCACAGGGACTCTTCACACCAAGATTTCAATGTGGAACCCAGCTGGTTGGAAGTGATTTCATATTGTTCCTGGAAAAGGCTGTGGGTCTGGAAGATGTACTATCAACAGTGGGCCTGGATCATTCACCATAGCACTTGACAGAGGTGTGGGTGGATATACCACATGCAAAGCAAAACTGCAGCCTGGTTTATATAGAATCCCTGCCTCCACCTCTAAGCTGCCAGCCATTTCTGTTCCAGCAGCCTTGCCAGTCTTGGCCTCAACCAGCACTAAATGATCAAAGTTATGAGCACAGCATACAGCAGCATATCATACCTAAGCCAAATCTTCATGGTTGCTTTGTTCTGCTGTGTGTTCTTTAGTTTTAGGAAGCATAGGTACTTAGAGACATAAAACTACCCACACCTCACCCCCAGTGCCTGCCAAGAAGGGGCACTGGCTCACTCTTAACAATCCACCCTTCCTTGGGTAGTTCCAGAGAAATGGGCAGGTGCCAATATAAATCTGGAAGTTTTGAGTTTATGTCCTGCTTCTCACAGATGATGACCGACATTCTCATCTGAGAGACACATCTGTCCTATTCTCCTCAGAGGTGCGAGATCTAGGAGAAAGCATATGATGAACAGGAGTATACCGTGTTAGTATGAGGAACCCTGTTCATGATACCAAGACCTTTTAGATTTCTTGGACTTTATTATTTTTTTCCTTGATCTTTTATTCCCTTTTCATTATTTTCTGTCCTTATCTCTATTATTTTTCTCCTACTTTTACTGGGTTTAAATTGCTTTTTTAATTTTAAGATGGATAATTAGCTCATGGTTTTCTACCTTTCCTAATGCATACATTTGAAATAAGAAGTTTCCCTCTAAGCAAGTTTTAGCTGCATCCTACAATTTTGAATATGTAGTGTTTTGTTATCATTCAGTTTGAAATATCTTCAGTTTAAAGTATCTTCTAATTACTATTTTGATGTCTTCTTTGGCTTCTGAGTTGTAAAGAGGGATGTTGCTTAATTTCTAAAGATTTGGAAATTTTCTAGTTGTTTTTATTGTTATTGATTTCTGGCTTAATTCAATTGTGCTCATAGAACATAATCTCTATGACTTATATTCATTGAAACTTGTTGAGGCTTTCTTTAAGGCTCAGCATATGGTCAATTTTGGTAAACATTCAATATGTACTTGAAAATAATGATTCAGCCACAGCAGCTGGGTGCGGTATTCTATATATGCTGATCAAGTCAATGCTGTTAATTGTGTTGTTTAAATATTCCATCTGCTTACTCACTAATTGCTTTTCTTCTTCTTCTATCAGACACTGAAGGAAGTATGTTAGAAAGGCCCACTACATTGTAAGTGTGCATATTCCTCATTGTGATTCTGTCGATTCTTGATTTATATATTTTATACCTATATTATTAGGTGCACACAGATTTATAATTAGTATATCAACCTGTGGGTGAATATTTATCACTACAAAGTGATCATCTTTATTTCTAGATGCTTTTTGCATTAAAATATGCTTTGTATGATATGATTAATTAGACCAAGTTTCTTTGGGTTAGTGTATTTGTCTGGTTTATAATTTTCCATCTTTTTACTTTCAATCTTTCTAAAATCTTTGTATTAAAGAGATGCCTCTTATAAGCAGCATGCTCTTTTGTTTAAAATCCAGTCTGACAATCTTTATCTTCCAATTAGAGTCCTTTGTCCATTTACGTTTAATGTAATTATTGGTGTATGTTTCAATCTACTGTCTTACTTATTTGCTTCATCTGTTATATATTTTTTCTCTTTCTCTCTCTCTGTCCTTTCTTTCCTTCTTTTGACTTGATTTTTAAAATTATTCCACTTCCCCCACTACCCTCAACTTCATTAACTTGGGAGTTAAACACTTTTTTTTCTTTTTTTTACTATTTACTTAGTGATTACCTTAGACTAGCACTGTCCAATGGAAATATAATGCATGCTGCAAAAATAATAATATAATCTGTGAGCCATATATGTAATTTTAAATTTTCTAATAGCCAAGTAAATAAAGGAAAGAAAAAAGGTGAACTTAATTTTAATAACACAATTAATTTAAGATATCAAAATATTATCATTTCAACATGTAATCAATATAACATTAATAATGGTATCATTTTCCTTTCTTTTATTCTCCTTTTTTCTTTTCTTGCCCTAAGTCTTTGAAATCTGGTGTATATTTTACATTTACAGTATATCTGAAGTAGGACTGATCACATTTCCAAGCGCCAATAGCCACATGTGGCTAGGGGCTACCATAGTTAACAAAACAACCTTGTAATACAATATGCATCCTCAACTTATCAAAGTCGAATATAAATGTAGTACTTTTACCTTACCTCTTCTCAGACATTCAAGGAGCTCAGAATATTTTTATTTCATTTAATTGTCTCCCCAAATTATATAATTATTGCTTAATGTAGCATATTCATTTGAATTTTTCCAAATATTTACTATTTTCATTGATTCTGAATCTGTCTGCCATTTAGGCTTATTTTCTTTGCACCTGAAGAATACCCTTTCATATTTCTTTAAGTGTGATTAATTTTCTCAACTTTTGTTAAAAGTTCTGTATTTCACCCTAATTATTAAAGAATGGTTTCAACAGGTAGGTCAGTAGTTATTATTTATTGCTTTCAGTACTTTAACAATGTAATTTCACTGTCTTCTTGCTTTCATTGCTTCTGTTAAAAAGTCAGCTATTAGTCTGATTCTATATATTTTCTCCTAACCTATCTTCCAGTTCAATAATTCTCTCTTTGTCTAATCTGCTGAAACTTACCCACTGAATTTTTAGTTGAGTTATTGTGTTTTTCTGTTCTAAAATTCCCATATGATACTTTCTGAAAGATTGCAATTTCCTGCTGAATTCTCATTTTGCCTTCTATTTTCTTTAACACCTTAAGGCATAGAGTGCTTACAAATTTTAAAAAGTGTGTAACTTCATGACCTGGTTCCTCTGTGAGTCTGTTTTTGTTGTCAATTATTTCTCGTGTTTTGGGTGGGGTTTTTCTGTTTTGTTTTTAAGTTTTGTTTTTTTTTTATGGAGTGCTGGGTGGTTGTATAAAAAACATTTTCAATACAGGTTGAGGTCTGAGATTATGCTGCCTTCCTTCAGAGGTGATTTACATTTGCTTCTGGTAGGTGACTGGAGCATTAACAATCCTGGATCACTTTAACCCAATTTCAGAGATTAAGATGTGAAACAGGGCTTCCACCATGGGAAATGGGGGCATATTTTAAATCCACCTTTCTTCTCGTATGGCATAGCCCTGTTGGCTTCCACTGCTAAATACTGGGGATTTACTAGTGTACCCCCATCCTTAGCAGGCCTGGTCTCCAACTTCAGAGCCTCCTTACACAGAAACTGCCAAAAATTCTGCCCAAAATTTCAGCTCCTTGGCTTTCCACCTGCCTTCTCACCACCCCTCCCACTCCCTCTACCACTACCCAGGAAGATGAGGAACGAGATGCCAATGTTTACTGATCAGGGTGACCCTTTTTATTTTTGGATTCTAGATCCACACAGGAGGCACAGTTCAGCATCCTCAGGATACTTAAGTTTCTGATAGTAATAATCTGGGTTTCTCTTTTTTATATGGAACACCTACTTACCTTCTGCTTCCCTTAAAGTATTTCTTCAACTTTCTGGGTCTCAATTATAGTTGCCTATGCATTTTTGTAGAGTTGATTTTATAGAGAAAGAGATAGATTTGCATAAGATATGAATCTTTCTCCTTTTGGCTTATAACAATGACATCCACAACCCTAGCTTCCTAATCAGTCTCAGAGTCTATGAATTTCCAGGGTCCCTCTCATCCTGGGATAGTCATGGGATACTTCTGCCAACTGGGTGGATATAGTTATGTTTCCTATACAATGGCAAATGCCCAAAGCTTGTTTCTAGATGGTTCAGTCACCAGGCATGGGTAAAGGTGATGAAAAATTATGAAATGGAAAGTGACTACAGCCCAGGGATTAGGATGCTGGCCATATAACTGAGTCTTCCTCAGGGAGAGACTCCGTGGACAAGAATGTAACACTTGTCTGTTTCCCTCCTGTCAAAGATGGGATAGGGGCATAAGTAAAAATACTTATGAATTTTTACTGAATACTGAATCCCATCACTCACCAAGTTCTCCTCCTGTGTGGTCTGGGCACAGTTCTTTCCTGATATAGTCTTTTATGAAAACAGAAAGTCTGGGCTTGGTAGCTCATGCTTATAATCCCAGCACTTTGGGAGGCCAAGGCGAGTGGATCCTTTGAGCCCAGGTATTCAAGACCAGCCTGGGCAACATGGCAAGATCTCATCTCTATAAAAAATTTAAAAATTAGCCAGGGCATAGTGGCACACACCTGTAGTCCCAGCTACTCAGGAGACTGACTGAGGTGGGAGGATTCCTTGAGCCTAGGAGGCAGAGGCTGCGGTGAACCAAGATTGCGCCACTGCACTCCAGCCTGGGTGACAGAGTGAGACCATGTCAAAAAAAAAAAAAAAAAAAAGAAAGAAAGAAAGAAAAGAAAAGAAACAAATAAAAAAGAAAGAAAGGACCAAGGCCACATTGCCCCTTGAGGGCCCTCTCTGTACCTACTTCTCAGGCCCTAACTGGCCCTGGACATTCTTCCCTTGGCCCTGATCCTTTGTCCTTGGTCTGTTTTCTTTTCTGTGCTTTTGTGGGTACTTGAGGATTTCTCTCACATCAAATCTAGATGCTGCCCAGCTCTTCAGCTTTCCTCAATGCTTCCCAGGGAAGCACACTATTCCTCTTTGTTTTCAAGGTTTCATACAGGGGAACAAAAAAAAACGTGGGGATTGTAACAAAGTTTACGGCATTCATATAGTACTGATTCCCAAACCCTTGCTCCTTACTGCACATGAGAGAGTATAGGAAACCCAGGTATTCACATGCTTGTTTTAACATCTCAGAGCTGATGCATCTATTTCCTTCCAGAGGAAGCCAGAAACCTCAAGATTAGCTGTGACAGCTAGCATCAGATGGAGGGACAAGTCTCACTAGGACTTCCTGGCAGACCAGGTTCTCCTGGACTTCACTCACCCATCTATGTGTCCACCATGGCACTGTGTCATAGCTGTGGCAAGACATTCAAAAGGAGATTTTACTTTATTTCCCTTTATTACAAGAAGGATGACTTTTCTTGGGCTAGCTCACATGATGGACGGCCAATACAAGATCAATACAACAAAGAGGGTGTTCTGGAGATGCAGGTTTAAAAAGTCATAAAATGGGCCGGGCGCAGTGGCTCGCACCTGTAATCCCGGCACTTTGGGAGGCCAAGGCAGGTGGATCATTTGAGGTCAGGAGTTTGAGAACAGCTTGGCCAACATGGTGAGACTAAAAATACAAAAATTAGCCGGGCATGGTGGCACGCACCTGTAATCCCAGCTACTCAGGAGGCTAAGGCAGGAGAATTGCTTGAACCAGGAGGCAGAGGCTGCAGTGAGCTGAGATTGCTAGATTGCTGCGTCCACTGCACTTCAGCCTGGATGACAGAGTGATACTCCGATACTCTGATACTCCGTCTCAAACAAACAAACAAACAAACAAACAAACAAGTCATAAAAAGGAGCATCTGAAAGACTTGAATGGAATGCAAGGTAGCTCTGGGACTCCTCAGAACTTTAGTGACATTCACTCTGGGCTGGTCTCTCCAGTTTGGCTAACTTTTTTATGCTCTAATTGTTCTCGTTACTACCATTTTTTCGTGATTTCTATTGTCCTTGCTTTCTCTGCCTTGTAACATTGATGGCTTCATAATTTTGGCTGGTCATGACCACTATGATCCCTCATGCATCTATGCATATGATCCTCAGCTCTGCCACTCTCTGTCCAATCATCTCCATTTACCACAATTCAAACCTGTGTGTATGTGTATGGACTGGATTTTTCAAATATCCTATTATCATTTTTCTGTCTCCTTGATCCATGAGTGTCTGAAATAGGTATAAATGTAGAATTATCTTATTTGTAATTCTATCAGCCTTTTTATTTTTATATTTTGAAGTTTTGTTGCATACATACAAATTCCCAAGTATTATAGCATCTTAGAGTAGTGTTCCTTTCATTGGTTTATAACTAGAGTTGGCAAAGCTTTTCTATAAAGAGCCAGGTAGTAAATAGTTTAGGCTTTGACAACCATTCAGTGTCTGTCACAACCACTCAACCCTGTCATTGTAGCTCAAAAGCAACCACAGACTATATGTAAACAAAGGGGAGTGGTGTGTTCCAATAAGACGTTATTTCTAAAAACAGCTGGTGGGTTCAGCTGGCCTGCAGGCCATAGTTTGCTGATTCCTTCATTCCTTTTAAGGTTTAAATTATATTTTGTTGTGATAGTTTTCTTTGGTTGGAAATTTGCCTGATATATCTTTTTTCTATCCTTTTGTTTTCAAACTTTCTGTGTTACTTTGTTTTAGATATATACCTTATGAACATTATATAGATCTATTAAATGTAATCTATCAAACTGCTTTTTAATTATCAAGTTTAACTCATTGAACTTATTGTGATTATTAATCTATTTGGACTTATTTTCATCCTCAGTCTGAAGATTCAGGTCTGTCCCACCACTGGGAGGGGAGGCTAGACTTCAAATTCAAGACACGACAGACTTTAATCTAGCACTAAGTTTCCTTAGCCCTGTAGAAGATACAGGTCAGGAAATCAGTTTCACTCTCCTCAGGAGTCCCAGCAACTACTCAGAATGCAGATTCTGATTCCTCCCTAACCCTACTTCCACCCACAAGGGGCAAGGAGGGGTGCAAACATCCACCAGGAACGAGATCCAAGTGTGTGCAGTTCCCCTTGCCACAGGGAACCACTGCCTCATTTTTCCACTGGTCTTTTCTATCATGTTAGTCACATGGGCACATCATCAGCATTACAACTTACAGCTCTCCCAGTTCAGAGGCTTCACAGTAACTGTGACAGATAACTGACCCCCAGGACGTGGCCTTTCTGTCAAGCACACACAAGGCACACAAGAGAAAACCAAGGCCCAGGTCTAACCAATCCAATCGAGCCACTTCAGACTGATTGTTTGTTACTCACATAGACAGAGAAAGGAAGATTAGTCAAAAGTGCCAGCTCCCTAGGGTTCTTTTCTCACATAGTAAAAGGAACAACACAAAAGGGGATCGATGACTACAAGGCAAGTCGTGGAATACCCTGCGGCTGTTGAGCCAATTCTGGACTGCGGCTATGTAGTTTTATATTCTGTAGCTCTATTCTGAGGGGCACAAGGCAGAAAGCCCCACACCTCATCAGGACTAGGGAGGAGATAGAAAACTGTCTCATGACAGCCTCCCAAAGGAGACAAGGGCCTCAGAGCATGCCTTACAAGCCTTCCATCCTCTTCTGTTCCAGAGGGGATCAAGAAGTGTTCTGCCAAGACTCAGATTAACTGTGGTTCAAGCCTTTGCCTTTGCAGGGGGTGTAGATATATGCAAGGTTGCCATGGCAAAGTCATTCCCCTACAACTCCATCCTTTGACGTTCATGTATCCTACTAAGAATTCTCAGGAGCCTGGGTCACCCCATCAGATACCCCAATTCATTATACAGATTAGGGCTTGAATAAGTGCATTTTGTTTGTCACAGACAACAAGGTGTGTGACCATAACAATGACTCTTAATACGGTGATCAGGCCGACTTAGAGTACTGACTGCAGCCAGGCTTTCCATCTGGAGCCAGGCTAGCTAAATATGTCACGAATCCAGATGCAGCAAGAGGTGTTGGCACACACCCCCAACTCAACTGGCCAGCAGGAAGCCCAGGACAGCACCATCGCCCATCACCACTTACACTACAAAGTTTAGAACAATTCGTAGACTTAAAAAAAAATACAAAAGAATCTAACAATAACAAAATGAGGCTAAAGGGAATCATATCAGTGTCCAAAAAGGTTAATCTTGTTTTGTCATCTCCAGTGGAGGCTGTTTCTTTCTGGCTGTTAGGAGGTTTCGAGAGTTTTTAGATTAAGATTCTTTCATGAGAGTGGTGGTTGCAGTTAAGTGGGGCACGATGCCCTACAGAGAGGAGCTGGGAGAGATCGATGGTCCCTTCCTCCACCTCTGACATCCAGGGTCTAAAGTGCTCTCTCGTTCAGCTTAGTTCAGCCAGAATCCAATTCAGCATGTTCTCCCCTCTGTACTCCATACTATCCTACAACATCTCCCACCTCATGAGAGGTGGGCTGCAGCAGAACCACCTCAGGCATTGTTGCCTCATATTGATGATCTGACTCTTTCCAAGAAAATGGTCTCAGAGAAAACCTGAAAATCACCTTTAGAAGCAGGGAAGGATGCAAGAAAGGCCTAGGCCTGCTTTTGCCCTTGACTCACAAGGTCCTTCCTCACTGCTAGAAAATCTTCAAACATTCTCTCTAGGAATTTCACACCTGTAGGCCACATCTTTCTGACTCCAGTCCCTATCCCTCTCCCTCTCCCTTACTCTGCTCTGCTGTACCAGCCTCCTCCGCATTCTTCAAACATGCTGGGCACGTTCCTGCTTCGGTGCCTTGATGACTGTCTCCCAGATGGCTGCTCAACCTTTTCTCTCTCTCCTTCACCTCTCAGTGAAGCTTTCTCTCACCACAGATAAAATCAAGACCTCCTCTCCATGCCAGAATACTCTATCTCCCTTCCCTGTTTGATTTTTCCCCATAGTAAGTATTATCATCTCAACATTCTCTGTATCACTGCTCCTTAAGTTCAGGAATCTTGCCTGCCCTTTTCACTGTTGGGAGCCCCGCCCCTATAACAGTGTCTGGCACACAGTGGGTGCTCAATACATAAGCACTGAGTGAATACATTTGGCCTAAGCCAGTTAAATAAACCTCACCCCCACCCCCAGCACAGACTACTCAGCCTTAGGTCACAGACAAATGCCTGCCCTTGGCCACAGAGCCTAGTCATGGATTTCAAGCTACACTAAGCTCAAAACTTTTGTTCAAAGATTTGTTCATTGATTCAAAAATTATTGAACCGTGCTATGTGTCAGGTACTGTTATTGGTATTTATTAAAGAAAAGAATAAAACAGGCAAAGCCCTCCCCACATAAAGGTCACATTCTAGTAAAAGAGACAGGCCAATATATGTGCTTTCCATGCGTTGGGAGAGATGATCATTTGTGACTGTGCTGCACTGGCAAAGCATTTATGGATTGCGTTGTTTAGTTATAACAATGCTAAGCCTTACCAGCATAGGCAAGGGGATTAAAAAGATTTCCACAAAAACCCCTAGGCGAAACACACAAGAAACTCTGGTGCTGATATTTTTCTCTCCCCTAGAGGGAGCTCCTCATCAGTCAAATTAAGATGCCGTGGAAATGCTTTTAGAAAACAGATGTTTTGAAATGTTTCCTTCTTTATGTGACTCTGTTGCCAAAAGGAATGTGGCTCACTCATAACAACTCTCTCAGTCAAACACTTAAAACTTTGGAGACAGAATTTCCTCACCTACTTATTACTTACAAAATCACTGTGTTGGTTTTGGACCCATTTGTTAAAAATGTAAAAATGCAACAACTTCTGACTGATTTATAGAACAACTGATTATCATTAGGGAATATGAATTTTTTTTCACCTGACTTCAATAAAAACCTTTGCTTAATTGGTGGATGCAACTGGACAGTGAATGTCTTGAGTTGGAAGGCAGAACCAATCACGCCATCTTCCCTCTGCATTGCAGGTCTTTGTGAGGGTCTTTTCCAGTTTCGACAGCCATTACAACCAGCACCCAGGAACTGAGTTTAAACTTCAGACCAACAGGTCACTGTAGGACAAAAAGTTAAACCCTGACTCTCTCATGCCTCCTCCCTCCCCAACAAAAAACATAAGAAGAAAAACTAACCACCTAGTCAAAAAACATCAACAGATGGTTCATAGAAAACAAAACAGCTGGAGAAAGAAAGACTCTGAACATATGCAAGCATGCTCAACTTACCCATAAAAAAAAATAAAGAAACAGATTGATAACAGGTCCTTTGTGTTGGCAAGGATAGAGAGAAACAGGCAGTATTATATGTTGCTGGTCAAAATGTAAACTGGCAAAATTTCTTTGGATAGCAATTTGACAATGGTCATCAAAACTGAAAATGCACAGACCCCTTGATCCAGCAATTCTGTTGTAGGAATTTTTCTAACAAAAAATTCCCAAAAGTTGGCACCCTATTAATACTAAAATAAGATTAGAACAGTGCAAGAAGAGAAAACTATTAGCCAATCTGATTTATGAACACAGGTATAAATATCAACAAACTGAATCCAATGGTGATATCAAATAATGCTTGAATGAGTAGGATTTATTCCACAAATGCAAATATATTAGTCATTGATCTTAACTACAAACATAAACAGATTCATATTTATTTAAGCAAAATAGAAGTGTATTGAAACAATATTTAGTAGCTCACCAAATTGTCAGAAAGCCCAGGGACCAGGCTCAGAAAACAGGCAGATCAAAGAGAAGTTATGCACCCAGAACCACAGAAAGCATCATACCACAGAACCAGCCTGCTGAGGAGTCCAGCACCAACACAGGGGGTGCTATCCTCGTTCTCTAGATCCCAAGCTGCAGACTGAAAATTCTCAGCACACAAATTTGATTGGCCAAACCTGGTCACATGTCTGTCCCAGCAGCCAGGGGATCTGGGAAAGTGAGAAACTGGCATTTTCAGCTCTATAATTAGAGGCAGGCTGTTTCCCACCCAGATAGATAAGAAGGACAGTCCCCAGACATGGGGAAGGGAATCAGGTGTGTTTGGGGTCAGAAAACAACACCCCCAAAGTATAACTCTTTGGCGTACTAAGCACCTTCAATGAAAGGCCTCCCAATCTGCCTCAGAATCAAGATCTCTGATCTTCCCTTGTTTCTCCCCTCCAAGTGCAGGAAGGGGCTCTCTCTGAAGCTCCTTTATCTGACTGAGGGAAGTTCTTTTAAAGAAACACAAATTCTCAGCAAACTATTGCAAGAACAGAAAACCAGACACCGCATGTTCTCACTCATAGGTGGGAACTGAACAATGAGATCACTTGGACTCGGGAAGGGGAACATCACACACTGGGGCCTATCACGGGGAGGGGGGAGTAGGGAGGGATTGCATTGGGAGTTATACCTGATGTAAATGACGAGTTGATGGGTGCTGACGAGTTGATGGGTGCAGCACGCCAAATGGCACAAGTATACATATGTAACAAACCTGCACGTTATGCACACGTTATACCCTAGAACTTAAAGTATAATAAAAAAAAAAAAAAAAAAAAGAAACACAATTGCCTTCAATCCACTGTTTGAAATCAAATTAAAAAGGGATAGTTACTCACTGAAGAAGAAATTAAAGATCATCTGCATGAGCAGACTTTTCATCTGTTCTGAGGGCTGTCACCAAGAGACTTTATCTGCATAATAAGACAACCTTTGGCCGGGCACGGTGGCTCACTTCCTGTAATCCCAGCACTTTGGGAGGCCAAGGCAGGAAGACCACAAGGTCAGGAGTTCAAGATCAGACTGACCAACATGGTGAAACCCCATCTCTACTAAAAAATACAAAACTTAGCCAGGCATGGTGGCACGTGCCTGTAATCCCAGCTACTCGGGAAGCTGAGGCAGGAGAATCGCTTGAACCTGGGAGGCGGAGGTTGCAGTGAGCTGAGATAGCACCACTGCACTCCAGCCTGGGCGAAAGAGCGAGACTGTGTCTCAAAAAATAAAAATAAAAAAAACAAAAAAACCCCCACAACCTTTGTTTGCAATGCAGTTCCACCCTGCACCTTCCTACAACTTATCACTATCCCTATCAGAGCCTAGAAGAACTTTGCCTTCAGCTATTGTTTGTGCTTCAGGCTCATTCATCCTTCTTAAAAATCATTTACTCTTCCTCTATAATTGTCTACATCCTCCACTTTTCTCTCCCATATGAAGAGGGTATTTAAACTTCAATTATCTGACTTTTCTTTGAGTCTCATGCTTGTATGATTCCCATGTGCTTGCATGCTAATACACTTGATGTCTTTTCTCCTGTCTGTCTATCGTCAGTCTATTTCAGCAGATTCAATTATCAAAACTTCAGAGGGAAAGTTTAAACTTCCCTGAAGGTGTCAGGTAGCCTAAAATCTGGCTAAAGTCCACCACTCTGAGGAGGTTTCTGTGGGAAAAATATATTGATGTAATTTGCCATATTAACAGATCAAAGAGGAAAACCGTGAAATCCTTCCTGCTTGAAGCTGCCTTTGCAAAAATTATAACTGAGAGAATTCTGACAGTGAAAGAGATCTGACCTAACTAACTCCATCTTGCTTTGAACTTCCAAGCTGTTCTTGTTCATTCCTGGGCATAGGCTGAACTAACTTTGGGAGGAATTTAGTTTGTAGTCCAACTTTGAAACAAAGATGGTAATAGCCCTTTCACAAAACAAACCTCCTTCCTGCCTGGGAGCTAGACTGCCTTTGCAGGACTAACAAATTAGCCACAAGATTAGAAATTATGGTTTAGGAGTCATGCGGCTAGAGGCTACAAGATTATGAACCTCCCCAAATTGCGCCTGGGGATGACATCACTATTGTAAAACCTAAGATCAGTGCTTGAGATATTTTCAGACCCTGTACATGATGGATCAGCTGACACCACCCAAACTAGTAAACTGGTTCATTTAGTCCTGCGGCCTCCCCACCCAGGAACTGACTCAGCACAAGAGAACAGCTTTGACTCCCTATGATTTCATCTCCAACCTGACCAATCAGCACTCCCCACTTTCTGATCCCCTACCCGCCAAATTATGCTTAAAACCCTCTATCCCCAAGCTTTCAGGGAGACTGATTTAAGTAATAATAAAACTCAGGTCTCCCATACAGCCAGCTCTGTGTGAATTAAACTCTTTCTCCATTGCAATTCCCCTGTCTTGATATTAGCTCTGTCTAGACAGCAGGCAAAGAGAACCTACTGGGAGGTTACATGCTGTTATTAAAAAGAAAAGCATTTAATAAACATCTTGATTTAAAAAAACAGTTAGCATACAAGAATGGAAGGAAATGTACTTAATTTGCTAAGTCTAGATAAAATGAAACTCCTGCAAATATCCTCACTGGTGGGAAAGTATAAGAAATATCGCTATTAAAGTTAGAGGGAAACGTGGTGCCACTCCCCACAATGCTTTTCAACGCTGTTCTTGAGTCTGTGCAACAGTGGAAGAAGGAAGGAAGGAAGGAAGGAAGGAAGGAAGGAAGGAAGGAAGGAAGGAAGGAAGGAAGGAAGGAAGGAAGGAAGGAAAGAAAGAAAGAAAGAAAAGAAGGAGGTATCATGCTGGGGGAAAAAAACTACAAAGTTGTTAGTATTTATAACTGATATGGTCACCTACTTTAAAAACCCCAAAGAATCAACTAACAAATTATTAAAACTATGAAATGCAAGGAGAATGTGATTATTATTGTAAGAAATTTCAACATCAGTAGCCAAAAAGCAGGGACAGGGGAATTGAATAAACAGTAATCATCAAGCAGTCATCAGCTGATACATACAGAACTTTATATCTTTCAAACAGAGAATTATCATTTATTTTATATGTCCACAGAATATTAACAAAGAACTGCCATGTACTTGGCCACTGAAGGAAGCTTAAAAACAAACAAACAAAAAAAATAGAAATTGTATACATATTTTCAGTGATCATATCCAATAAAATCAGAAATAAATAATTTAAAAATTAATAAAAATCTTACCTCATTGGAAATCAAGAAAAATTCTTAATGGAAGGTGAAATCAAGATAAAATTGCAAACTACCCATAAAACAATGAAAAAATAGACCACTTCCTAATAAAGCCTGGGCTTAGAGGGAATTTCATAGCCTCAGATGTCTTATTATGGAGGATAGACCCCAATAGCCTCAAATGCCTTATTATGGAAGATAGATCCCCAAAATATACCCCAAAAATGTGGGAACTCATCCTAACAGTGAAAAAAGACAAAATAACATAAATGAAGACTAGGAAATAATAAAAGTTTGAATTAGTTAAATGGAAAACCAAGAAAAAAAGTTAAAGGAAAGATATCAAAAACTGTTTATTTGAAAAACAAACAGACAAACAGATAAACTCTCCAGTTCGCTTATAAACCAGATTAAAGAAAAAAAGAGGGTAAAAATATACAAGACAGAAAATGAGAACTGAGACTCAACTACAGATGTGGTAAAATTAAAATTATATTAAGGAGAGCACTCTATGCAAATTTATGGCCAACCAAATTTGAAAATATTGAGGGAATGGATGGTTTTCTAACAAAATCTAAATTACCAAAATCAATCCAAGAAAAAATAGAAAACTTGAATAGACCAATTACCAAGGAAGATTATATTTTTATATATTAAATATTGCCCTGGAAGAAATAGTTTCATAGCTGAGCTTTATCTAACCTTTAGAGAGAAGATCATTCCAAAGATATTGAAACTATTCCACATAATAGAAAAAAGAAAAGAAATTCTCCAATTCATTTTACGAAGCCAGATTACACTTCATACCAAATCTGATAAAGATAGCTCCTCCCCCAACAAAAAGATAGACCAGAGAGGTTGGCAAACATTTCTGTAAAGAGCCAAATAGTAAATATTTCAGGTTTGGGGGCCATACAGTCTCTTTTGCAAGTACTCAACTCTACCACTCACAAAAGCACTCCGAACAATATGTAAATGAATGAGTGCAGTAGTGTTCCAAATAAATCTTTATTTATGAACACTAAAATTTGTATTTGATATAATTTTCCATCGTCACAAAATACTACTCTTCTTTTAATTTTTTTCACAAACATTAAGAAATGCAGAAACCATTCTCAGGTCATGAGATGTACAAAAATGAGTTGTGGGCTGAATTTGGCCCAGGGGCAGTAATTGCTGACCTCTGCTATGACCCAATCTCAGTAATCAATACAGATGTCAAAGTGAAAAACTTGAACATTACCAAATAGAATCCAGCAATATGTCCAAAGAATAAGACAGTAAGAGTAAATAAGGGTTATTCCAGGAATATTCAATAGCAGGAAGAATTAATCATATGTCTTTACATCAACAATTTAAAGGGAAAACAAAAAGCCCCCTGATCAACTCAATATATGCTGAAAATGCTGCTTATAAATTTCAGCAGCCAATCTTAATAAAACTCTGAGAAAAACTAGAATAGAAAGAAACTGCTAAAAACTGAAGACTAGTTTGTTAATTTTTTGTTTTTTTAAGGCAAGGAGCATTCTGAATGGTTTAAAAAAAAGGTGCAGTGGTGGGGTGGAGGAGCAGTGGTGGGGGCGGGGTGGTGGTGGCCGTCACAGTAGCTCTCGCCTGTAATCCCAGAGCTATGGAAGGCCTAGGAGGAAAGAGTGCTTGAGGCCAGGAGCTCAAGGATCTCACCACTGCACTCCAGCCTGGATGACAGAGCACCATTTCCATTAAAAATCCATTTCCATTAAAATTAGGAACCTGACAACAATGCCTTTTACTATCACTATACATATTGTCGTGGTTCCACCAAATGCAACAGGATGGCAAAATGGAAACATTAGAATACATTTTGAAAAGAAGATAAAAATTACTTCTTTCTGATGCTGATATAATAATATACCCAGGATATACACCTACTATGTACCCATAAAAATAAAAAATAACAATAAGGTACCTAGAAATTCCAAGAGAATCTAATGAGGATAAAATAGAGAAATTAATAGAGAATTTGGCATGTGGCCTAATAAAAAATAAATACACAAAAATCTATAGTATTTCTCTGTATTAACAATAGCCAAATGAAAAATGAATTGGATAAAATATCCATCCATAATAGCCAAAAAATCCCCACAACTGTTAAATACTTGGGAATCAATTAAATATGGAATCTGTATGAAGTAACCTGTAGGTCAAATTAAAAGACACAAAACAGGATCTGAAAAACGTCCTTGGATGGTAAGATTATTAACGTATTTTCTAAGAGAGAGAATAGATTATGATAGCAAATATATAATGAATACAATCCCAAATAAAATACCAATGGATTTTTAATTATACAAAATGATACAAAGGCATATCTCTTAAAATAAATATCCAGTTACCAAGAAATCATTAATAAAGAACAGCCAGGGATTCAGTGCCGTAGCTCATGCCTGTGATCCCAGCACTTTGGGAGGCCGAGGTGGGCAGATCATCTGAGGTCAGTAGTTTGAGACCAGCCTGGCCAACATGGTGAAACCCCGTCTCTACAAAACATACAAAAATTAGCAGGGCATGGTGGCACACACCTGTAATCCCAGCTACTCAGGAGGCTGAGGCAGGAGAATCGCTTGAACCAAGGAGACAGGTCGCAGTGAGCTGTTGTGCCACTGCACCCCAGCCTGGGTGACAGAGCGAGACTCCATCTCAAAAAAAAAAGAAGAGAGAGAGAATAGACAGGGAGTCCAGACTTAGCACTCTAAAGTAACTGTACTCCAAACAACAGGAATAGACATACAGATGATCAGAACAGAGTGGATAAACAAAAAGAAATAGATCCCAACTAATATGAAAATGTAATAAATGATAAAGATGGTATTTCAATTTTATGGGAAAATCACAGCTTCTTTAATAAATAGTGCGTCCATCTAGAAGAATAAAGTTGGACCCCTCGTCTCTCAACACATGTCCACATTAATTTCTGGTAGACTAAAATCTAACTGGAAAATCAACCCCTGAGGTGGCTGACTCCCAATTCCCAGTCAACCGATTCCAGCACACTCTGGATGGCCCACCCTTGACAGGATGATCAGGCAATGAGATCTGGGCCAGGATAGCTCAGACCCTTCCAAGGGCCCTAAGGAGAGGGCACCCACTTTTTAAAGCCCTTGTTTCCAGTTCCTGGGATGTCCAACTTGGATGTGTAGCAGCAGCAGGAGATCTCCGGCCAGCAACAGCCAGGAGTTACCGGCCAGCTAGTGGACTGGAGCGAGTCCTTCCACACCCGAGGTATAGTCTACAGCAGGGGTCCCCGAACCCCAGGCCAGGGACAGTAGCAGTCCATGGCCTGCAAGGAATGGGGTCACACAGCAGAGGGTGAGCAGCAGGTGAGCATTACAGCCTGAGCTCTGCCTGTTGTCAGATCAGCTGCATTCGATTCTCATAGGAGCACGAGCCCTATTGTGAACTGCGCATAGGGATCTAGGTTGCACGCCCTTATGAGAATCTTATGCCTGATGCTCTGAGGTGGAATAGTTTCAGTTTCATCCCCTCTAACCCCGTCCATGGAAAAATTGTCTTCTATGAAACCAATCTCTAGTGTCAAAAAGGTTAGAGACCACTAGTCTGCACGTTCCTGACACCAGCACACATCACCTGGCAGGCCTCCCATGGTGCAGAGCTCAGCAGACACAGGAGCCCTCCTCTTGTGACATTACCTCATTTCCACATAGTGTCTCTCACTACAATTCTATGACCACGGAGGTTGGGATACTAGTGCCAGAGTAACCGGGAGAGGAATTTGCGAGAGAGGGCAGCTCCAGGTGCAACCTTCATCTGGGCCTTGGCTCCCTCGCTCTTGAGGTTAACAGAAGACAAACCTTTCTACCTGCTGCCTGCCCCCTGCCTGTTTTCTCTCTTTCACCTCAAGGCTCTAGCTGATGGGCATAGTTTCTCCTGGATGTCCTAATTAACTTTCTTGATGTTTTCCTTTCCTCCCTTTTACTAGATTTTATCTGTAATCAATATTTCCCTCTCCACAAAGTTTGAGACAATACTGTATGACCTGTAGGTTTGGGAGAACTTTCTAGACCAGAGAGGAAACACAAAAGCTAGGAAAGAAAAAAGATATGTTTGGCCGGGTGCGGTGGCTCATACCTGTAATCCCAACACTTTGGGAGGCCGAGATGGGCGGATCATGAGGTCACGAGATCAAGACTGTCCTGGCTAACATGGTGAAACCTCTTCTCTACTAACAATACAAAAAATTAGCCAGGCGTGGTGGCATGCACCTGTAGTCCCAGCTATTAAGGAGGCTGAGGTAGGAGAATTGCTTGAACCCAGGAGGTGGAGGTTGCAGTGAACTGAGATTGTGCCACTGCACTCCAGCCTGGGCCACAGAGCAAGACTCCATCTCAAAAGAAAAAAAAAAAAAAAAAAAAGGAAAAAAGAGATATGTTTGACTGAAATGCTTCATTGGCAAAAGATACTTTCATAAGCAAAAGTTAAAAAAAAGCAGAAAGGAGAATTGCAAAACAAATGACAGATAAACAGTTTGAATGCCTGTAGAGTTGTCCCGGATGACAAAACTACAACCCAATAGAAGAATGGTCAAAAGAATCTAAATAGAAGGGCAAATATATATTAGATTGGTGAACAAGTAATTGCGGTTTGCCATTGAAAGTAATGGCAAAAATAGGCCAGGCGCAGTGGCTTATGCCTGTAATCCTAGCACTTTGGGAGGCCAAGGTGGGTGGATCACCTGAGGTCAGGAGTTCGAGACCAGCCTGGCTAACATCATGAAACCCCGTCTCTACTAAAAATACAAAAATTAGCCAGGCATGGTGGCGGATGCCTGTAATGCCAGCTACTCAGGAGGCTGGGACATGAGAATTGCTTGAACCTGGGAGGCGGAGGTTGCAGTGAGACGAGATCGTACCACTACCCTCTAGCCTGGGCAATGGAGTGAGCCTCTGTCTCAACATAAAAAAGTAATGACAAAAACCGCAATTACTTTTGCACCAACCTAATATTATCAATGAACAGATGAAAGCATCCCCAATCCTCCCAGTAGCAACAGAAATGTAAAATAAAGTTACTATGAGATATTACTTTATACCCTTTAGACTAAAAAGAATCTGTAAGTGTGATAATGCCTACTGTTGTCAGAGATGCATGGTGTTCTCATACACTATGGTTGGTGGAATTATAACTTTATAAAGGGGCAGTTTGGCATCACCTGTTAAAATTTAATAGACCCACACCCTTCATACCCTTTGACCCAGAAGCCACACTTTCCTATGAGAAACTCTGAGTGATAGCATTTCATGTGTGTGATGACACACAGGAAAGACATTTATGCCACACAATAGGTAGTGGTAAATAAAAACAATGAACAAAAGAATACTCATGGGTAAGGCAATGGATGAATAAATAGTGGTACTTCCATTCCTTGGAATATTAATTCTCAATGAAAAGAATGGTTAGATCTATACCAGCTGATTTGGTGATATTTCCACAACATATTATGTTCTCTTTGGCCAAAGGCCATGCATGCAATGTGTACTATCTATGGATGGAAATATCATCCTCTTCAGAAAAAAGCACCACCAAAGCCTTTGCACAATGCACCCTCAAGGACCTTCGGTGATTACTTAAAACCTGTGATATCAGTAGTCCATCCCAACAATGTAAACATAGCCTGCTCAGAGCCTTCCAAATGTATTGGACCACAGTAGGCCCCCAATGCCCCATCTTCCTGTTTTGAGTTGCTACCTGGGAAGTATACTTGTCTTGGAGGAGAGGAGGTGCTAAAATTGGTAGACATCATCAATGTCAGGAGATGATAACTTAGTCTTGGAGATGGAAATGCCTCCAATGATAGCACCCAGCCCAAGACAACATGGGACCTTGCTACACAGAATATGACAGTGCCTCAGCCCAAGACAACAGGGGACAGCACCACATTTACCTGACCTGGACCCTTGGCCATGACAGTGTCCAGGAAGCTAAGCCAACAGATGACTGACAACCCCTGCACCCCCATCTAGGACTTGGTTACAGAACTCAAAAGTTGCCTTTCTAAGTTCCCTGATGAGAAGGAACCTTTGAAAGGGCATTTTATCAAGCTAGTGCATTCCCTGTCACGAAGTCTCCTGGCTTACATTATTGCCTGTGATTCTACCAATTGGCCCATGACACTGGCCAGACCACTCTTGACTCCTGTCACCACCTGTGGCAGGCTAAGTCATGTGTGCTTACCCACACCTCACTGGAGTCCCAATTAACCTAACCATCCCGTGTCTGGCCACACCTCCAACATTGAGATGGACTGAGTTCTGGGTCCTCCAGGATGGGAGACATTTTGACGTCTGTTGGGATAATTATTTTTCTACCACCGCTGCTCCACCTACAACTTCACCACTTTCTCCCCTGACACCTTAGACACATCCTTTGAGGTCTCCCCAATTGGAGGATCGTCCACACCATCAGAGATCAGACCACGCCTCTACTACCACCTTCCCTTACAAGCTTAGTAGTCCCAATATTTTAACACAGTGGGCTGAAATCAGAGCCAAGCTTCTCAGGAGATGTAATTGTTGGGCCTGTTAATATACCACACCAAAGCTGTTCCCTGAGCTACTCTAATTCCCCCTGATTTGGCACAATTACCAGCACTACAGATATCACAGATATCACTCTCTCTTGCTAACATAAAACCCAAAATTACAGCCCAACTGCTCGGCATCCAAGGCATACAAGTTGTTATTTGCCCCTCCAGAACCCCAGGCAGGGATTGTGTTTACATATCTGCCCCACATTTAACATGACTTGGAGACACTTGGGAGCTCAGTGTCACTTCACCTCTTGGGGCCTAGAGGTAACATAGCCCATTTTTAGGTTCTCTAATTCATCCAAGGGGTATACCATGGTCCTGTGAAACTTGGGACTCATTACATGACTCCTGATTCCCACAGCCCACTTCTGCCTCCCTTTATGCAAGGGGAACAACAGGGCCCAGACCCAAATCTGTAACTTCAAATGTGACCTACTTGTATTAGTTCATTTTCACACTGCTGATAAAGGCATACCCGAAACTAGGAACAAAAAGAGGTTTAATTGGACTTACAGTTCCACATGGCTGGGGAGGCCTCACACTCATGGGGGTGAAAGGCACTTTTTACATGGTAGTGGCAAGAGAAAAATGAGAGAGAAGGAAAAGCAGAAACTCCTGATGAACCCATTAGATCTTGTGAGACTTATTCACTATCACAAGAATAGCACAAGAAAGACCAGCCCTGATGATTTGATAACCTCCCTCTGGGTTCCTCCCACAACATGTGGGAATTCTTGGAGACACAATTCAAGTTGAAATTCGGGTAGGGACACAGCCAAACCATATCATCCCACCCTTGGACTCTCCAGATCTCATGTCCTCACATTTCAAAACCAATTATGCCTTCCCAACAGTCTCCCAAAGTCTTAACTCATTTCAGCATCAATCCAAAAGTCCACAGTCCAAAGTCTCACCTGAGACAAGGCAAGTCCCTTCCACCTATGAGCCTGTAAAATCAAAAGCAAGCTAGTTACTTCCTAGATATAATGAAGGTACAGGTATTGGGTAAATACAGCTGTTGCAAATGGGAGAAATTGGCCAAAACAAAGGGGTTATAGGGCACATGCAAGTCCAAAATCCAGCAAGACAGTTAAACTTTAAAGCTCCAAAATGATCTCCTTTGAGTCCAGATCACACATCCAGATCACACTGATGCAAGAGATGGGTTGCCACGGTCTTGGGCAGCTCTGCCTCTGTGGCTTTGCAGGGTACAGCCTCCCTCTTGGCTGTTTTCACAGGCTGGTTTTGAGTGTCTGTAGCTTTTCCAGGCAAACAGTGCAAGCTGCCAGGGGATCTACCTTTCTGGGATCTAGAGGATAGTGTCCCTCTTCTCATAGCTCCACTAGGCAGTGCCCCAGTAGGGGCTCTGTGTTGGGAGTCCAACCCCACATTTCCCTTCTGCACTGCCCTAGCAGAGGTTCTCCATGAGGGCCCCACTCCTGCAGCAAACTTTTGCCTTGGCATCCAGGCATTTCCATACATCTTCTGAAATCTAGGCAGAGGGTCCCAAACCTCAGTTCTTGACTTCTGTGCACCCACAGGCTCAACACCATGTGCAAGCTGCCAAGGTTTGTGGCTTCCACCCTCTGAAGCCACAGTCTGAGCTGTACATTGTCCCCTTTCAGCCATGGCTGGAGTGCCTGGGACACAGGGCACCAAGTCCCTAGGCTGCACACAGCATGGGGACCCTGGGCCCAGCCCACAAAACCACTTTTTCCTCCTGGACCTCCGGGCCTGTGATGGGAGGGGTTGCCTTGAAGTTCTCTGTCATGGTCTGAAGACATTTTCCCCATAGTCTTGGGGGTTAACATTAGACTCCTTGCTATTTATGCAAATTTCTGCAGCCAGCTTGAATTTCTTCTCAATACTTTTTTTTTCCACTGCATCATCATGCTGCAAATTTTCTGAACTTTTATGATGATCTGTTTTCCTTTTAAAATAGAATGCTTTTAACAGCACCCAAGTCACTTTTTGAATGCTTTGCTGCTTAGAAATCACCTTCGCCGGGTACCCTAAATCATCTCTCTCAAGTTCAAAATTCCACAAATCTCTAGGGCAGTGGCAAAATGCTGCCAGTCTCACTAAAACGCAACAAGAATCACTTTTGCTCCAGTTCCCAACAAGTTCCTCATCTCCATCTGAGACCACCTCAGCCTGGACCTTATTTTTCATATCACTATCAGCATTTTTGTCAAAGCCATTCAATAAGTCTCTAGGAGGTCCCAAACTTTCCCACATTTTCCTGTCTTCTTCTGAGTCCTCCAAACTGTCCCAATTTCTGCCTGTTACCCAGTTCCAAAGTCACTTGCACATTTTCAGGTATCTTTTCAGTACTGCCCCACTCTACTGGTACCAATTTACTGTATTAGTTCATTTTCATGCTGCTGATAAAGACATACCTGAAACTGGGAAGAAAAAGAGGTTTAATTGGACTTATAATTCCACATGGCTGGGGAGGCCTCACAATCACGGCAGGATATGAAAGGCACTTCTTACATGGTGGCAGCAAGAGAAAAATGAGAGAGAAGCAAAACCAGAAACCCCTGATAAGCCCATCAGATCTCTTGAGACTTATTCGCTATCCCCTGATAAGCCCATCAGATCTCTTGAGACTTATTCACTATCATGAGAATAGCACAGGAATGATTGGCCCCCATGATTCAATTACCTCCCCCTGGGTCCCTCCCACAACATGTTGGAATTCTGGGAGATACAATTCAAATTGACATTTGGGTGAAGACATAGTCAAGTCATATCACTACCTAATGTCTTTGGACCCTCCCTTATATTCAAGTAGCCAAGACCCTTTGGTTCCCAGTCAGACCACATTCATTCTGACAAAGGTGAGCTATTTTTATTCCCATACTCTTAGGAGCAGGACTATTCACCAGCAGGAACCGTAATGAGTACTGCTACTGTAACACAGCAACAGATCATTCAGGTCAATACAAACTTGTCAGCTATGCTGGCCCAACACATAAATCTGATATAGCACAGTCTCACCCTAGGTGCAACTATCACATGACTCTCTAACCTAGATGGTATTAGATAATCACCTCACCCTAGATTAGTTCCTGGTCAGAGCAGATGGGAGGGAGTCTGCGCCATCTAAGGAGCAACCTATTGCATGTGTATAAATAATTCTGACCAAGTATAAACAAATCTAAAGGCCATGACCCAACAAGTACAGGTTATTCTGTGAGCTTACCCAGTTTTATAACATTTCCTCTCTGACTCTGAGTAAAATATATGACCCGTTCACTTGGCTTGACCCTACACAGTAGGGTGGATGGCTGCACATGGGATTTCAGATCATAGTGGGTGTCTTCATATTGCTTGTCTATTTATGCTCATCAAATGCCTTAGTAAGTACCTGACCCGGATTTCTCTGGTAACTCTTAATCTCTCCATTATTCAAACAGTTTCTGTCCCTATGCATAACATCTTAATTAATGCCTAGGCATCATGGGGTCAGCCTTAATCTCTCACTTCTGGCTAATCTTCAGGCTCTTAACAGAAAGTGAAGGCTAATGCAGAGTTATAAAGTATGCAGAGAGTTACAGATGTGCCTCCAAACTTACACAGGGCCCTTCTGCAAATACTTGGAGTTTAGGAGGTATTTTTCCTTTTTTTTTTTTTTTTTTGTTTTGTTTCGTTTTTCTTTTTGGTTCCAGGTACCTAAGTAAATCTCTGTTGAGTCACAAGTTGACCACTAAGCTAACAGAAAAACACATAAGTAACCACATAAAACTGAGCATGCAGACTTTACAAAATTAGTTTAGAACAGTTAGTAAACAAACAGCAACACATACAACAAGCAGCAATAGCACATTCTGGAGAAGGAGGATAATCTGATTTCCCGAGTTGCTACATTATAACATTCAAAACACCAAGTTTTCAACAAAAATGTATAAGGCAAGAAACAAGAAAGCATGGTCTACACATAGCGGGGGGTGGGGGGGGGGGAAGAAGTAATAAAAATTACCCATGAGGAAGCCCAGACATTGGACTTACTACACAAAGACTTTAAAGCAACTATTTTAAATATGCTCAGGGAGCTAAGGAAAACCATGTACAAAAACTAGAGGAAAACATGAGAACTATGTCTTAGTAAATAGAGAATATCAATAAACAGGTAGAAATTGTGAAAGGGAACCAAATAGAGATGCTGAAGTTGAAAAGTACAATAACTGAAATGAAACATTCATTACAGGGGTTCAACAGCATATATGAACAGGCAGAAGAAGCACTGAAGATAGGTTGATTGAGATTACCTAGTTTGAAAAGCAGAAAGAAAAAATGAAAAAAATTACGACATTCCCAGATGAGCAAAAACTGAGATAATGCATTGCTAGTAGACCACCTGCCCTTTAAGAATGGATAAAGGAAGTCCCTCTGGCTGAAATGAAAGGACACTAGACAATAACTAATATTAGACAAAATAGAGTGTAAGACAAAAAATTGTTCCAATAGACAAAAGCATTATATAATGGTGAGTCAATCCATTAATGCATAATAATTATAAACATATATGTACCTAACAAGAGCCCCAAAATATAAGAAGCAAAAACTGACCCAGATAAAGGGAGAAATAAACAATTCAACAACAATAGTTGGAGACTTCAACATGCCACTTTCAATAATGGATAGATGATCACCTAGACAAAAGAAAAACAAGGAAATAGAATATTTGAACATTAATACACAGCGACTAGACTTATCAGACCTATTTACAGTACTCATCCAACAGCAGAATACCCATTCTCTTTAAGTACACACAAAATATTCTCCAGGATAGACCACATGTTAGGCCACAAAACAAGTCTCAATGAATTGAAAATGACTGAAATCATAAAAATATCTTCTCTGATCATAGAAATCAACAATAGAAGGAAATCTGGAAAATTCACCAATTTGAGGAAATCAGCAACACATTTTTAAACAACTGATGGGTCAAATAATAAATCACAAAAAAATAGAATTTACTTTGACATGAATGAAAATAAAAGCACAATGTGCAAAAACCTGTGGAATGCATAAAAAGCAGTGTCAGAAGGAAATTTATAGCTGCAAATGGCTACATTCATTAAAGAAGCAGAAAGATCTCAAATTAATAACATAGCCTTTTACCTCAAGAAACTAGAAAAAGAAGAGCATTCTACCTTGAGAAACTAGAAGAAGAAGAGTAAACTAAACACAAAACCAAGAGGAGAGAAATAATAAGATTATACCAGAGATAAACTAAATAGAAAATTAAAAAAAAAAGCTAGAGATCAACAAAACCAAAAGTTCATTCTTTAAAAATATCAACAAAATTTGGCAAAGCTTTAGCTATGCTAAACAAGCAAAGAGACAGAAGACTTAAATTATTAACATTAGAAATGAAAGTGGGAACATTACTACCGACTTTATAGAAACAAAAAGATTATAAAATAATACTATGAACAATTGTATATCAGCAAATTAGATACCCTAGATGAAATGGGCAAATTCCTAGAAACACACAAACTACCAAAACCAACTGAAGAAGTATTAGAAAATCTGAATAACTCTATAACAAGTAAAGAGATTGAATCAGTAACCAAATAATTTCCAATAAAGAAAAATCCAGGACCGATTGTCTTCACTGGTGGCTTTTATCAAACATTAAAGGAAACCAACACCGATTCTTCTAAAATTCTTCCAAAAAACAGAGGAATAGGGGGCACTTCTTAACTAATTTAAAGAGGCCAGCATTACCCTGTTACCAAACCCAGACAAAGACACTATAAGAAACTAAAGAGTGATATCCCTTATGAATGAATATAGATGCAAAAATCCTCAAAAAATACTAGCAACTCAAATCCAATAGCATATTAAAAGGATTATACACTATAACCTACTGGGATTTAGCCCAGCAATGCAAAGGAGGTTCAACATACAAAAATCAATGTAATACATCATATTAGCAGATTAAAGGGGGGGAAAACACACAGTTATCTCAATTGATGCAAAAAAAGAATTTGATAAAATCCTACACTCTCTCATGATAAAAAGACTAAATAAACTAGGAATAGAAGGGGACTTTTCCAACCTGCTGAAGATCATCTATGAAAAACCCACAATGAGCATCATACTTAATGGTGAAAGATTGAAAGCTTTTTCTCTAAGATCAGGAGCAAGATAAGGACGTCTGCTTTCATCACTGGTATTCAACACCGTACTGGAAGTTCTAACCAGGGCAATTAAGCAAGAAAGAAAACTACAACGTATACAAATTGGAAAGGAAGAAGTAAAACTAGCCGGGCACAGTGGCTCACGCCTGTAGTATCAGCACTTTGGGAGGCTGAGGCAGGAGGATCACCTGAGTCCCAGAGTTTGAGACCAGTCTGGGCAATATAATGAGACCTTGTCTCTACAAAGATCATAAAAAAGTAATCCCAGCACTTTGGGAGGCCGACACGGGCGGATCACGAGGTCAGGAGATCGAGACCATCCTGGCTAACACGGTGAAACCCCGTATCTACTAAAAATACAAAAAAAAAAACAAAACAAAACTAGCCAGGCTTGGTGGTGGGTGCCTGTAGTCCCAGCTACTCGGGAGGCTGAGGCAGGAGAATGGGGTGAACCTGGGAAGCAGAGCTTGCAGTGAGCTGAAATCCGGTCACTGCACTCCAGCCCGGGTGACAGAGTGAGACTCCGTCTCAAAAAAAAAAAAAAAAAAAAAAAAAAAAAAAAAAATCATAAAAAATTAGCCAAGCATAGTGGTGCACCCCAACTACTCAGGAGGCTGAGGTGGGAGGATTGCTTCCAGGAGGCGGAGGGTACAGTGAGCTGAGATTGCACAACTGCACTCCAGTCTGGGCAGCATAGTGAGACTCTGTCTCAAAAAAAAAAAAAAAAAGAAAAAAAGAAAAGAAAAGAAAGAAAGAAAAGAAAACTCTTTGTTTTCAGATAACATGACCTTACACACATAAAGACATAAAGAAAATCCTAAAGAATCCACAACAAAATATATTAGGGCTAAAAAACTAATTCATCAAAGTTGCAGGATGTAAGATCAATATGAAAAATCATGTGTATTTCTACACACTAGGAGTGAACAATTCAAAAATGAAATTAAGAAAACAATTCCACTTGTAATAGCATCAAAAAGAATAAAATACTTAGGAATAAATTTAACCAAGCAGGTGAAAGACGCGTACAATGAAAACTACAAAACACAGTAGAAAGAAATTAAAGATGTAAGTGGAATGGAAAGATACTCCATGTTCGTGTGTTGGAAGACTACTCCCCAAATTAATCTACAGATTTACTGCAATCCTTGTCAAAATTCCCACTGCCTTTTTGTGCAGAAATGGACTAGCTAATCTTAAAGTTCATATGAAATTACAAGGGTCTACAAATAGACAAAATGATCTTGAAAACAAAAAACAAAGTTGGAGGACTGACATTTCCATTTCAAAAGTTACTACAAAACTACCACAATCAAGACAGTGTGGTATCTATCCTGGCATTAGGATAGATATATAGATTGACAGACTAGAATTGAGAGACCAGAAATAAAAATCAAGTGTACACCTATGTTCAATTGATTTTCAACAAAGGTACCAAGACCCAGGGGAAACACATAATTACCACATGACCAAGCAATTTCAACACAGGTGCTAGGACAACCGGATAACCCCATGCAAAGAATGAAGTTGGATTCTTTCCTCAATATATACAAATGTTAATTCAATATTGATCTAATACCTAAATGTAACCAATAAAACTACAAAACCCTTACAATAAAACTCACAGGTAAGTCCCCATGATCTTGGGTTTGGCAGTGAGTTATTAGCTAGGATGCCAAAGCACAAGCAACAAAGAAGAAAATAGATAAGCTGGACTTGACAAAATTGAAACAAAGAACATTATGAAAAAAATGAAAGGACAACGTACAGAACAGAGAAAATATTTTCAAATCATATATCTGATAAGGGTCTCCTTCTCATCATATATAAAGAATTCCTACACCTCAACAACAAAAATACAAATAAGCCAATTAAAGCAGGCAAAGGACTTTAACAGACATTTCTCCAAAGAAGATACACAAATGGCCAACACGTGCAGGAAAAGATACTCAATGTCATTGGTCTTAGGGAAATGAAAATTGTAATCACAATGAGATACCACTTCACACTCAAGATGGCTATGATTTTCCAAAGGAAAATAATAAGTATTGGTGAGGATGCAGAGGTTGGTGAGGATGAAAAATGGTTCAGCTGCATGAAAAACAGTTTTGTGCTTCCTCAGAAAGTTAAACACATAATTACCACATGACCAAGCAATTTCACTCCTAGGTATATACCCAAAAGAATTGAACAGGTGTTCAAATACTTATACAGGAATGTTCACAGCAGCACTGTTCACAATCACTAAAGAGTGGAAACAGCTCAAATGCCCATCAACTGATGAATACATAAACAAAATGTAGTACATCCACACAGTAGAATATTATTCAGTCATAAAAAGGAATGAAGTACTGACACATGGTACAACATGGATGACCCTTGAAAACATTAGGCCTAGTGAAGGAAGCCAGACACAAAAGGCCCTATATTGTATGATTCCATTTACATGAAATGTCTTTTATAGGCAAATCCACGGAGGCTAAAAGCAGATTAGTGACTGCCGGGGACTAGGGTGGGAAAAAGTAACGGGGAATGACTATTTAATGGGTACAGGCTTTCTTTTTGAAATTAGATAAAATTAGAAGCTGGAATTTTAAAATGGTTAAAACGATCAATTTTATGTTACATGATTACTTTAATTAATTTAAAAAGATACACAGAAACACATTAAAGCAGTATTATGTATTTTTTAGGTATATGGATGTAGTGTGTTTATAAATGCACAGTTAAAAACAAGAAAGATAAATGCATAGCTAGTTGTCCAGGATACCCTCCAAGCTGGAACCAGTAATAATGCAGAGGAGGAAACATTGATTGCCAAGGTAAATTTTGAAATGCACAAATTTTTACAAGAATATATTTTACATGTTTAATTAAAAGTGAGTTATTTTATTAGAAAATTTACATCAGTATATACATGGTATAAGGTCTGAAAGTAGCTCTGGGGAAAAATTTCATGGGAAATTCCCTTTCCACCTTATATGTGTCTGCATATTGAAATTTTGGCAACAGACATGTACTACATTTATAATCAGAAAAAATATATATCAAGCAACAAGAAAAGAACAGGAAGCTGGAGAAGAAGTAGTGAGGAAATAGAGACTGAGGACCATGCTCTGTGAAAACTTAGTAAGACTCAGAGAGTTTGTCTTACCCCCACCCCCATCTGCTGCCACTTTCAACTGCAAAACTGTGAACTCTGGCAGGATTTTCCAGGGACAGCCAAGAAGATAGCAAAGTTACGGTATTATGGCAACTCCCAACCAGGCCAAAAAAGGGGAGAAATGGTGGAGTGTGGCATCTTGACCATGGCAACCTGGCCTGGACGGGCTGAGCCCCCAGAACACTGGCCACTAAGTGATCCCTTCTGTCGGGGTGGATGCCTGACGCCGGGACTGACAAAGCGAAGGCCCTTGAGATGGCTGGTTCCAGCACTTTGCTCACCCAGATTGGCAATCTTTAAGGGAAGCAATAGGATCCACTATTTTGAGGACTTTAAACATGCTTGGTTTACCAAAGTTGCTTGGTTCACAGTGGGGCCAGAACCTGTAAGACACCCAGATGAGCAGTGCCATAGCAATGATGTGAGGCAGCAGGATCCTCAAAAACATATAAACAGAAGCCATGGACAGTGTGTGGCCCTACAAGCCATGGGCACCCAGCAAACCTTTCTTGCAGGAAAATGGATAATGAAATGCATGCTAAAGCCAGAGCCAAAATGGCCTCCCAGATCTCAAAGGACTCCCAGCATCTCTGAATCACCTGAGTGTGCAGTTCCAGTGCTAATTCTGAATCCTAGAAGCACAGCTTTTTGTGAGCTCCCAGGAGATCTGCTTGCACAACTGCATTCTTACAGTGAGGCAAGACAGATCCAGATTTTGTGGCACCTAAAACATATGATCTAGAAAGCCTACTTTTAAAGAAAAGCACACAAAATTACAGATGTCAAATTAGTATTTATTTAAGATGAGAAAATAAATTACAACAAATTACACATTTTTTAAGTTGATAAATACATCAAACATAGCATAATATTTATATGAATTAACTGCCCCACATCTATATTTTTCTACATTTCAGCTGCATAACCTTTTAATGTTTCTTCATAGGATGATTTTACAACCACATTGTCTACAGAAACATTCTTACGATTGACATTTGGTATGCATAAAGCATGTGATTTTTCACACTGACTTCCACATTGTTTACAGTAGCTGGAATTTCAAGAAATTCCCATCAAGAAAAGAAATAAGCATGAAATATTTAAAATTGTATCATTGCATTGTCAAGTATATTTCTGACAAGAGAGAACTTCAATTTTCATCAGGCATCAATGAGACTTGAATCTTCCACTTACAGTTTTACACATCTAATAACAGGAAGAATTTTCTACAGACTGGCTTCTGGTTCCATATTTTTCACACTTACTTTTCCTCCCCTGCCCAAATACTTTTGGTGCCAGCACTGGAAGACACATTCTTATCAGGATAGCAGTGCTTCTGTTCCTGCATCTTCACACCATGAGCAAGGTGAATGAACACAGCAACAGCAGAATGGCTAGCAAGGATTTATGTGTTCCCAAGGGTGACTGCGAACCACATAAATCTATGCTGTTAAACTGAGTCTATCCCAACTCAGAGTTTCCTTAGTCTCATTGCAAAAGAGGCTGCCATTCCACACTACTCGACAGGAGGTGAGTGACAGAGGGAGTAAGAGGAAAGAGAAACAGAGGTCCTCTCCAATTGCCGCTGAAATATCTTGCTTTCACAGATTTTACCCCCAAATATACAGCTCTGTAAACACGTTCCTCAGGCCCGGACAGGTGCCCTGACACTTAAGCTTCAGGAAATCTATTCTGGCTATGAGTAGGCTTAAAGTAAAACTCCTTACTTGTAGGTAAGCTGCATGACTCTCTCTTCACTGTCATCAGGAGGAATAGGAATGCCACTGGGGCTGGGAAATTAACTGAAGTCAAGAGATAATGGTACGCTCCCACAGTGGTGGGAATCAATAAAGCAAAAGAGATGCAAGCAAGAGAAGAGGAGAGAGAGATGTGGTTAAAATGTGCGCAGACAGGACCTAATAAGGTGGAGTCTGGTATACAGGTGGGCGGAGTCCAATGATGGAGGTGTGACTAACAGTTGAGGGTGGGGCTAAAGACTAGGGTGGCCTAAATAATAGATAAGTGGACCCTAAGGACCAAGGCCATGGACACGCAAAATGTGAGTAAGGCCCTTGCAGGAGGGACTAGCCTGATGGGTAATGAACAGTGTCTAAAGGCGGGAGGGGAATTGGAAACAAGATGGATGGGCCCTAGAAACAAGAAGTCAGGGGCACCTGGGCCAGGCTTTGTTTCCTCCCAAGATCAGAGGTGGGGATAGGAACAGGAGGGGAGGGTCCCCCATTGAGCCTCTCCCTGTTTTTCCTTCCCCCCAATCAGTTAGAGAAGACAGCCATAAAGATTCAGTCATGGTGGCGTGGCAACATGGTGCGCCGGACGTTACTGCATGCAGCACTCAGAGCCTGGGTCATCCAGTGCTGGTGGAGGTCAATGCAGGCCAAGATGTTGGAGCAAAGACGGCGCTTGGCACTAAGACTCTATACCTGCCAGGAGTGGGCAGTGGTGAAGGTGCAGGCACAGGTTCGAATGTGGCAGGCCCGCAGGCGGTTCCTCCAGGCACGCCAAGCAGCCTGCATCATCCAGTCTCACTGGCGTTGGCATGCCAGCCAAACCCGAGGCTTGATCCGGGGCCACTATGAGGTCAGAGCCAGCCGGCTGGAGCTTGACATCGAAATCCTCATGACCTAGGGCGCTGACAGAGCCAAGGAGGCTGGATCTCTCTTCCAATAAAGACCTTTACTGACCACACACTTGCTCTTTGGAGATTAGACTCATGGAGGAGGGTTCAGCCCCTAACTTTTCTGCCTTCCCCCCAGAAAGATTCCCTGGTATGTTCTAGAGCCCCTGTCCTCAGGTCACCAACCCTAGGCCCCTGTTCCTAACAGCATACCTGGCATCCAAGAGAGACCCCAGGGCCCAGGTCAAGCACTGATGATGATTGCCTGATTTTGGCCCCTTCCACAGTGGGAGTAGGCATTGGGCTTTAGTTTCCTGCAGCCCCTGACCAGGCATCTCCATTCAGATCAGAAGATCAGAGAATCTGGCTGCAGCCAGGGCCAGCTGGGAAGGCCAGGATTCCACAGGCTTGTGATTGGCAGGGCCCTCAGGGCCGGCAGAGTGCTTGGCAGGGAGCCAGGAGGACATGGCACTTCAGCTGGCAACAGCAGGACAGACGCTCTGCCTTATGGTGGGGGAGGCAGTGGGGGAGCAGCCAGCCAGAGCCAGCCCCTAGGGAAGCCAGAGCAGGAGCTGAAGGTAGCAGCTGTGCCTGCTGCCTCCCCACCCTGGGGCTGAACAACGAGGCTTCCCTCCCCTTTGCTGGGCACTTCCTGGGAGAACCAGGCATGGGATCTGGGAGGGGAGAGGGACTCGGTGGGTGTGGGGAGATGGTGGTGGGGGTGGCATGGGGGTAGGTAAACAACTAGGGGTAGGCAGGGGAAAGGGCTGTCCCTCTGCCAGTGCAGGTCATTGGGCACACAGCCCCTAAATCCTACCACATCCTCAGAAGCAGCTGTGCTCCTCATCCACCCCCATGTCCCCTCTGTGGCCTACCCCCAGGCTGCCTCATCCTCTGCTGGGCCTGCCTTGGGTGGGTGCTGCTGGGCCACTGCTTTGCTGAGTCTCCCTCTGTCTCTGGGCACCTATGGTGCAACCATCTCTCACGTGGTCTCTCACTGTCTCTGCTTTGTCATCCATGCCCAAGGCCCCTCACTCTCAGCCTGTGTCCCTCAGATGTTTGTGTGAACTTTCATCCCAGAAGTCTGAGGTCTGCAACCCTCCGCAGGGTCTTTCCATGGTGGGTCCCTCAGGAGAGGTGGGAGGGCCAGTGGGGAGGTGTACAGGGGTCTTCATGCCTTGCAGCTGGGTGACACTTTCCGTGTGTGTGTGTGTGTGTGTGTGTGTTGGGGGTGAGTCTCCAGAACAGCTATAGCAGATGTGAGGGTTTAGGGTTCAGCCTGACACACAGCATCTGCAGTAGCTGCAGGTGGCAGTGAAGCAGCTGGGTACCTGGACTTTCTGACTGAATCCCACTCTTCCAGGAGAACCCATTCAGGGGTGCTGGATACAGCTCTGCCCACCTCCTACTCACAGTAGCAAGTGGTACGAAACTAGATAGGTCTGCAGCTGGGCATAATAGGAACTCTGCGTGACTAACCCCTTAGGTGCTACCTCAACAGTGAGAGGTGTTTAAAACCTGGATTGGCAATGGTTTAAGTTTCTGAGTTATATATTTTCAACACAGGACATTATAATCCCCTAGGACACTAAAAAATATATATATATATATAGATACCTGGGTCCACCCAGGGATTCTGCTTTAACTGGGCTGGTATGCGGCCTGGCATCAGCTTTCCAAAGTGCAGCCTTAGTTTGGGAACTGCTGTGTTAAGCCCTTTTCAACTGGCCCTTGTAGGGTGCTCTACAGAATTTCATGCTCACACAGGAGACTCAGGTCATCAAGGCTTCCTGCTCTCTGATGTTCTAACAATGCCAAGTGAAACAGGAATCCAGCGGGAGCACCACTTTGGGTCAAAAACTTTTGGAAACAGGAAGACACAGCTTGGTAGCTGGGGGCTGAATGGGAGGGGCTTTTGAGGGGAACGTGAGTGAGACCTCCTGTCCCAGGTAGACAGGATCTCAAGAAGATGGCACCACATAGATGTGAGCAATGAGACTCAAGGGCTAGCCCAAGAAAGCCAAGCTTCATCCAAAGCCTTCACCACCACTCCACTTTGGGTGTCCTGCTGGTGGTCAGGGGTCTTAAGAAACTAGGGATAGTCTGGACCTGTGGGCAGTGGGCACTGGAGAGCCCCAAGGAAGAAGAAGTGAGTGAGGCATGGGATGGGAATTGGGAGAAAGGCTCCTCTTTAACAGTGAGGTCTGTGGCCAGTGTTGGCCTAGATCACTGGAGCCACCCTTCCCTCCTCAGCAAGGGTAAGGCTGCTGGTGGGATTCTCAGAGGCAGACCTCAGAGGCCTTTCCTGCCACTCCTCACCATCGCTGAGGATTGAGCTGCAGGAAGAACCCTTTCTGACAACATGTATCATATGCTGAAACACTGAAGTGTAGAAGGGGAGGCTGTGCTTGTGGCTTTGGGATGGGAGTAGGCCTGAGAGCACTCTAGGGGGACCAAGTATCCCCAATCTTGCTCCTCCCTCAGATGACATGGTGTCCCCAAGAGATATGCGCCCACAACCCTCCCATCAGTAAAGAATTGCATTGGCCCTCAGACTGGCACAGCTTGCTGAAGTCCTAGGAAGGTAGTCCAGTAAGTGAGGGCCCATCCCCTGCAGTTCTCTTCCACCACTGGGAAAGGATTCCCAGAAGGCATCTCATCTCTTTGTCCCCAGGGTGCCCACCCTATGCTCTCAAGCCTCCCACCTGATACATCACCAACCTCAGCTCTGACCACACAGCCCCAGGATCCCCAGAGCCTTGTCTTCTGCTTCTTTGTGTCCCACATGCTAAATCCAAAATGAGATGACCAAAGCCACCGCCATGCCATGCCAGGCAGGTTGAGTGGACTGACCACCACCCCGCTGACCACACATACACCCGTGTTGCTGGAGGGCACCACCCTACTCCATCCCCTCCCTGCCAGGGTGGAAATGCTTGGTGTAAACAAATCGATCAACTTTGTTTCAAAAAATTGAGTTTGCTCAAGTCCACCACAAGTTAGTGGAAGCATGCACTTATGTAGAAGAGCTACAGTGAGTTGAAAGAAAAAAATGTTTCCTGGGCACTCTCAAAGCTGGGCTTTCATGTCAAGCGTCAACAAATAACTTTGCGTAGAGTTTCACCTTTAAAAAGGTAACCATAGATTTTGAGAGTGAAAGGGACACTACTGATAAATACGTTGGAAATAGCAAGTGCAAACCAGGACTGTCCTAGGAAAACCAGGAGGTGTTAGCAGCCTATTGGTAAGCCTCCATGTGCAGAGGGTGGCAGGAGGTGGGGGATGGGGTAGAGGGCAGAGAAACTTCCAGCTACGCAAGAAGAGACAAAAGAAAAGCCCATGCATGACTCTGAGACAGAGTGTGAGGAGGCTGAGATACTGCTGCAGAACATGCTCTCCACCTCCTTCCCTTGTGTTACCCCAATAGGCATAGGGAAATCTAAGAATATAACCTGGGGAGACTGCATGGCTCAGAGATGAAAGGAAGCAGAAGCTGAGGGAGATGCCTAAGAGATGGGTCTGGGGGCAGCTCCCACTGAGCCCTGTACACTTCCCTATGGAGCCTGCAAGTAGCCAAGATCCCTGGGACCCCCAGATGGGGGAGGCAAGAAGTGGCAAGAGGACTGGTGGTCCCAAAGAGGCCTGAGATAGAGACAAGAAGCCACAGACTATAAGGACCTTGCCACCTGAGGTCAAGGCAGGGACCATGGGCATTGCAGAAGGTGAGTTTAGGTCAAGGAGTGGGGCACAGAGAGGTCCCTTTCTCAGAGGTGGGTTGAGGATAAACAACATGTCACCCATAAGAGCAGTAGAACCAGTTGCAAGAATCAGCCCAGGGTCAGGAGCAGTGGCTCACGCCTGTAATCCCAGGACTTTGGGAATCCAAGGCAGGAGGATTGCTTGAGGCCAGGAGTTCAAGACCAGCCTGGGCAGCATAGTGAGACCCTGTCTCTAGTCTCTAAACATATACACATATATAATATGTTATATACATATATATATAGATATCGACCCAGGAGGAAAAAGTGGGAGATGTGAGGAAAGCATGATTGACTATGAGTCGATCATTGCTGAAGCTGGATGATGACTACTCGCTGTATTTTTGGATATGTTTGAAAGTTTCCACAATAAAAATATGAAAAACTAATAGTAGTATAAATACTAGAAGAATAAAAATTACTTCTGTACCTTCCATAACAGTTAAAAATTGCATTGGGCTGTTAGAAATAGAAACCTGAAAAACAGTGGCTTAAACAACACAAAAGTTTGTTTTCATCTCCCATAAATGAATCCCAGCAGTGGGAAGTCCAAAGCATGGCAGCTCCATGATGTCAACAGAGCCCCATCTCTTTTCCTCTGTCCACACTGCACCACTGGATGGGACCCTACTCCTCATGCTGTTAAGATAACTCCTACAGTTCCAACCATCATGTCTACATCCTAGGCAAGAAAATGAAGGACAAAAAGAGAAACTGCTCATGCCAGCTGAATTTATTTCTTTAAAAGGCTTTTCCTAGAAGGCTCACTTGACCAGTCACCTCAATTTATATTTTGTTTGCTAGAACTGTTACTTGACCCTCCCAGTTACAAGGATGCATAATGCTACCATGACTAAACTCACATATTTCCAAATAGGCTAGATTGTGCTGCAGTACAAACTACCTAACCTCAGTGGCTTGACTGAAGTGTATTTCTCACTCACGCGAAGCCTGCTGGGGTCCATGTAAAGGATCACGGCAGCATTCCTCTGTGTGTTTGCTCAGCATTCCAAGCTCCTCCACTCTAATACTGCCTTCATATGGATATGAACCTCTGTGATTGTACGCTTAGCAGGGATGGAGAGAAGAGCATCAGCAGTTACAGTCTTTCACTTGGAAGTATCATATTTCACTTCGGCTCCTCTTCTGTTGACTCAACTAGCCATGTAACTGTGTCTAACCTCAAGGAGAAGGGAAATACAATCTTCCCACATGCCAAAAAGGAAAAGAGAACAAGAATGTTGATGAACAGAACAATGTCCTCTACATCTAGGTTCCATTTCTAAGGTAGAAGTGAAAGTGGATTTTGGGGAGGCAATCAGCAGCCTCTGCCACAACTCCTAAAACATTAGAAGAAAAACATGAAGGGGAAAACGCAATCAATTCAACAGCAGCATGAAACGGAAGAAAACAATAATAAGAAAGCATGATAGATAGAAAACTCAAAGATGGATAAGTCTGTGTTAAACGGAAATGGGTAAAATGTGTCTATTAACAGAATCTCACACTGGGTTTTAAAAATACCCAGGCATATGTTGTTTATAATGGACACACCTGAAACAAAAGGAAGCTGGAGGATGAAACTAAAAATTAGAAAAGGTAAATCAGGAGAGAAAATTTAGCTGTTTAAAACACTCAATCCTCTCTCCTGAGTCCAAGTAAAATGAAGATAAAGAAATTAACTTCACCCAGGAAAGCTCACATCATGAAGAGAGTGGGAGAAATGCTTTCAGTGGATAAGAAAGGATCACAATTCTGGAAAGGGGAAAGCTAGAAGAGAAGGGTAAGCAAGAGGGAGGATGCTGAAGAAAAAAATGCTCAGAGGAGCAAAGGGATGAGGTGACCAGGATTCAACTGCAAGCATCTGATGCCAGTACCTGGGCTTGCAACCACTCTACAAACTGCCTCTTCAAGAGGACTTGTGACTCCAGCTGTAAGAAAGCCCTGATACAATGAAGTTTTTGAAAAAGAACACACACACACACACACTCTCTCTCTCTCTCTCTCGCTCTCTTGCTCTCCCTCTAATTAAAACGTTACACACATATACATTTAAAGGATAAAATGGGTATTGCGGGCAATGGGCAGTTTTTGCCACCAAGAATAGTTCTGCAAAATGTAAAACAGCAGATCATTCCAAGTACTCCAAACTATTCTAGAGTATACAAAGAATAGAAAGCCACCCAACTATCTATCATGTTGGCAAAGCACTGATGTCAAAACCAGACAAGTATCTTATGAGAAAGGAAAATTTAGACCATTGTTAATAATAAATGTAGATGTAAAAACTCTAAATAAACTATAAGCAAATTGCAATCAGAATTCTTTCTATATATATAGGGGTTTCTCCAGGAAAATACTGATGGCTCAACAGTGAAAAATCCATCACTGTAACTATTTTAAAGAAGAAAAATCATGATTATAATTAAACACTCATTCCCATTTTTAAAAATTACTAGCAAAATGTAAAGAAAAGAAACTTTATACTAGCAATCCAAGGAATTAAAATCAAATACTGGCTTCTGACTTTCTAAAATAGACTCAAAATCTTGGAATAGACTCTTAAAACTAATGGCAGAGGCAAAACCTTTTGATTGGCAAGAACCATGCTTTTTGAGAAAAAAACAGGATTTAGGGTTTCAAAAATTTCAAGGAATCTGGGCCTAAACTTATACTAAAAATACTAAATATAGAGCAAGTTGGAGCAGAAACTAGAGAGCTTAGCTTGCCATGTGTCCCTGAGAAAGTGGCCTTTGTCCAGATCCATTCCCCCACAATAACAATTGAAGGTGGCTAACAATCTCCATACAATTTGGAGAACCTGAGAGCAAGGATACTCATGTTTTTTTCCTGGGTGGGGCCCAGAAAAGAAAGCAAGATCACAGTACCTCTCCCCCATTCTCAGCCAGCAAGTGGTGGCAGCAACAGTGTAGAATTGGCAACGTGGTGGCCTTAGCAGAGAAGGCCCAGGACTCACCCCCTCCAGTCTCCAAAGGTTGGGGCTTAGCTACATATGTGAATGTGCAGATATCAGCAGCCAATGCCAACATAGTGAAGGAGCCACCAACTAGGCACCTGATAGATCTGCCAGAACAGTGCACTAACGCCTAATACATGCATGCCAACCTAGGGAGAAGCAGGGGAGGGCAAGAAGCCCCTAAATGACTGAGAAACAAAGAGAAGCGATTGAGTTTGTAGAAATTCATTAGATTACTATTTTAGCCAAGAGACAGAATATAGAATTGAAGTAGAATTACAGACAATTAAAATAAAAAATGAAGTTTTTTCTAGAACTACTAAATAGGTACACCAAGTTGCAGGATACAGGTTAACATGCAAAAATTGTTTTCCTGTATACCAGCAATAAACAATTGCAATCTGAAATTTAAAACACAATCCCTCAATAGATATAGTTTCAGTTATCCAAGACGGATAAGTTTTTAAATAAAAATACATATACCATTTACATTAGGACAACTCCCAAAAAAGAGAGAAAGAAAGGTACATTTAAGTATGAATCTAACAAAATATGTGCAAGATCTATATGAGGAATACTACAAAACCCTAGTAAAAGTAATCAAAGAATATCTAAATGGAGAGATATTACATATTCATGAATCGAAACTTCAATACTGTTAAGATTTCAGTTCTTTCCAATTTGATGTAGAGATTTACCACAATCCTGATAAAAATGGATGTTATTTTGTGGATAGCAACAAATTGATTATAAAGTTTACATGAAAAGGCAAAAGACCCAGAATAGCCAACATAATACTGAAGAAAAGAAGAAGAAGAAGAAGAAGAAGAAGAAGAAGAAGAAGAAGAAGAAGAAGAAGAAGAAGAAGAAGAAGAAGAGGAGAAGAAGAAGAAGAAGAAGAAGAAGAAGAAGAAGGAGGAGGAGGAGGAGGAGGAGGAGGAGAGGGAGACAGAACTAACACTACTCAACTTCAAGAGTCACTATAAAGCTACAGTAATCAAGACAGTGTGGTCCTGGTGAAAAAATAGACAAATAAATTAATGGAACAAAAATGAAAGCCCCAAAATAGACCAACCCATAAAAAACACAAAAATACAGTCAACTGGTCATAGAGAAAGGGGAAAATGCTATTCAATGGAGAAATGATAGTCTTTTCAACAAATAGTGCTGGAACACTGCATATCCATATGCTCCCCTCCCCCCCCAAAAAAGAATCTAGACACAGACCTTATACTTTTCACAAAAATCAACTCAAAAGAGATCATTGACCTAAATGTAAAGTATAAGACTGGAAAACTCCTAGAAGATAACCATAGAAAAAAATCTATGTGGCCTTGCTTTCAGCAATGGCTTTTTAGATACAACACCAAAAGCATGATCCATGATGGAAAAAATTAACAAATTTTAAAAGTGATGAAGTAGAATTAAAAACTTCTTGGCACTGTTAAGAGAGTAAAAAGAAGCCACAGACTAGGAGAAAACATTTACAAAAGACATATCTGATAAAGGACTGTTGTCCAAAAAATATTTTTAAAAAATATTAAAAATCAACAATAAGAAAACAACCAATTTTAAAATGAACAAAAAAAACTAAACAAACAGTTCACTAAAGAAGATATACAGATGACAAGTAAACATAAAAAGTTGTTGAACATGATATGCCATTGGGGAATTGTAAGTCAAAATTACAAATAATAAGATATCACTGCATAGCTACTAAAACGGCCAAAATTCAAACACTGACAACACTAAATGCTGATGAGGATATGGTGCAACAGGAACTCTCATTCACTGCTAATGGGAATGCAAAATGGTATAGCCCCTCCAGAGGACAGTTTGTCAGTTTGATTTAAAAAACAAACAAACAACAACAACAACAACAAAATACAAAAAAAAACTAAGTAAAGTTTTGCCATTTGATACAGCAGTTGTGCCTCTTGGTATTTACCCAAATGAATTGCACTTGTGTCCACACAAAATCTGCACTCAAATTTTTATAATACTTTAATAGGTTAACAGATAAACACATTGTGATACATCCATACAATGTAATACTATTCAGTGATAAAAAGAAATGAGATATCAAGCTACCAAAGAAGACATGGAGGCAGGAGGATTGCTTGAGCTCAGGAGTTTGAGATCAACCTGGGCAACATGGCAAAACCATGTCTCTACAAAATATATAAAAATTAGCTGGGCAGGGTGGCATGTTCCTGTAGTCCTAGTCACTTGGGAGGCTGAGGTGGAAGGATGGGTTGAGCCTGGGAGACACAGGTTGCAATGAGCCAAGATCACACCGCTGCACTCTTGCCTGAGTGACAGAGCCAGACCCTGCCCCCCAAAAAAAGAAAGAAAGAGAAGAAAGAAAGAAGGAAAAAAAGAAAGAAAGAAAGAAAGAAAGAAAGAAAGAAAGAAAGAAAGAAAGAAAGAAAGAAAGAAAGAAAGAAAGAAGAGAGAGAGAGAAATGCAGTAAGTTGGAGGTTGATATGGTTTGTGGTTTGGATCTGTATCCTCACGAAATCTCATGTTCAATTGTATTCGCCAGTGTTGGAGGTCAGGCCTGGTGGGATCATGAGAGTGAATTTCTCATGAATGGTTTAGCACCATTCCCTTGGTGCTATTCTTGTGATAGTAATGAGTTCTCATGAAATCTGGTTGTTTAAAAGTGTGTAATACGTCCCATGTCACTCTCTATCTTGTTCTTGCTCCCACTCTGTGAGATGCCTTGCCTTCCATCATGATTGGAAGCTTCCTGAGGCCTCTCCAGAATCAGAAGCTGCTGTGCTTCCTGTACAGCCTGCAGAACTGTGAGCCAATTAAGCCTCTTTTCTTTATAAACGACCCAGTCTCAGGTATTTCCTATAGCAGTGCAAGAACAAACTAATACAAAAGTTTTAATACTCCTCTTTCAACAATTGACAGAACAACTAGACAGAAAATCATTATGATTACAGAAGATTTAAACAATTCCATGGACTAGTCAACCTAACTGACATTTATAGAAAACCACCCTACAACAGCAGAATGCATAGTCTTTTCAAATACGCATGGAACAGTGTTCAGGATAGACCATATGCTGGGCCACAAAATTGATCTAAATAAATCTTAAAAGATTGAAACCAAAACAAATATGTTTTCTGACCACAGTAGAATTAAAGATATTTAAGTTTAATTAATTTAATTTAAAATTAAATGAAAAGATATTAAACTAAAGATATACAACAAAAAAGTCTTGAAAAAGCACAAATATTTGGAAATTAAAGAATAGATTTCTAAATAACCCATGGTTCAAAGAAGAAATTACAAGGTAAGTTTTAAAATAGTTTGAACTAGTCAGGCATGGTGGCTCACATTTGTGATCCCAACACTTTGGGAGGCCAAGGTAGAAGAACTGCTTGAGCCCAGGAGTTTGAGAACAGCCTAGGCAACATAGTGATACCTCCCCTATACAAAAAGTCAAAAAATTAGATGGGCATGGTGGCACATGCCTGTGGTCCCAGCTACTGAAGAGGCTGAGGTCTGAGGATTGCTCGAGCACAGGAGGTTGAGACTACAGTGAGCTATGATCACACCACTGCATTCCAGCCCGGGCAACAAAGTGAGACCCTGTATCAAAAAAAAATTTTTTTAACTGAATTTAAAAAAAAACAAAATTGTTGAAAAGTTATGGGATGAAGCTAAAGCAGTGTTTAGGAGGAGCACTAAACACTCATAAAATAAGAAAAGTCTCAAATAAATAATCTAAGTTTTCACCTTAAGAAATTAGAAAAAGGATACTAAACTAAACCCAGATCAAGCACAGAGAAGGAAATCATAGAGTCAATGAAATAGAAAACAGAAAAATAATACAGAAAAACAACGGAGGCAAAAGTTGGTTCTTTCAAAAGATCAACAAAATTAGCAAATCCTTAGCTACAGTTACCAAGAAAAAAAAAAGAACAAATTACCAAAATCAGAAATAAAAGATGGGTCATCATTACTGACCTTACTCAATATCAACAAATTGGACACTTTATGTTACATAGACAAATTCTTGCAAAGACACAAATTACCAAAACTCACTCAAGAAGAAACAAAACATCTGAAAAGATTAATAACAAGTAAGACACTTAATTATTATTAATTTCTTTGAGACAAGGTCTCCCTCTGTTGCCCAAGCCAGAGCACAATGGCACTATTAAATGATCCTCCCACCTCAGCCTCCTGAGTGGCTGAGACTACAAGCATGTGCCATCATGTCCAACTTTTTAAAAAATATTTTTTGTACAGATGGGGTCTCACTCTGTTGCCCAGGTTAGGAGATTTAATTATTAATTTGAAATTTTCCAATAAAGAAAAGTCCATGCTTAGATGGCTTCACTGGTGAATTCTACAAAACATTTAAAGAAGAAATAATATACAATCTAGGCAAAAATATTACAGTAAAAGAAAACTACAAACAATATGTCTCATGAACATATACACAAAAAGACTTAAAAATATTAGCAAACCAAATTCAGCAATATATAAAACGATTTTACACCATGACCAAGTAGAATTTATCCAAGGAATTCAAAGTTGGTTTAACATCCAAATATCAATTAATTCAATATTATATTAAATAGAATAAAGGCAAAAAACAATGAGCATCTTGATAGACACAAAAACAGCATTTGGGCCAGGCACAGTGGCTCATACCTGTAATTCCAGCACTTTGGGAGGCCAAGGTGGGCAGATCACCTGAGGTCAGGAGTTCAAGACCAGCCTGGCCAGCATGGCAAAACCCCATCTCTACTAAAAATACAAAAAATTAGCCAGGCATGGTGGCATGCACCTGTAGTCCCAGCTACCTGGGAGGCTGAGGTAATAGAATCGCTTGAACCCAGGAGGCAAAGGTTGCAGTGAGCCAATATGGTGACACTGCAGTCCAGTATGGGTGACAGAGCAAGACTCTGTCTCAAAAAACAAACAAACAAAACAAAAAACAAAACACAACAAAAAAGCCAGCATTTGACAAAATCGAATGCCCATTCATAAATTTCTCAAAACACAAAGAATAGAAGAGAATATTAACTTGATAAAGGGCAGATATGAAACATCTACAGCTGACACCATACTTAATTGTGAAAGACTGCATGATTTTCCCCTAAAATCAGTAAAAAGGCAAGGATGTTTGCTTTCGCTGCCTGTATTCAACACATAATAAACATTCTAGCTAGTGCAATCAGGGAAAGAAAAGAAGGAAGAGTGGAAATAATGGAGAGAAGGAAGTACAAAGAGAGAGGAAAGAGGGAAGAAAGGATTAAATGCATCAAACTCAGACTATAAAGTAAGAAATAAAACTATCTTTACTCATAGATGACATGATTGCCAATGTAGCAATCCTTAAGAATCTTCAAAAACAATGATTAGAAGTAATAAACAAGTTTATCAGGGTTGCATATATAAGATCAATACACAAAAATCAATTAAATCGTATTTCCATATATCAGCCATGAACATCCAAAAATAAAATCAAGAAAACTTATTCCATCAAATAGCATCAAATATGAGAAATTACCTCATGGGTACGATGTATATTATTCAAGTGATGGAAAACCTAAAACTCTGACTTGTGTGTAAAAAAATCACACTTGTACCCCACACATTTATATAAATAAATTTTAAAATATCAAATAGAATAAAATACTTGGCAATAAATTAAACAAAATGGGTTATAGACCAAAATCTAAATGCAGAACTGTAAGACTCCTAGAAGATAACATAGGAAGAAAGCTAGATGACCTTGTATATGGTGATGACTTTTTAAATATAACACCAAAGGCATGAAATAAAAGAAGAACCACCATGAGCAGTATGCAATAAAAAATGTATTATAGGTCATGGTGGATACATGACATTATGCATTTGTCAAAGACCATACAACTGTACAAAACAAAACATGAACCCAAATGTTAACTATGGACTTAAATTAATAATGATGTATTATTTTTGGTTCATCAGTTGTAACAAATGTACCACACTAAAGCAAGGTGTTATTAATAGAAGAAACTGTGAGTGGAGAGAGAAGAGAGGGTATACGACAACTTGTACTTTCTATACAGCTTTTCTGTAAATCTAAGACTGCTCTTAATAATATTCTGTTTTAAAATGTAATAGAAGAAATAGACCTTACACAATTGTGGGAGGAATTGAAGAAGTAAAAAAATCTAAAAAATAGAGCTGAAGATCAGAGAAAAGTCACTAACCAGTACTGGTGAGAGTGAGTAAGTCAGAGCTTACAGAAAACTCTAGAAAGTAAGCATGTCCAGTTGCTGGATGGGAACTGATGGGGAGGGAGTGGAGACTAACATAGAATTCCATGGAAAGTAGCTAATTTTTGTGATTTCTACCTTTGTGATTTGCAGCAAAGCATCTGGGGTTGGGCCTAAGGCCAGTGTTGGTCGGCGTGACTGACTGGAAGGAGAGCTGGATGCAGAGTAGGAAAATGAGGACAAATTGGAATCCCCTCAACAGGTCTGAACTTGAATTTTTTTTTCTTTTTTTTTGAGACAAGTCTTGCTCTGTCGCCTAGGCTGGAGTGCAGTGGCGTGATCTCAGCTCACTGCAAACTCCACCCCCCGGGTTCAAGCGATTCTCCTGCCTTAGCTTCCTGAGTAGCTGGGATTATAGGTGCGTGCCACCAGGCCTGGCTAATTTTTGTATTTTTAGTAGAGACGAGGTTTCACCATGTTGGTCAGGCTGGTCTCGAACTCCTGACCTCATGATCCTCCCACCTCGGCCTCCCAAAGTGCTGGGATTACAGATGTGAGCCACTGTGCCCGGCCTGCACATGAATCTTAATTGCTAACCAATGTCAACCTTTAAAGAGTAATATATGCTGCTTCACTTTCACCTCTTGAATCTTATGCAATTTCACTTTGGACTGACTCTCACTCAGAAGTACACATGGAACAGGATTCTGGGAAACATGGTTCCTTGTAAAACCCAGTTTACAGTAAAATGATCTAGCATGGCAATTCCATTTAACATTTGAAATCAATTCAGGCCAAGCACAGTGGCTCATACCTGTAATCCTAGAACTTTGGGAGGCCAAGGTGGGAGGATCGCTTGAGGCCAGGAGTTCAAGATCAGTTTGGGCAACATAACAAGAACCCATCTCTATTGTTTTTTTAGCAGCCAAATGTAGTGGCACACACTTGGATCCTAGTTATTTAGGAGGTTGATCACTTGAGCCCAAGAGGTCAAGGTTGCAGTGAACCATGATCATGCCTCTGAACACCAGCCTGTGCAACAGAGCAAGACCCTGTCTTTTTTTTTTTTTTTTGAGACGGAGTCTTGCTCTGTCACTCAGGCTGTCAGGCTAGAGTGCAGTGGCATGATCTCGGCTCACTGCAACCTTCACCTCCAGGGTTCAAGCGATTCTTCTGCCTCAGCTTCCTGAGTAGCTGGAACTTCAGGCACATGCCACCATGCCCAGCTAATTTTTGTATTTTTAGGAGAGAAGAGGTTTCACCATATCAGCCAGGTTGGTCTTGAACTCCTGACCTCAGGTGATTTGCTGGCCTTGGCCTCACAAAGTGCTGGGATTACAGGCGTGAGCCACCACACCCAGCCGACACTGTCTTTTTAAAAAAGTCAATGTAAGGGAGTGACATTAGCAAGATGGTTAACTATGGGGAGCTCCCATAATACCCATAAAACCATTAGCAAGATGGTTAACTAGTGGGAACTCCCATGATGCCCACAAAAACAATACTTTGGCAATCTGGGGATGAAAATAGCTCTGTGAGAGCTCCAGAGTATAGTTAAGAAAATGCAGTAAGCCAGTGGAGCGCAAAAACAGAGGAAAAGTGAAAAATCATTTTACCTTCACCCCATCCCCCATCTTCTAGGCTGGCATAGCTCAGAGCCAAGAGGAATCTCTTTAGCCACAATTTTGCCCTGTGGAGGAAAAGGAGAGAAGGAAAACCCCAGCAGCTTCCATCACTGAAGACCACAGTGACACTCCATACTGTTGAGGATCTCCAGTCTTTACAGATGTGGATTCCAGCTGACAGAGTCATCCAGAGCCCATGCCATGCCACCATGAGTGCACCTGTGTTCTGAACCTGGCACCACTGTGTATACATCCACACTCAGGACCTAGCACTCCCATCCATGCACTGTAATCAGTATTGAGCAGAGCCCCTGGAACTGAAGCCACTTTATTCCTTCCTTTATCAGCCATTGTGCCACCATCCCTGGGCATCCCAGACCCAATGCTACTTCATGCCCACAAAATCCAGTGCTGATATGTCCCTGGACTCAGTGTTGCCATGCCCCTCCCCTCAAATCGGTACTACCACGTACCTCTGAAACTGGTGCTATCATACACCCTCAGAATGAGCAATCCCAGGTGCCCTCAGAACAATACTCCATATGTCCTCAGAACTGGCATCCCCACCTGTCCTCAGACTTGGTTCAGCCATATACTTCATCCAGTTGATGTCCTCATGCTCAACAACAGGTGAGTGCAGCTTTCCCAACTGAAGCCAATCCATTAATTCTGGAAGGGGTAACCACTTCTTTAAATGTGCAGATTATCAATGCAAGGCTACAATAAACACAAAAAATAGGAAAAATGTTTCACCACCAATGAAACACATAAATTTTCAGTAACAAACCCAAAAGAAATGGAGACCTATTAATTGCCTGACAAAGAATTCAAATGACTGTTGTTTTTTTTTTTTTTAAACTCAGTAACCTATAAAAGAACACAGGTAACTCAATAAAATCGAGAAAACGATGCATGAACAAAACAATAAGTTCAAGAAAGAGATCAAAATCATAAAAACTGAACAAATTCTGGAGCTAAAGAATCTAATGAATAAAATGAAAAACACAATAGAGAACTTCAACAACAGACAGAAGCACAAATCAGCAAACTAGAAGATAGGTCACTTGAAATTATCCAGTCAGAGGAACAAAAAGAAAAAGGACTGAAAAAAAGTGGAGAAAACCTACAGCATATATGAGACACTGTCAAGACAACCAATAAATACATGATGAGAGTCACAGAAGGAGAAAGGAACGAGAAAAGAGCAGAAAGATAATCTAAAGAAATAATGACTGAAAACTTCCCAAATCTGGTGAGGAAAATAGATATTCACATTCAAGAAATCCAAAATACCTCAATAGGTTGAATATAAAGAGGTCTATATCAAGAGGTCTATATCAAAGCACATTATAATTAAACTTTCAAAAGTCAGAAACAAAAGTGAGAATTTTTTTCAATAAGAGAAAAGCAATGTGTCACGTATGAGGAAACCTCCATAAGACTATCAGTATATTTTTCAGCAGACCTTGTGTTAAAGCAAATTATGTAAAGACAAGGCCCAAAAAATCCCTAAGCAGAACAAAGTGAATTAGGCCTCATAAGTGACCCTAATTTTGCTTGATTTACAAACATAAACAAAACTTAACTTGAGCTATTTTTTGACTATATGAAAAAAAGAACTTAAGTTCAATCAATCAGAAGCAGCCAACAAATATATAATTAGAAAAACTTCCAGTAGGATAGATCAAATAAGGCAACTGTATAACTCTAACTAATCAAATATTTTCTTTGCTTTACTTCTGTGTTTGTCCTGTAAAAGCCTCCTCCTCTCTCTCTCTTTCTTTCTCTTTCTCTTTCTTTCTCTTTCTTTCTTTCTCTCTCTCTCTTTCTTCTTTCTTTCTTTCTTTCTTTCTTTTTCTTTCTTTTCTTTCTTTTCTTTCTCTTTCTCTCTCTCTCTTTCTCTCTTTCTCTCTTTCTCTCTTTCTTTCTTTCTTTCTTTCTTTCTTTCTTTCTTTCTTTCTTTCTTTCTTTCTTTCTTTCTTTCTTTCTTTCTTTCTTTCTTTCCTCTTTCTTTCTTTCTTTTGATGGAGTCTCACTCTGTCACCCAGGCTGGAGTGCAGTGGCATGATCTCAGCTCACTGCAAGCTCTGCCTCCTGGGTTCACACCATTCTCCTGCCTCAGCCTCCTGAGTAGCTGGGACTACAGGCACCCACCACCATGCCTGGCTAATTTTTTGTATTTTTTAGGAGAGACAGGGTTTCACCATGTTAGACAGGATGGTCTCAATCTCCTGACTTTGTGATCCACCCACCTCGGCCTCCCAAAGTGCTGGGATTACAGGCATGAGCCACTGCGCCTGGCCTCCTTTTGTTTTCTTAGTCAAGCTCCCAAACCACTTCTGGTTTGAAGATGCCCAATTCATGAATCACTGTTTGCTCAAATAAACTCTAAAATGTTGTTGAGTCTCAGTTTACCATTTTAACACTTAAAAGCCCAGAGAGTGGAATGAGATACTCAAAGTACTGAAAGAAAAAAAAAAACTGCCAACCAAGAATACTGTACCTAGCAAAAGCAATCCTTAAAAGTGAAGGAGAATCCGGGCGCAGTGGTTCACACCTATAATCCCAGCCCTTTGGGAGGCCAAGGTGGGTGGATCACTTGAGCCCAGGAATTCGATACCAGCCTGGACAACATAGTGGGACCCTGTCTCTAAAAGAAGAAAAAAAGCCAGACACAGTGGCTCATGCCTGTAGTCCCAACACTTTGAGAGGCCGAGGTGGGTGGATTACTTGAGGTCAGGAGTTCAAGACCAGGCTGGTCAACATGGCGAAACCCCATCTCTATTAAATGCCTGTAATCCAAGCTACTCGGGAGGCTAAGGCAGGAGGATCACTTGAACCTGGGAGGTGGAGGTTGCAGTAAGCTGGGATTGCGCCACTGCACTCCAGCCTGGGCAACAGAGTGAGACTCCATCCCCTGTCCCGCCAAAAAGTAAACAAAAAAAAAGAAAAAAGAAAAAATTTTCTTTAATGAAGGAAAGATAAACTCCTTCCAGAAAAGAAAAAAAAAAAACTGAGGGAATTCATCACCACCAGCTCTGCATTACAGGAAATGCTTAAGGGGGTTCCTCAAATTGAAATAAAAAATAAAAGCATGCTAAACAGCAATGTGAAAGCATATAAGAACATAAATCTCACTGGTAAATACATAGAAAAATACACAATAATGTAACATTATGAGGCATAAAATATTTTAACCCTAACATGAAGTTCGAAAAAAAGTTTGTTAATATATACACAATATTTTAAAAAGCAAGTGCAGACTACAAGAACATAAAGTGGGTGCAGGAAGTAAAAGTGTAGAGTTTTTATGTGGAATTGAAGGTAACTTGTTATCAAATTAAAATAAATGGTTATAACTACAAGATATGTTATGCAAACCTAGAGATAACCACAAAGAAAAAAAAAAAACTCTTAATAGATATATAACTTTAAACAAAAGAATTTAGGCTGGGTGCGGTGGCTCATGCCTGTAATCCCAGCACTTTTGGAGGTTGAGGCAGGCAGATCACTTGAGGTCAGGAGTTCAAGACCAACCTGGCCAACAAGGCAAAACCCCATCTCTACTAAAAATATAGGAAAAAAATTTAGCTGGGTGTGGTGGTGCATGCCTATAATCCCAGCTACTCAGGTGACTGAGGTACAAGAATTGCTTGAACCTAGGAGGCAGAGGTTAGATGATGCCACTGCATTCCAGCCTGGGAGACAGAGTAAGATTCTGTCTCAAAAAAAAAAAAAAAAAAAAATTTAAACAAAACATTACAGAAAATCATCAAACAACAAAGGAAACTAAGAAGAGAGAAAGGGGAATAAAACAAGTGCAAAATAGGCAAAAAACAACAAAATGGCTATAGTAAGTTCTCATCTATCAATAATCACTTTAAACTTAAATGGATTTAACTCTTCATACAAAAGGCATAGAGCAGCCAAATGGATCAAACAACAATAGCAATGTCCAGCAATATGCTGTCTACAAAAGACTCACTTCAGATTTAAGAGCATAGATAGGCTTAAAGTGAAGGAACGGAAAAAGATATTTCATGCAAATGGTAACCAACAGAGAGCAGGTGTAGCTATATTAATATTAGACAAAATAGACTCCTAAGTAAAAAAACTGTCACAAGAGACAGAGAAATTCATTATCTAATGATAAAAGGGCCAACACAACAGGAAGATATAACAGTTCTAAATGCAAATGCACTCAATATCAGAACACCTAAACATGCAGAGCAAATATCAACAAATCTAAAGGGAGATATTAATAGCAATACAATAATATCAGGGGACTTCTATACCCCACTTTTTTTTAAAGCCTGTGGATTATATTGAATATACCCTTGATTTTAGAAATGGATAAAATATCCAGACAGAAAAACCAATAATGAAACAGCTGACTTGAACAACAATATAGGTCAAATGAACCTAATAGAAACATAGAGAACACTCTACCCAACAGCAGAAGAATATACTTTCATTCTCAAGTGGACACAGAACATCCTTCAGAACAGATCACATGTTAAGTCAAAAAACAAGTCAACAAATTTAAGATAAAAATTGTTTCGTGTATTTTTTTCTGACCACAACAGAATTGAAACTAGAAATCAGTAATAGTTAAAAAAAAAAAAAAAGGAAAATTTACAAATACATGAAAACTAAACATCAGACTCTTGAACAATCATTGTGTCAAAGAGGAAATCAAAAAGGAATTTTAAAAGCATATCTTCACACAAACAAACAAAAACACAACCTACCAAAATTCCTGAGACTCAGCAAAAGCAGTACTAAGAGAGAAATTTATAGTATTATATATTGTATTAGTCCATTTTTATGCTGCTGATAAAGATATATCTGAGACTGGACAATTTATGAAAGAAAGAGGTTTAATAGACTCAGTTCCACATGGCTGGGAAGACCTCACAATCATGGCAGAAGGTAAAAGGCATGTCTCAAATGGTGGCCGACCAGAGAAGAAAGCTTGTGCAGGGAAACTCCCCCTTGTAAAACCATCAGATCTTGTGATATATATTCACTATCATGAGAATAGCATAGGAAAGACCCACCTGCATGATTAAATTACCTCCCACCCGGTCCCTCCCACAACACGTGGGAATTGTGCGAGCTACAACTCAAGATGAGATTTGGGTGGGGGCACAGTCAAACCATATCATATACCTTCACTTAATATGGAGAAAGGTCTCAAATAACTTAACTTTATACCTCAAAGAACTAAAAAAAGAAAGACTAACTAAGCCCAAAGTTACCAGAAGAAAAGAAATAATAAAAAATTAGCACAAAAATAAATCGAGAATGGGAAAAATATTTAAAAACCAACAAAACTAAGACTTAGGTTTTTGAAAAGATAGGCAAAAATAACCAAGACTTAACTAGACTAAGAAAAATGGAAAGAAAACTCAAGTAAATAAAATGGGACTTGAAAGCAGAGACACTACAATGGATGCTTCAGAAATAAGTTTCATAAGGGACTATTATGAACAACTATACTCCAAAAAATTGGATGACCTATCAGAAATGGATGAATTCTTGAAATCATACAACATATCAAATCTGAATCAAGAAGAAATAGAAAGCCTGAGTAGATCAATAATGCATAAGGAGCTTGAACTACTAATTGAAAACTTCCCAAAAAAGAAAAGCACAGGACCAGAAGGCTTCATGGGTAAATTGTACCAAACATTCAAAGAAGACTTAATATCAATTCTTCTTAAACTTTTCCAAAAAAAAAAGAAGAGGAAGCACTTCCAAACCTATTTCATGAGGCTAGCATCACCCTGATACCAAAGCTAGACAAAGACATCACAAGAAAAGGAAGTTATAGGACAACATTCTTGATGAACATGGATGCAAAAATCCTCAATAAAATACTAGCAAACTGAATTAAATAACACATTAAGAGAATCATACACCATTATCAAGTGAGATTTATCCCTTGGATGCAAGGATGGTTCAACATACACAAATCAATAAACTTATGGGTGCAGCACACCAACATGGCACAAGTATACATATGTAGCAAACCTGCACGTTGTGCACATGTACCCTACAACTTGAAGTTTAATAATAATAAATTAAAAAATAAATAAATAAATAAATAAAATGAACATTCTGAAAAAAAAAATCAATAAACTTGATACACCACATTAACAAAATGAAAGATTAAAAACACATTATTGTCTCAATAGATGCAGAAAAATATATTTGACAAAATTCAGCATGCATTCGTGATAAAAATTCTCAAGAAGTATTCAAGAAACATTCCAACACAGTAAAGATCATATGTGAAAAGCACACAACTAACATTGTAATCAATGGGAAAAACCTGAAATATTTCTGATATAGTTTGGATATTTGTCCCCTCCAAATATCATGTTGACAGTTGATCTACAATATTAGAGGTGGGGCCTGGTAGGAAGTGTTTGGGACATGGGGGCAGATTCCCTCATGAACAGCGTGGTGCTGTCCTAGTAGTAATGGGTGACTTCTACTCTATTAGTTACCACAAGATCTGATGGTTAAAAAGAGTCTGGCACCAACCTTCTCTCACTTCCTTCCTTTCTCACCATGTGATATGCATGCTCTCCCTTCACCTTCTGCCATAATTGGAAGCTTCCTGAGTTCCTCACTAGAAGGAGATGCTGAGGTCACACTTCTTGTATAGCCTATGGAACCATGATCCAAATAAATCTCTTCTCTTTGTAAATTACCTTGGGTATTCCTTTACAGCAACACAAAATGGACTCAGACACTTTCCTTCTAAGACTGAGGACAAGACAAGGATGTCCACTCTTATCATTTCCATTCAACATAGTATTGTAAGTCCTAGCCAGGGCAATTAGATAAGAAACAGAAATAAAAGGCATCCAAATTGGAAAGGAAGAAGTAAAATTATCTGTTTGCAGATGAGATAATCAAATATGTAAAAATTCCTAAAGACTCAACAACAATAATGAAAAACTGTTAGAACTAATTTAAAAATTCAGTAAAATTGCAGGATACAAAATTAACATACAAAAATCAGTAGTATTTCTTATTTATTTATTTATTTTGAGATGGGGGTCTTACTCTTGTCACCCAGGCTGGAGTGCAGTGGCACAATCACAGCTCACTGCAACCTCAACCTCCTAGGCTCAGGTGATCCTCCCACCTCAGCCTCTCAAGTAACTGGGACTATAGACTTGCACAACTATGCCCAGCTAACTTATTTTTAATTTTTTTTTTTTTTAGGAATGGGGTTTCATCATGCTGCCCAGGCTGGTCTCAAACCCTTGGGCTCAAGCAGTCCACCTGCCTAGGCCTCCCAAAGTGCTGGGACTACAGGTGTGAGCCACCGTGCCCAGCCTCTTTTTTTCACAGAGGCAGGGTCTGGCTATGTTGCGTAGGCTGGTCTTGAACTCCTCAGCTTCAAGCAATTCTTCCTTGGCTTCCCAAAGTGCTAGGATTACAGTTGTGAGCCACCATGACTGACTGTAGCATTTCTATATACTAACAACAAACTATCCAAAAAAAGAAATCAAGAAACAATCCCATTTATAATAACTTTTTTAAAGATGTAGGAATAATCTCAGCTAAAGAAGTGAAAGATGTGTGCACAGAAGATTGTAGAACATTGATGAATGATATTAAACAAGACATAGACAAATAGAAAGATGTTTCATGTTCATGACTGGATAATTAATATTGTAAAAATGTCCAGACTACACAAGGCAATCTATAGATTCAGTGAAATCCCTATGAGAACACCAATGGCATTCTTGTCATAAATGGAAAAAAATCCTGAAAATCACATAAAGCTACAAAACTCCAAATAGTCAAAGCAATCTTGAGCAAGAAAAGAGCTGGAGGCATCATACTACCTGATTTCAAAATATACTACAGAGCTATAGTAATCAAAACAGTGTGGTACTGGCATAAAAACAGACCAATGGAACAGAATAGAGAGCTCAGAATTAAATCCACACATTTATGGTGAGTTGCTTTTCAACAACAATACTAAGAACACTCAATAGGAACACATAATCCTTAATATGCGATATTGGAAAAATTGGGTATGTACATGTAGAACGATGAAATTGAACCCTGTATACATCACCCTATATATAAAAATTACTTGGCTGGGTGCAGTGGCTCAAGCCTGTAATCCCAGCACTTTGGGAGGCCGAGACGGGCAGATCACAAGGTCAGGAGATCGAGACCATCCCAGCTAACACAGTGAAACCCCATCTCTACTAAAAAATACAAAAAAACTAGCCGGGCGAGGTGGCGGGCGCCTGTAGTTCCAGCTACTTGGGAGGCTGAGGCAGGAGAATGGCATAAACCTGGGAGGTGGCGCTTGCAGTGAGCCGAGATTCAGCCACTGCACTCCAACCTGGGTAACAGAGCGAGACTCTATCTCAAAAAAAAAAAAAAAAAAATTACTCAAAGTGACTTTAAAACTTAAAGACAAAACCTGAAACTGTAAAACTACTAAAAGAGATCAAGAGGAAAAGCTTCTTGACGTTGGTCTAGGCAAAGATTTTTCTGACTATGACACCAAAAACACAAGCAACAAGTGTAAAAATAAACAAATGGTATTGCATCAAACTAAAAAGCTTCTGCACAGCAAGCACAACATCAACAGAGTGAAGGGACAATCTATGGAATGGGAGAAAATATTTGCAAACTATATCTGATAGGGAGCTCAAATCCAAAATGCATAATAAACTCATACAACTTAATAACCAAAAAAAACCCCTATTTTTAAAATGGGCAAAGGATATAAGCAGATTTTTCAAATGAAGATACATAATGGCCAATAGGATACGAAAATATGTTCAACATCACTAATTATCAGGGTAATGCAAATGAAACCCACAATGAGCTATCATCTCACACCTGTTAGAATGGCTGCTAGCAAAAAGACAAAAGATAACAAATGTTGGCAAGGATGTGGAGAAAAGTGAACCCTTACACACTGTTTGTAGCAATCCTTATCTGGGCATATATCCAAAGGAAATTGAAAAAACATCTGCACTATTTTGTTTTTATATATATATATGGATGAGATAGATGCATATTTATAAATTTATCTATATAAAAATTCACTATATACTCACTATATCTCTCTCACACATTTTCTATTTCCTATTTACATATATAATAAGATAATTTTTAGCACTTAAAAAAAAAATCCTGCCATTTACAGCAACATGAATGCACCTGGAGAACATTATGCTAAGTGAAATAAACTAGGAACAGAACAACAAATTCTACATGATCTCGCAGATATGTGGAATCTAAAATAGTCAAACTTGTTGACACAAAGAGTAGAATGGTGGATGCCAGTTGCTGAGAGGAGGGGCAAATGAGGAGATGTTGATCAAAGAGTAAAGTTTTATAAATTCTGGAGAGTTGATCAACAGCAATGTGACTATATATACAATACTGTATTGTCTATGTGAATTTTGCTAAGAGGGTCAATCTTAAGTGATCTCACCACAAAAAAGGGTAACTGTGAGGTGATAAATATGTTAATTATCTTGGTTGCAGTGATCACTTCACAATGCATACACATATCAAAACATGAAGTTTTACACCTTAAACATGTATAATTTTTGTCAATTATATCTCAATAAAGCTGAAAAAGTAATGTAATTTAACCTCAGTAGTATGGATGAGATAAACCATATGATTATCTCAATAAGTGCAGAAAATTATTTTTTAAAATTCAACATCATTCATAATAGAAAATCTCAGAAAATGAAGAATAAAAGGAAATGCTTTCAATCTGATAAAGGACATCCACAGAAAACCTAAAAGTGATATTATACTTAGTATTCAAATGCCGAGACCAACTCAGTTGTGGAGACCCTAACCCAGTAGCACTAGAGGAATTAAAGACACACACACAGAAATATAGAGTGTGGAGTGGGAAATCAGGGGGCTGACAGCCTTCAGAGCTGAGCGCCACGAACAGAGATTTACCCACATATTTATAGACAGCAAGTCAGTGATAAGCATTGTTTCTATAGATTATAGATTAAAAGCATTCCTTATGGGAAACTAACAGATGGGCCAAAACAAATAGATGGGCTCTGGCTAGTTATCTGCAGCAGGAAAATGTCCTTAAGGCACAGATTGCTCATGCTATTGTTTGTGGTTTAAGAACGCCTTAAGCGGTTTTCTGCCCTAGGTGGGCCAGGTATTCCTAGACCTCATTCCGGTAAACCCACAACCTTCAGCATAGGCATCATGGCCATCACAGACATGTCACAGTGCTGCAGAAATTTTGTTTATGGCCAGTTTTGGGGCCAGTTTACAGCCAGGTTTGGGGGCCTGTTCCCACATGTCTCCATTTTTTGTTTTTGCAAGATGATAAAAGCAAAAGTGGCTTTATCACGGTGAACTACTTCTCTCAGGAGTCAGGATCTGCATCTGCAGACTATGCAAAGATAAACAACACAGATTAAAAGCACAGTCATTGAAATCACAGAGCTTCCAAGTGTTTTTATCTATTTTAATGGGTTAATAGCTGCTAATCTGTCTGCAGCTCCTTCAAGCACACCAGTTCCTGGCATTAAGGTCAGGTATGCCTGGGATGCTTTAAATATTTGTTCTTTTAATTTTGCAATATCCAAAGACAAGTTTGTAAAGTGTCCTTCTAGATGCTTTTTTATTCTTTCCCAAACTTTGACCTTATTAAAAGCCATTGATAGTTTCCACAAATCCTTATGTTTAGCTCCTACAGTGGGCCATATCATTTGAGGTTGAGGTGACACTATACTGCCATGTTTCCAGATAATAGGAACTCTTGCTGTATTTCTTACCATTTCTACCATCTGACCATTTCGTTCAGACTAGCTGAATATAGTGTGGCCATGGCATGCAGACTGAGAGGTGCAATTCAAGCTAAACATCCCCTTAGGGGACCAATCAATAATGATTCCATGGGAATCATTGCACAGCACTCCTGCCTGTTCTACAATGCAATCTTCCTAAACAAGTATGTTCATTATTCCTGGCCAGGTCCAATTCTGTTTACAAATAGGTTTTTGAGGGCAGGATGCCTCAATTATAGGAGTGGATTTATTATGGTAAATACTGAGACCAGAAAGCATGTGTAACTGTGCCATAGAGTGATTACATCCAGGCATTATTGCCAGCCAATATGTCCAATAAGTATAATTCTTCTCTGTGTCAGCCCTTGTTGAAGGAATACTCATGGCAATGGTGATCACCGTTATCATGGCTATCATTAAATTACTCATTGTGACTGGTTGTCCCGCTTTCTTCAGGTTTTCTTTTGCCATCTGTGACAGCTTCTTGATCTTTCCCCAGGTAGGTGGCTGTGTTCGACAGGTGTTGCTCATGACAGTTGGGGTCCTCCTCAGTGTAAGTCTTGACATGGCTTCAATTGGTGGGTCTTTGGGATCCTCCCAAAATCTCTTCCTTTGTATCTGGCTCATAGTAAGGCTTTAGATGTATCAATGGCACCCAAATTGGCTGATGATTCAGTCCTGGAGAAACACAAGCATAACCTCTAACCCAAGTTATTATTTTACCTATTTCCCAACTTTTTGTTATCAGATCTCTCCACCAAACCAGTAGTTCTGCTTCTGTCTTTGCAACTGGTTTCTGTAGATGTTGTTCAGCTGCTGACAGCATCTGGTCTTTAGGCAGGCTCAAAAAAATTAAAGCCACTTATGCTAGATTCAATTGCATATGAGGTGTCCTGTAGTCCCTGTTTTCCCCTTTTTGCTTTTGCAACTGCTGTTTCAGGGAGAGATTCATTCTTTCCACTATGACTTGTCCTTGAGAATTATATGGGATACCAGTGATGTGTTTAATATTCCATATAGAGAAAAATGTAGCTAGAGCTTGGCTAGTATAGCCTGGGGCATTATCTGTTTTAATAGAAGCTAGAATGCCCATCACTGCAAAATACTGCAAAAGGTGACATTTAACACAGGCAGAAGACTCCCCTGATTGGCATGTAGCCCAGAAAAAGTGAGAAAAGGTATTCACAAATACATGTACATAAGCTAGTCTCCCAAATGAGGGAATATGTGTGACGTCCATTTGCCAAAGAGACTTAGGTTCCAATCCTCGAGGATTAACTCCTCCTGTAAAAGATGAGGAATGCACCATTTGGCAAGTTGGGCATTGCTGGATAATAGCTTTAGCTTCTTTCCAGGTAACGCTATATCTGCATTTGAGACCAGAGGCATTAACAAGGGTTAAATTGTGAAAGTGTCTGGCATTAGATATTGCAGTAGCAACTAGGCAATCAGCCATTTGATTCCCTGCAGTCAAAGGTCCTGGAAGAGATGTATGAGCCCTAATGTGAGAGATATAAGAAGGATGCATTCTACTACTGACTGCTCTTTGCAGTTGGGTAAATAAAGTCATCAGTTGTTCATCTGTATGAAATCATAACTGAGCATTTTCAATTAATTGTGTGGAATGAACTGTGTATGAAGAATCAGAAATCACATTAATAGGCATATTAAAAGCAGTCAATACCTCAATTACAGCTACAAGCTCCACTTTTTAAACTGAAATACAGGGCATCTGAAAAACTTTACCTTTTGATCCAGAATAAGAGGCTTTACCATTACTAGACCCCTCTGTGAAGACATTTTCAGCACCTTCAATTGGTTTGAATTTAGTTATTTTAGGGAGAATCCATTTAGTTAATTTCAAAAATTGAAATAATTTTGTTTTAGGAAAGTCAGCTAAATGGGTTTGCCAAATAAGACTATTTATAAAAGCTTGCTGTATTTGTGCCTTCGTGAAAGGGACAATAATTTTTCCAGGATCATATCCGTGTAATTTAACAATCCAAGTTCTCCCATTTCCTATCATAGTAGCAATTTGATCCAAATAAGGAATTAGAGTCTGTGAATTAGTGTGTGGAAGAAAAAGTCATTCTACTAAGTCCTGCTCTTGGACAATAACACCAGTAGGTGAATGATATGTTGGAAAAATTAGCAAATCTAGAGTCTTCTCTGGATCTATTTTATTTATTTTAACTTTATGGACTTGCTTTTCAATCAGCTGTAACTCTGCCTCAGCCTCCTTTGTTAATTGCTGAGGGCTAGTGAGACTAGGATCTCCTCTAAGGATGGAAAATAGATTACTCATAGCATAAGTAGGAATGCCTAGAGTGGGTCATATCCAATTAATGTCCCCTAATAATTTTTGAAAGTCATTTAATGTTTTCAATTGATCCCTATGTATGGCTACTTTCTGTGGCACTATTGTAGTGTCATTTGCTGAGGTCCCCGAGTAGGAACAAGGAGTAGTAGCCTGAATTTTGTCAGGAGCTATAATTAAACCAGAATGAGAAATCAAATTTTGTAAGTGATTATAACATTGGAGTAATATTTCTTGAGTGGGGGCAGCACAAAGTATATTGTCCATATAATGAATAATGAAACACTATGAAAATTTTTTACGAGTAGGTTGAATTGCTTGCCCTACATAAGTCTGGCAAATTGTTTGACTGTTTAACATGCCTTGTGACAACCCTTTCCAATGAAAACACTTAGCAGGTTCCAAGTTGTTTACTGCAGGAATTGTAAATGCAAACCATTCACAGTCTTTCTCAGCTAAGGGGATAGTAAAGAAATGTAGTCTTTTAAATCTACACCTATTAAAGGTCAATTTTTTGGAATCATAGTAGGAGAAGGCAGTCCTGGCTGCAATGCTCCCATAGGTTGTATAACTGAACTAATGGCTCTTAAGTCAGTTAACATTCTCCATTTACCTGATTTTTTCTTTATTATGAAAACTGGAGAATTCTAAGGGGAAAATGTTGGAGGTGTGTCGTTTTTCTAATTGTTCAGTAACTAAGTCCTCTAAAGCCTCCAGTTTCTCTTTACTCAGCAGCAATTGTTCTATCCAAATTGGCTTATCTGTTAACCATTTTAAAGGTATAGGTTCTGGAGGCTTAATGATGGCCACCTTCAAAAATGGTATCCTAAACCTTGATGGGAACTTTATCTTTCCGCTTGAAATGGTTTCTTCAAACCTTGCAAATTTTTTCCTAGTCCCATACCAGGGACATACCCCATTTCATGAATCATACGTTGACTTTGAGGGCTATATAATTGTTCTGGAATTAGAACTTGTGCTCCCCATTGTTGTAACAAATCTCTCCCTCACAATTTTATAGGTACAGAAGTTATAATTGATTGAACAGTCCCAGGTTGTCCATCGGGTCCTTCAAAATGCAAAATATAACTAATTTGATATACTTCAGGGGCTTTACCTACTCCAACTATGTTGAGTGGGTTGAATTGGCCACGTGGATGGCCATTGCTGTAGAAAAATGATTGAAATGTCCATTCTTGTATCTACCAAACGTTTAAATTTCTTTCCCTGAATAGTTATTTCACAGGTTGGACGTTTATCAGTAATTTGATTCACCCAATAAGCTGCTTTGCCTTGTTTATTTGTGCTTCCAAATCCTCCTGTTTGTTTAATTTCACTTTTCTCCATTTCCACATATGGCACAATCAGGAGCTGTGCTATACGCTCTCCCGGCTCTGTTTTCCAGGGAACAGAAGTAGATATAACAATTTGAATTTCCCCATTGTAATCTAAATCAATGACTCCTGTTTGTACTTGCACTCCTTTTAAATTTAAACTAGATCTACCTAGAAGTAATCCTACCATCCCCACTAGCAACATCTGACTGGAGACAGCAACATTCTTTAACAGCCCCATTACAAAAGGAGAAACTGGTCCATATTGATTAATAGCTTGTTTAAATTCTTTGAGTAATTTAGAAGGAAAAGGCTCAAATGTAGCTATAATATTTCCCTGTTGATCTGGGGGGTGTATTATAACAGGGAACTGTCAAGGCTCTATATCACCCTCTCATCTAGCTTGCTGAATTCCTGCCTGAATAGAACTGAGAGCAGTCACTCAAGGCACTGCTTGAACAGTCACTGGGGCAACGACTTTTCACCCAGTGTCCTCCAGAAAAGAAAGATCTGGAGGGTCAGGCCTCTCTTTTTCTTCAAAATAATGAGGGAGTGTAGAAGGTTAGGGACAAACTTCTCCCTCCTTTGCCACATTAGCTTTAGCTGGCAAATAAACCTGTTCTGTTACCTCTTCTGTTACTTCATTATACTTTCCTTCCTCCTTATCATTAGTGTGAAAAGATTCCAAGGTGGAAGAAACCAGAGCCCACACTTGTCCCATTGTTACCCTGATGCTTCTGAGCTCCCCTTCTTATTCACCATGGGGATTGCTTAAGAGTACTCAGGTGTCCTCCAGCTTAGTTCCACATTCTCCAACCATTGCTCCAGTGACACTTCGACCTGGGTTCAAGCCCCACATATGGGCACCACTTGCCAAGACCAGCTCAGTTGTGGAGACCCTAACCCAGTGGCACTAGAGGAATTAAAGACACACACACATACACACAGAGAGAAATATAGAGTGTGGAAATTGGGGGCTGACAGCCTTCAGAGCTGAGAGCCATGAACAGAGGTTTACCCACATATTTATTGACAGCAAGCCAGTGATAAGCATTGTTTCTATAGATCACAGATTAACTAAAAGCATTCCTTACGGGAAACAAAGGGATGGGCTCAAACAAATGGATGGGCTCTGGCTTGTTATCTGCAGCAGGAACATGTCCTTAAGGAACAGATTGCTCATGCTATTGTTTGTGGTTTAAGAACACCTTAAATGGTTTTCTGCCCTGAGTGGGCCAGGTATTCCTTGCCCTCATTCCAGTAAACCCACAACCTTCAGGGTGGGTGTCATGGTCATCATGAACATGTCACAGTGCTGCAGAAATTTTGTTTATGACCAGTTTTGGGGCCAGTTTATGGCCAGATTTGGGGGCCTGGTCCCAGCAGTTCAAATGTTGAATATTTTCTCTCCATTATCTGGAATAAGACAAGATGTCTATTTTCACTTTTATTCAGTGTTGCACTGGAGGTCCCAGGCAATGTAATAAGACAAGTAAAAACCAAATGCATAGATTTTATGTTAAGCATTTTACCACAATAAGATAAAATCAAGTTAAAAAATAAAAGGTATAGTTCACTTTTAGTTTCTGGTTCACTTTTGGTTTCACATGCAAAGAGCACGAAAGTGATTACTCCCATCCTCATTAAAAAGAAAAAAAAAAAAGCTGAACAAAAATATACAACTCTTCCTAGATCTATCAGAGAATTTACCTCACAGGACAAACTAGTGCCCCCAAAACTGGAGAAATAGGCCAGCACGGTGGCTCATGCCTGTAATCCCAGCACTTTGGGAGGCCAAGGTGGGTGGATTACCCGAGGTCAGGAGTTCAAGACCGGCTGGCTAACATGGAGAAACCCCATTTCTACTAAAAATACAAAAAAAAAAAAAAAAAAAAAAAAAAAGCCAGGTATGGTGGTGCATGCCTGTAATCCCAGCTACTCGGGAGGCTGAGACAGGAGAATGACTTGAACCAGGAGGCAGAGATTGCAATGAGCCGAGATCATGCCATTGCACCCCAGCTTGGGCAACAAGAGCAAAACTGCATTAAAAAAAAAAAAAAAAACTGGAGAAATAAGTGAATATAAAGAATCACAACAGACAGGAAGACTTAAAGAATAATTGACTATTTGCTAAGTTGGGGCATGCACTAGTTTGAGAAATAAAAACCTTTTGGGACCCAGCCCTATGAGTATCCCCATTCACTTTCATGAATTTTACCTCTAGGAACCCCACAGAGTTCTCACAGTGAAGATGGGGGAACTATCCCCTCCAGTAGGGGCATGGAAACAGTAACCATTTTGAAACATATGCAGAGGGTTCTGGCCACCTTAACAAAGAGGTGCCTTCAAGGGAAAGCATTCTACCAAAGCCTACCTGATGCAGGGGAAAGGAAAATACTCAACTCAGCCCTCTCTAGCCTTCTTGTCTTATCTATGATAAGCACTTGTGCTGAGAAGCACTTGTGCAAGTCACATCCCGGGGCACAGGCTCACTGAAAGACTGAGACCTGCTCATACGATTTTACAATGCTTCCCTTCCCGCTACATTTTACCACCATATCAACAGGATGCCTGTGTAACAACAAACGACTACAGTTAAAAGAATTGCAAGCTCTGACTCTAGGAAGTCTGTAGGGAAAGCCAAAGATAGCAGAGAAGACAAAAACAAGGACACTTGAGGAAATTTTTTACTCTGGCCACTACAGCCACACCGCAGAAAGAGAGTCTAATGTTGAACCAGATAATCATAAAACTTCACACGAAGGTCTTCGGTTCTCTTTACCTCTTACAAGGCGTAGTAAAAAATAAATAAAATAAGGCTGGGTGTGGTGGCTCACACCTGTAATCCCAGCACTTTGGGAAGCCAAAGTGGGTGGATCACCTGAGGTCAGAAGTTTGAGATCAGCCTGGCCAACATGGCAAAACCCCATCTCTACTAAAACATACAAAAATTAGCCATGCATGGTGGTGGACACCTGTAAATCCAGCTACTCAGGAGGTTGAGGCAGGAGAATCACTTGCACCAGGGAGGCAGAGGTTGCAGTGAGCCAAGACCGTGCCATTGTACTCCAGCAGAGGCAACAAGAGAGAAACTTCATCTCAAAAAATAATAAAAAATAAATAAATAAATAAATGTAAAATAAAAACACCCACAGTCTGAAGAGACAAAGCAGGCAACAGAACCAAACTCAGACAGCATAGATTTTTGCCATCTGAGTCTGGTTTTGTCAGGCCTCTGTGCCCAAGCTAAGGCATCATATCCCCTGTGACCTGCACATATACATTCAGATGGCCTGAAGAACCACAAAAGAAGTGAAAATAGCCAGTTCCTGCCTTAACTGATGACATTCCACCATTGTGATTTGTTCCTGCCCCACCTTAACTGATCAGTTGACCTTGTGACATTCTTTCTCCTGGACAATGAATCTCAGGAGCTCCCCACCAAGCACCTTGTGACCCCTGCCCTTGCCTGCAAGAGAACCACCCCCTTTAACTGTAATTTTCCACTACTACCCAAATCTTATAAAACTACCTCACCCTTACTCCCTTTGCTGACTCCTTTTTGGGACTCAGTCCGCCTGCACCCAGGTGATTAAAAAGCTTTATTGCTCACACAAAGCCTGTTTGGTGGTCTCTTCGCACAGATGCGGATAACATTTGGTGCCAAAGACCCAGGACAGGGGGACTCCTTCACGAGACTGGTCCCCTGTCCTCACCCTCACTCTGTGAGGAGATCCACTTACAACCTCGGGTCCTCAGACCAGCCTAAGGAATGTCTCATCAATTTCAAATTGGGTAAGTGGTCTCTTCACTTTCTTCTCCAGCCTCTCTTGCTACCTTCAATCTCCCCGTACTTCTGTTAAATATGAATTCTAAATTTCTCTTCAAAGAATTAATATGTCAGTATGTTCAATTATTTGCCTTCTACTTTTAAACTTAACTTCCTCGTAAAGCAACCTTTCCACCCCGACTCATTCTCCACCTTGACTCATTACCTACTCCACCCTGACTCATTCTACTTATTCAGATTACCTACTCCACCCTGACTCATTCTGATTCATTCTCCACCCTGACTCATTTAATAACCATTTTTCCCACCAAACCACTCATCCTGTCACTCTCCTTAAATTAGTCAATTGGAATTAGTTTAGCCTGTGCAGTCTAACCCTAGCCAATAGGGGAACAACACAGTAGTAGGAACCACTTGTGTCAGGAATAAGAACCCCTTTCCCTCCCTTGTCCAGGTGTGCACCCACCATTGCTCCATCTGTGAGAGTGCACCTTTCTATAGGAGTACCTTCCCTTGCTGAGAATTAAAAAGAAAATTTTATGTTTGAATACTATTTCTTTTGTGGCGCTGAAACTTTATCTATAACACTTCCAATTCCAGTTCTTTTTCCTCTCTAGTAGAGACAAAGGAGACACATTTTATCTGTGGGCCCAAAACTCCAGCACCGGTCATGGACTTGGGAAGACAGTCTTCCCTTGGTGTCTGATAATCACGGAGATGCCTACATTGATAATTCACCCACATTCCATTGGTATCTGGTCACCACGGGGATGCCTGCCCTGATCATTCACCCATGTTCTGCTGTTGTCTGATCATCAGAGGGATGCCTGCCCTGATCATCCACCCACATTCCACTGGTGTCTGGTCACCATGGGGACACCTCCCTTGATTATTCACCCACACTCCTCTGGTGGCAAACCAATTGTGGGGATGCCTGCTTTGGTTGCTCACTCACATTTCCCTTCTCCGCATCTCTACCTTTCTCTTCAAACTTCACTATAGGTAAGATTCCACCCTTCATTCCCCCTTCTTCTCCCTTAGCCTATGTTCTCAAGAACTTAAAACCTCTTCAACTCACACCTGACCTAAAACCTAAACACTTTATTTTCTTCTGCAATACTACTTGGCCCCAATACAAACTCAACAATGGTTCTAAGTGGCCAAAAAGTGATCCTTTTGATTTCTCCATCCTACAAGATCTAGATAATTTTTGTCATAAAATGGGCAAATGGTCTGGGGTGCCTGATGTCCAGGCATTCTTTTACACATTGGTCCCTCCCTCATCTCTGCTCCCAGTGTGACTTGTCCCAAATATTTCTTCTCTCCTGTCTGTTCTTTCAATCTCCACCCCAAGCCCTGAGTCCTTTGAATCCTCCTTTTCTACAGACCGATCTGACCTTTCCCCTCCTCCCCAGGCTGCTCCTCTCCAGGTGAAGCCAGGTCCCAATTCTTCCTCAGCCTCTACTCCCCCACCCTACAATCCTTCTATCACCTCCCCTTCTCACACCTGGTCTGGCTCACAGTTTCGTTCCGTGACTAGCCTTCCCCCACCTGCCCAACAATTTCCTCTTAGAGAGGTGGCTGGAGCTGAAGGTACAGCCAAGGTTAACACTCCTTTTTCTTTATCTGATCACTCCCAAATCAGTTAGCATTTAGGCTCTTTTTCATCAAATATAAAATCCCACCCCAGTTCATGGCCCTTTTGGCAACAACCCTTAGAAGATTTACCAACCTAGACCCGGAGGTGCCAGAAGGCCATCTTATTCTCAATATGCGTTTTATTACCCAATCCACTCCTGACATTAGAAAAAGCTCCAAAAATTAGATTCCATCCCTCAAACCCCACAACAGGACTTAATTAACCTCTCCTTCAAGGTGTACAATAATAGAGAAGAGGCAGCCAAGTGGCAACGTATTTCGGAGTTGCAATTACTTGCCTCCACTGCAAGAGAAACCCCAGCCACACCTCCAGCACACAAGAACTTCAAAACACCTAAATTGCAGTGGTCAGGCATTCCTCCAGGACCTCCTCCCTCAAGTTCTTGCTTCAAGTGCCAGAAATCTGGCCACTGGGCCAAGGAATGCCCACAGCCTGGGATTCCTCCTAAGCCGTGTCCCATCTGTGCAGGACCCCACTGGAAAACGGACTGTCTAACTCACCCTTCAGTCACTCCCAGAGCCCCTGGAACTCTGGCCCAAGGCTCTCTGACTGACTCCTTCCCAGATATTCTCAGCTTAGCGACTGAAGACTGATGCTGCCTGATCGCCTCGGAAGCCTCCTGGACCATCACAAACACTTCAGGTAACACAGTGGAGGGTAAGTTCGTCCCCTTCTTAAACAATATGGAGGCTACCCATTCCACATTGCCTTCTTTTCAAGGGCCTGTTTCCCTTGCCTCCATAACTGGTGTGGGTATTGACAGCCAAGCTTCTAAACCTCTTAAAACTCCCCAACTCTGGTGCCAACTTGGACAACATTCTTTTATGCACCCCTTTGTAGTTATCCCCACCTGCCCAGCTCCCTTATTAGGCTGAGATATTTTAATTAAATTATCTGGTTCCCTGACTATTTATGGGCTACAGCCACACTTCATTACCACCCTTTTCCCGAGTTCAAAGCCTCCTTTGCATCCTCCCCTTGTGTCTCCCTACCTTAATCCACAAGTATGGGATACCTCTACTCCCTCCTTGGCAACCAATCATGCACCCCTTATCATCCCATTAAAACCTAATCACCCCTACCCCACTCAATGCCAATATCCCATCCCACAGCAAGCTTTAAAAGGGTTAAAGCCCATTATCTCCTGCCTGTTACAACATGGCCTCTTAAAGCCTACGAATTCTCCTTACAATTCCCCTATCCTACCTGTCCAGAAACTGGACAGTTCATACAGGTTGGTTCAGGATCTTCACCTTATTAATCAAGTCATCCTTCCCACCCTATAGTGCCAAACCCATACACCCTCCTATCTTCAATACTCCCTTCCACAACTCACTATTCTGTTCTGTTATTGACCTCAAAGATGCCTCTTTACTATCCCCTTGCATCCCTCCTCCTAGCCTCTTTTTGCCTTTACTTGGGCTGACCCTGACACCCACAAATCCCAACAACTCATCTGGACTGTTCTGCCCCAAGGTTTCAGGGCCAGCCCACACTACTTTGGCCAGGCCCTTTCTCATGATCTGCTTTCTTTTCACCCATCTGCCTCCCACCTTATTCAATATTTTGATGATCTTCTTTGCAGCCCCTCTTACCAGTCTTCCCAGCAGGACACTATCTTGCTTTGTCAATATCTCTACTCAAAGGGATACTGAGTATCCCCCTCCAAGGCATACATTTCTTCCCCTAGTGTTACCTATCTCAGTATAATCCTCCATCAACATACACGCACAATGCCTGCAGACCATGTTCAGTTAATCTCCCAAACCCCAACCCCTTCTATAAAGCAACAACTCCTTTCCTTCCCAGGCATGGTTGGGTACTTTCGCCTTTGGATACTTGGTTTTGCCATCCTGACTAAACCATTATATAAACTCACAAAAGGAAATCTAGCTGACCCCATAGATCCTAAATACTTCCCCCACTCCTCTTTCCATTCCTTAAAAACCACCTTAGAAGCTGCTCCCACACTAGCTCTCCCTAACTCATCCCAACCCTTTTTCATTACATGCAGCCAAAGTACAGGGCTATGAGGTCAAAATTCTTACACAAGAGCTGGGACCATGCCCTGTAGCCTTTCTGTCCAAACAACTTGACCTTACTGTTTTAGGTTGGCCCTCATGTCTGCGTATGGTGGCTGCTGCTGCTTTAATACTTTTAGGGGCCCTGAAAATCACAAGCTATGCTCCACTTACTCTCTACAGTTCTCATAACTTTCAAAGTCTATTTTCCTCTTCACACTTGTATTGATGGTAGTTCTTCCAGGCCCAATCGTCAATCACTGGAAAAGGCAGGCTATGATATATTGTCTTCCATATCTATCAATGAGGTTACGGCCCCACCCTCTTCCACTACCTCTCAACCAGCTGAACTCATTGCCTTAACTCAAGCCCTCATTCTGTCAAAGGGACTACGTGTCAATATCTATACCAATTCCAAGTATGCCTTCCACATCTTTCACCACCATGCTGTTATATGGACAGAAAGAGGTTTCCTCACTACACAAGGATCCTCCATCATTAATGGCTCCTTAATAAAAACTCTTCTTAAAGCTTCTCTACTTCCCAGGAAGCTGGGGTCATTCACTGCAAGGGCCATCAAAGGGCATCAGATCCCATCACTTAAGGCAACACTTATGCTGATAAGGTAGCTAAAGAAGCAGTTAGTGTTCCAACTTCTGTCCCTCCTCATTGGTCACTCCCACTTACTCTTCCACAGAAACTCCCACTTACTAATCTCTTCCCACACGGTAAATGGTTCTTGGACCAAGGAAAATTCCTCCTTCCAGCCTCACAGGCTCATTCCATGCTATCATCCTTTCATTACGTCTTCCATGTGGGTTACAAGCCACTAGCCAGCCTCTTAGAACCTCTCATTTCCTTTCCACCATGGAAATCTATCCTCAAAGAAATCACTTCTCAGTGTTCCATTTACTATTCTACCACTCCTCAGGGATTTCTCAGGTCCCCTCCCTTTCCTATACATCAAGCTTGGGAGTTTGCCACTGCCCAAGACTGGCAAATTAACTTTACCCACGTGCCCCAAGTCAGGAAACTAAAATACCTCTTGGTCTGGGTAGACACTTTCACTGGATGGGTAGAGGCCTTTCCCCCATGATCATCTCCTCCCTTCTGTCAAACAAAATTCCTTGATTTAGCCTTCCTACCTGTATAAAGTCCAACAACAGACCGGCCTGCATTAGTCAGGTCACTTGACTTGGGCAGCCAGAGAGAAAAGTCAGGTTACCCACAAAGGGAAGCTCATCAGACTAACAACAGATCTCTCAGAAGAAACCCTACAAGACAGAAGAGAGTGGAGGCCAATATTCAGCATTCTTAAAGAAAAGAATTTTCAACCCAGAATTTCATATCCAGCCAAACTAACCTTCATAAGTGAAGGAGAAATAAAATCCTTTACAGACAAGCAAATGCTGAGAGATTTTGTCACTGCCAGGCCAGCCTTACAAGAGCTCCTGAAGGAAGCACTAAACAGGGACAGGAACAACCAGTACCAGCCATGCCAAATTGTAGAGACCATCAATGCTAGGAAGAAATTGCAAAACAACCAGCTAACATCATAATGACTGGATCAAATTCACACATAACAATATTAATCTTCAATGTAAATGGGCCAAATGCCCCAATTAAAAGACACAGACTGGCAAACTGGATAAAGAGTCAAGACCCATCAGTGTGCTGCATTCAGGAGACCATCTCACATGCAGAGACACACAGAAGCTCAAAATAAAGGCATGGAGGAAGATCTACCAAGCAAATGGAAAGCAAAAAAAAAAAAAAAAAAAAAAAAAAGTCGGAAGTTGCAATCCTACTCTCTGATAAAACAGACTTTAAACCAACAAAGATCAAATGAGACAATGAAGGCTATTACATAATGGTAAAGGGATCAATTCAACAAGAAGAGCTAACTATCCTAAATATATATGCAACCAACACAGGAGTACCTAGATTCATAAAACAAGTCCTTAGAGACCTACAAAGGGACTTAGACTCCCACACAATAACAATGGGAGACTTTAACACCCCACTGTCAAAATTAGACAGATCAACAAGACAGAAGGTTAATAAGGATATCCAGGACTTGAACTCAGCTCTGCACCAAGCAGACCTAATAGACATCTACAGAACTCTCTACCCCAAATCAACAGAATATACATTTTTCTCAACACCACATCACACTTATCCCAAAATTGACCACATAATTGGAAGTAAAGCACTCCCCAGCAAATGTAAAAGAACAGAAATCACAACAAATTATCTCTCAGACCACAGTGCAATCAAACAAGAACTCAGGATTAAGAAACTCACTCAAAACTGCACAACTACATGGAAACTGAACAACCTTCTCCTGAATGACTACAGAGTAAATAACGAAATGAAGGCAGAAATAAAGATATTCTTTGAAACCAATGAGAACAAAGACACAATGTACCAGAATCTCTGGGACACATTTAAAGCAGTGTGTAAAGGGAAATTTATAGCACTAAATCCCCACAAGAGAAAGCAGGAAAGACCTAAAATTGACACCCTAACATCATGATTAAAAGAACTAGAGAAGCAAGAGCAAACACATTCAAAAGCTAGCAGAAGGCAACAAATAACTAAGATCAGAGCAGAACTAAAGGAGATAGAGACACAAAAACCCTTCAAAAAACCAGTGAATCCAGGAGCTGGTTTTCTGAAGGGATTAACAAAATGGATAGACCACTAGCAAGATGAATAAAGAAGAAAAGAGAGAAGAATCAAATTGACACAATAAAAAAATGATAAAGGGGATATCAACACCAATCCCACAGAAATACAAACTACCATCAGAGAATACTATAAATACCTCTATGCAAATAAACTAGAAAATCTCAAAGAAATGGATAAATTCCTGGACATATACACCCTCCCAAGACTAAACCAAGAAGAAGTTGAATCCCTGAATAGACCAATAACAGGCTCTGAAATTGAGGCAATAATTAATAGCCCACCAACCAAAAAAAGTCCAGAACCAGATGGATTCACAGCTGAATTCTACCAGAGGTACCAAGAGGAGCTGGTACCATTCCTTCTGAAATTATTCCAATCAATAGAAAAAGAGGGAATCCTCCCTAACTCATTTTATGAGGCCAGTATCATCCTGATACCAAAGCCTGGCATAGACACCAAAAAAAAAAAAAAAAAGAGAGAGAGAGAATTTTAGACCAATATCCCTGATGAACATCAATGCGAATATCCTCAGTAAAATACTGGCAAACTGAATCCAGCAGCACATCAAAAAGCTTATCCACGAAGATCAAGTGGGGTTCATCTCTAGGATGCAAGGCTGGTTCAACATACACAAATCAATAAATGTAATCCATCACATAAACAGAAACAAAGACAAAAATCACATGATTATCTCAATAGATGCAGAAAAGCCCTTCGACAATATTCAACAGCCCTTCATGCTAAAAACCCTCAATAAACTAGGTATTGATGGGACGTATCTCAAAATAATAAGAGCTATTTATGACAAACCCACAGCCAACATCATACTGAATGGGCAAAAAATGGAAGCATTCTCTTTGAAAACTGGCACAAGACAGGGATGCCCTGTCTCACCACTCCTATGTCACATAGTGTTGGAAGTTCTGGCCAGGGCAATCAGGCAAGAGAAACAAATAAAGGGTATTGAATTAGGAAAAGAGGAAGTCAAATTGTCCCTGTTTGCAGATGACATGATTGTATATTTAGAAAACCCCATCGTCTCAGACCAAAATCTCCTTAACCTGATGAGCAACTTCAGCAAAGTCTCAGGATACCAAATCAATGTGCAAAAATAACAGGCATTCCTATATACCAATAACAGACAAACAGAGAGCCAAATCATGAATGAACTCCCATTCACAATTGCTACAAAGAGAATAAAATACCTAGGAATCCAACTTACAAGGGATATGAAGGACATCTTCAAGGAGAACTACAAACCACTACTCAATGAAATAAAAGAGGACACAAGCAAATGGAAGAACATTCCATGCTCATGGATAGGAAGAATTCATATCGTGAAAATGGCCATACTGCCCAAGGCAATTTATAGATTCAATGCCATCCCCATCAAGCTACCAATGACTTTCTTCACAGAATTGGAGAAAACTACTTTAAAGTTCATATGGAACCAAAAAAGAGCCCACATTGCCAAGACAATCCTAAGCAAAAAGAACAAAGCTGGAGGCATCATGGTACCTGACTTCAAACTATACTACAAGGCTACAGTAACCAAAACAGCATGATACTGGTACCACAACAGAGAGATAGACCAGTGGAGCAGAACAGAGACCTCAGAAATAACACCACATATCTACAACCATCTGATCTTTGACAAATCTGACAGAAACAAGAAATGGGGAAAGGATTCCCTATTTAATAAATGGTGCTGGGAAAACTGGCTAGCCATATGTAGAAAGCTGAAACTGGATCCCTTCCTTACACCTTATACAAAAATCCATCTTTTACAAAGATGGATTAAAGACTTAAATGTTGGTTGGGCACAGTGGCTCACGCCTGTAATCCCAGCACTTTGGGAGGCCGAGGCAGATGGATCATGAGGTCAGGAGTTCGAGACAAGCCTGACAATGATGGTGAAACCCCATCTCTACTACAAATACAAAAAATTAGCCAGGTGTGGTGGCACATGCCTGTAGTCCCAGCTAATGGGAGACTGAGGCAGGAGAATTGCTCGAACCCGGGAGGCGGAGGTTGCAGTGAGCCGAGATTGTGCCATTGCACTCCAGCCTGGGTGACAAGAGTGTAACTCCATCTAAAAAAAAAAAAAAGACTTAAATGTTAGACCTAAAACATAAAAAACCTAGAAAAAACCTAGGCAATACCATTCAGGACATAGGCATGGGCAAGGACTTCATGACTAAAACACCAAAAGTAATGGCAGCAAAAGCCAAAATAGACAAATGGGATCTAATTAAACTAAAGAGCTTTTGCATGGCAAAAGAAACTACCATCAGAGTGAACAGGCAACCTACAGAATGGGAGAAAATTTTTGCAATCTACCCATCTGACAAAGGGCTAATATCCAGAATCTACAAAGAACTTAAACAAATTTACAAGAAAAAATCAAACAACCCCATCAAAAAGTGGCCAAAGGATATAAACAGACACTTCTCAAAAGAAGATATTTTTGCAGCCAACAGACACATGAAAAAATGCTCATCATCACTGGTCATCAGAGAAATGCAAATGAAAACCACAATGAGATACCATCTCACACCAGTTAGAATGGCAATTATTAAGAAGTCAAGAAACAACAGGTGCTGGAGAGGATGTGGAGAAATAGGAATGCTTTTACATTGTTGGTGGGACTGTAAACTAGTTCAACCATTGTGGAAGACAGTGTGGCAATTCCTCAAGGATCTAGAACTAGAAATACCATTTGACACAGCTATCCCATTACTGGGTATATACCTAAAGGATTATAAATCTTGTTACTATAAAGACACATGCACACATATGTTTACTGTGGCACTATTCATAATAGCAAAGACTTGGAACCAACCCAAATGTCCATCAGTGATAGACTGGATTAAGAAAATGTGGCACATATACACCATGGAATACTATGAAGCCATAAAAAAGAATGAGTTCATGTCTTTTATAGGGACATGGATGAAGCTGGAAGCCATCATTCTGAGGAAACTGTCACAAGGACAGAAAACCAAACACCACATGTTCTCATTCATAGGTGGGAATTGAACAATAAGAACACTTGGATACAGGGCAGGGAACATCACACACCAGGGCCTGCTGTGGAGTGGGGGATGGGGAGGGATAGCATTAGGAGAAATACCTAATGTAAATGATGAGTTAATCGGTGCAGCAAACCAACATGGCACATGCATGCATATGTAACAAACCTGCACATTGTGCACATGTACCCTAGAACTTAAAGTATAATTTTTAAAAATGTATAGTAATTGCATACTATTAAAAAATAATAAAAATAAAAATAAAAGCTCACGTCACCAAACTCAGCCTCCAACTTAAGGACTGGACAGTATTTTTACCACTTGCCCTCCTCAGAATTCTAGCCTGTCCTTGGGATGCTACAGGGTACAGTCCATTTGAACTTTTATATGGACACACTTTCTGGCTCAGCCCCAACCTTTTTCCAGACACCAGCCCTCTGGGTGACTATCTAACAGTCCTCCAGCAGGCTAGACAAGAAATTCGCCAGGCTGCTAATCTTCTCTTGCCTACTCCAGATTCCCAGTCATATGAAGACACCCTAGCTGGAAGATCAGTTCTTGTTAAGAGTCTGACCCCTCAAACTCTACAGCCTTGAGGGACCAGACCCTACCTAGTCATCTATAGCACCCCAACTGCCATCCATCTGCAGGACCCTCCCCATTAGGTTCACTGTTACAGAATAAAGCTGTGTCCATTGGACAGCCAGCCTGATCTCTCCTCTTCCTCCTGGAAGTTGCCAGTACTCTCCCCTACTTCCCTTAAACTCACATGCATTTCTGAAGAACAATAATAACCCTTATGAGCCTAATATATCCCTTCATTCTATTAGGTCTATTCATCCTTAACTGATGATATTCCACCATTGTGATTTGTTCCTGCCCCACCTTAACTGATCAGTTGACCTTGTGACATTCCTTCTCCTGGACAATGAATCTCAGGAGCTCCACACCAAGCACCTTGTGACCCCTGCCCCTGCCTGCAAGAGAACGACCCCCTTTAACTGTAATTTTCCACTACCTACCCAAATCCTATAAAACTACCCCACCCCTACTCCCTTTGCTGACTCCTTTTTCAGACTCAGTCTGCCTGCACCCAGGTGATTAAAAAAGCTTTATTGCTCACACAAAACCCATTTGGTGGTCTCTTCACATGGATGCATGTAACATTTTGAATTATCAGACTAAGAATGTAATATAACTATGATTAATACGTTGAGGAATCTAGTGGAAAGGGGAACAACAGGCAAGAAGAGATGGGTAATGAAGCAACATGCTACAAATAAAAAACAACACCAACAGAAATGAAGAATTAGTTTGATGGGCTTACGGGTAGACTGGACATGACCAAGGAAAAAAAAATCAGTGACCTTGAGAACACGTTAATACAAACTTCCCAAACTGAAATGCAGAGACAAAAATGAATGAAAAAATAGAACACAATATCTAAGAACTGTGAGATAAATACAAAAGCTGTAACATATGCATAATGTGAATACCAGAAGAAAAGAGAGAGAAAATAACAGAAGAAATGTTTAAAGTAATAAAGGTTGAGAATTTCCCAGAATTAATGACAGACAGTAAAACACAGATCCAGGAAATTCAGAGAACAACAGGCAGGATAAATATCAAAATATGTACACCTAGGCATTTCATAGTCAAACTGCATAAAATCAAAGAAAAATAGAAACTTCTGAAAGAAGCCAGAGGAAAAACAATGTATTACCTATAAAGGGACAAGGATAAAAATTACATTGAACTTTGCACAGAAATCATGCAAATAAGAAGAGAACGGAGTGAAATATTTAAGGAATTGAAAAATGTTAAACTCTGGCCTAGAATTCTATATCCAGCAAAGTTATCCTTCAAAAGTGAAGGAGAGGATTCCAGGCAGATGGCAGGGATCGATCTCTCTATCTAGACAACTGCTGTGCTGGCAGAATCTACCTGATGTAGCTGTTTTGGAGCTCTGGAGTCTAGAAGAAGGTTTGCAACTTGCAAGGTGAGACTTGGACTATAAATTGTCATGAACTTTGATCCATTTCAGTTCTTAGTGTAAAAAGTAAAGTAGAGGTTCCTCTTCAAAGACTTTCCTCCCTGTCTAATTAGAAATAAATAGTAACTTCTCTTAGAAGCAACATTTATTCAAAGACCTGTGCTAACATTCTTAAATATCTGCTAGATATAATAAAGAAATCAATGTACTTTATGTTCTTAGCTCCCACAGCTTAGCCTAAATATTCGCCTTGGCGTGCTTATACTGGTCCAAGCAAGCATTAGGTCATAGCCTGTTCCTCTTCCTTATTTGAAGGTGTTTTTACCTTTCTCAGCATTCCACAAGTTACTTCCTCCTTTCTTTGTTCTCCTCTGCCTTTGCCTCTTTTAAAAAGTTCTAAGTTGCTAGCCAATCGGGACAAATACAGAATGTGAGGTCCCGTTCCAGCCAATGGAAACCGGACAGAGCAGTAGGGAGGATGTGTCAGGTTATAAATGACCCTGTCTCCTTTGTTTGGTATACTCTCATGACAAAACTCCTGGCAAGTGTACCCTCTCTGCAGAAAGGAAAAAAATGGCCTTGCTGAGGAAATTAAATTTATGGTCAAGTGCTATTTTCTTTCTTTTTTTGTTTTTTTGAAACGGATTCTCACTCTGTCACTCAGGCTGGAGTGCAGTGGCACGATCTCAGCTCACTGCAAGCTCCACCTCCCGGGTTCATGCCATTTTCCTGCCTCAGCCTCTCGAGTAGCTGGGACTACAGGTGCCCCCTACCACACCTGGCTAATTTTTTTGTATTTTTTAGTAGAAATGGGGTTTCACTGTGTTAGCCAGGATCTGACCTCGTGATCTGCCTGCCTCGGCCTCCCAAAGTGGTGGGATTACAGGCATGAGCCACTGCACCTGGCCTCAAGTGCTATTTCTTTACAGCACTGGGGAACAAGCATTTCAAACATTAGCATGGCAGTATCCACCCATTACCCACCCCAAACACTGTGGTAGGCATCCATTCACATGCTCCAGGAGCAGCTTGCACAGTTCACAGAAACTCGGGTAGACAGTGAGGATCCTGTCCTCCAAATGTTGGCAACTCGTTCTCTGATTACTGATTGCTGCTTCTGATCACAGAGGTCAGACACCGAGGTGGGCAACCTTTGTTACAACCTGCCACACCCTCACCCCATTGTTGCAAGCCCCTCCCTCTCCAGCTGAAGCAACATCTGAAAGATGTAAAGGGCTAGAATGTCTTTTTTTCCCCCAACACTTCATTTTTCTGTTTTTCTTCTTTTGGGAGCCAGGGATTTAAAAACTAGGATATCCCAAGCAACCAAATTATAAAGTCACTGCACATACCCAGGAAAAAGGACAGGCCTAGAAAAGATCTGAGAGACCTTAAGTTTACACTTCAGTATGATCCTGGCACAGAGACAACCCAAAACAACTTAAATTTTAAAAAGAAAGAAAAAAAAACCCCAGCAAACTCTGGGAAAGGGAGAGAATCTAATTTCCAGAGTTACTACATTATTCATCATATGCCTAGTGTGAAAGGAAAATATCTTAGGCCCCCAAAATCACTAAGCTAAAGGGAAAAGTCAAGCTGGGATCTACTTAGAGCAAACCTGCCTCGCATTCTGTTCAGTCACCTCTCTGCTCACTGAGATAAATGCATATCTGATTGCCTCCTTTGGAGAGGCTAATCAGAAACTCAAAAGAATGCAACCATTTGTCTCTCACCTACCTGTGACCTGGAAGCCTTCTCCGTACTTCACACTTCAAGTTGTTCCACCTTTCCTTTTCAAACTGAATCAAGGTTTATTTTACATATGTTGATTGATGTCTCATGTCTCCCTAAAATGTATAAAGCCAAATTGTGCTGTGACCACCTTGGGCACATGTCATCAGGACCTCCTGAGGCCGTGTCATGGGTACGCATCCTCGAACTTGGCAAAATAAACTTTCTAAATTAACTGAGACATGTCTCAAATTTTCAGGATTCACATTTGATTCACATGGATGGATTCTAGGTGGAGATATGCCTGACCATTGACAAATTTCCTGTCAGTGCTTGGTGTCAACATGAGCTAACTTTATAGCTCAAACTAATAGGACAATTTGCTGAGGTCTAGGAGCACCCCTCCAGATGGTCTCCCAAAATTTGGTGGAGAGCTAAAGTTTATTTTGCTGTACATCTCCTTTTTTTTTTTTTTTTTTTTTGAGTTTTACTTGCTTTCAACAAGGAAGGCAAGATTTGTTGTTTCCATGATGATGGAAGGCAGGTAACTCTTTTATAGAGTTTGAGTTTGCTCCCAGCAGGGAAGATGAGTTTGAGTTTTCCTGCTTCTAGGATGGTAGAAAATAGTCTTCAGCCTGAGACCCAACCCTAGGTAAGAAGCTGAATTGGGGTTTTGTCTTGGCTAAAGTTTAAGAACCACCTGGTCTTAATTTCTCCTTACCATTAGAGCACTCAGTTATCATATTGCTGGGGGTTTTCATTTTTGTTTTCTTCCAGTCTTTCTCCCATTGGATTTGACAACTCTACCTGCCTTGGTCAAATCTGAGTGAGAATTTGAAATTATGGGTAATAAGGTCTCTCCAATTTGGCTAAAAGTCCTTGCAGCTGCAAAACTGAAAAAAAATAGAGAAAACAAAAAACCGTGTGTTTGGTTTCTGTGTTTGCTTCCTGTGTTAAAAAAAAAAAATTGTTCCTTTTTTTACTTTTCTTCTGCCTTATACCTTCTTCCCCCTTTGCCACCTGCAATACCAAAAAATCTAGAGAAGGCTTCTAATGACTTGAACCCCTTTGAAGAATTCAGAACAAAAGTGCTACTCACCCCCTTTTGGGGTGTTTGGTTTTCTTTGTAGAGTTTCAAGAGTCATGGGTAGATTCCTTTGAGGTCTAAAGCTCTGTTTTCCTGTATTGCATGACCTGACCTCTTTGGCATTGGGGGTACCAGAGATGATTTTGCACTATGAGAGGATTTTACCTTAGCATGTATAATGGTGGACGAGAGCTACTCAGTTACAGGTGTCTGAACACAGTTTACAAGAAGTAGTCTTGGCTGTTTTTCTTTTTTTTTGTTTTCTCTCCTAGGAAGTTGTTGGTTAAGGATCCTAATTCTAGTTCAGATGTGCATTCTACAGGGTCTTTTCTATTACTTTTTCTCCCAAAATTAATCTTAATTCAGTTTCTCTGTGCATATTTGTGTGAGGAACTGAACTGGTGTTTTCATTGGTTGATGAGAGACTGAGTTTCTCTCAGATCCAAAGAGAAAGGGGATGTGCTCTCCCAGTTGAAAGGTGCCCCTAGGTGACTGGGGGCTTTGTGGTAGTATCTGGGGGGTTGATCCCCCATGCCATGGCCCTGGGAAATCCCTAACAAAAATTAATTTTAAAAATGGCTCATCCAGAAAATGCATATAAGAACTGCTCACCTGGTGGCCCTCTCAGAGGTTATAGACCTCTGGAGAGAGAAACTGAGACATGTAAGAAGGTGGAAACAACTCAGTGGTGACACACACTGTGGAATCTTGCAAGCAGCACACATCAATCCACCACACAAAAAACCCTAGGCCACAGCTCAGCTCCTCCTTTAAAAAAAAAAAAAAAAAAAAAAAAAAAAGCAGGACACAAATAATCTAAGAATTAGGAGAAAACAAGGAGAATGACCCCCTTTCAAGCACTCTGTAGGTTTTATGGTACCTCTACTTGCCAGAATAAAATGGAAACAACATGGTCTTTGTGCACATTTACATTAAGGAAAAAGAGCCTTAAGGCCAACCTGCAAACTATAGTGTTCCTAGGTCCCCTTTTTCTCTATTTTCTTTTCTGCTTTCTTGAAATTTGCTGTTTCTTTTCTTTTTTCATTTATTTATTTATTTATTTATTTATTTATTTATTTATTTATTTTTGAGACAGAATCTTGCTCTGTTGCCCAGGCTGGATTGCAGTAGTGCAATCTTGGCTCACTGGAACCTCCACCTCCTGGGTTGAAGCAATTCTTCTGCCTCAGCTTCCCAACTAGCTGAGACTACAGCTGCACACCACCACACCCAGCTAATTTTTGTAATTTTAGTGGAGATGAGGTTTCACCATATTGGTCAGGCTGGTCTCGAACTCCTGACTTCATGATCTGCCTGCCTCAGCCTCCCAAAGTGCTGGGATTGCAGGCATGATCCACCACACCCAGCCAAATCTGCTGTTACTTTTCTACTAAGATAAAAACCACTGTTTGACTCTAACAGATCTATTTGTTTGTTTATTTGTTTTTGCAAACTGGTGAACTTGTATTAATCTCATGGCTAAAGTACTGAAGTAAAAACTATAGAATCTTTGTGTGTGTATATGTGTATGTATATGTGTGTGTGTATATATTTGAAGGCCTTTATAATAGACTTCTATAATTTTATGTTCTATTGGCAATTAAATTCATTTTAATTTCCCTCTAGCTCACCAGACTTTTTCTTTATACCTTATGATGTAAATTTTGCTATCTGATTTTCACCTGAGTTGTTTCCTTTAATATGCACATTTAAAGCTATTTAACTGATGACTGCCTAGGGTAAGATTTTAAAAAAGGAAAAAAAAGAAGGTCTTTATGAATTTATAAGATGTATTTCTATTGGCATGCCTCATACATCTATATATTTATGTGTTGTGTACACAGTATTTCACTACTAAAAATATGCAAAGGAGCTCTAATTAATTGCCTTAAATTAATAAATAATTAAGGCCAGGTACAGTGGCTCACACCTGTAATCCCAGCACTTTGGGAGTTCAAGGTGAGCAGAACACCTTAGGTCAAGAGTTTAAGACTAGCCTGGCCAACATGGCAAAACCCTATCTCCACTGAAAATACAAATTAGCTGGGCATGGTAGCGCATACCTGTAATCCCAGCTACTCAGGAGGCTGAGACAGGAGAATCACTTGAACCCGGGAGATGGAGGTTGCAGTGAGCTGAGATTGCGCCATTGCACTCCAGCCTGGGCAGCAGGGCGAGACTCTGTCTGAATACATAAATAAATAAAAGCACTTAAATCAGATACGAAAGAAAAAAGACTAGCCTAATACTATTTCAATTTCACATGACTTAAGTAAAATCTTCAGTAAATAAGCTGGCTTTTAAATTATTGGTAAAATAATATTAGAAATGTCTTAAGACTTTGCCAGCATACATTTTTGTTTGCATTTATTAAGCAATTTCATACTTATCACTGCCAAATACTATAAGGTATCAAAATTTGGCATGGGATTGTAAAACTATAAACCCAGCCCAAAACAGAATGATCCTTGCTTGTGTCATCTTTAATAAATAAGACATTGATACTGGTTTAATAAAAATAGCTACATCTTGAATTTAGTAAGATTACCATAATTTTAATCTTGTGGTTTTAGGTGGGCTAGTCCACAGTCAGTAAGATTTGTTATTATCTTTGTTTCAAAGCTAAACTATAAACTAAGTTCCTTCCAAAGTTAGTTCAGCCTACACCCAGGAATGAACAAGAACAGCCTGAAGGTTAACAGCAAGATGGAGTCAGTTAGGTTAAATCTTTTTTACTGACTCAGTTATAATTTTGCAATAGCAATTCCATAACTTTAAGTAATGACTATCAGCCAGGTATGATGGCTCATGCCTGTAATCCCAGCACTTTCGGAGGCCAAGGTGGGCAGATCACTTGAGGTCAGGAGTTCTAGACCAGCCTGGCCTACATGGTGAAACCCTATCTCTACTAAAAATACAAAATTAGCCAGCTGTGGTGGTGCATGCCTGTAATCCCAGCTACTCAGGAGGCTGAGGTGGGAAAATCACTTAAAACTGGAAGGCAGAGGTTGCAGTGGGCTGAGATTGCCTCACTGCACACCAGCCTGGGTAACAAGAGTGAAACTCCAACTCAAAAAACAACAAAAAACAAAAAAACAAGCAAACAAAAAACTGATGACTATCACAGCTTTCATAAATAATCTAGGTAAACAATTAAAATAAAATAATTAGGTAAATGTAATAGGATAAATACTTATAGACAAATTCATCATAATTTAGAATCTAAAGTTATATTAAATAAAATAATAGATATTTCATTATTTGGGTATTTTCCAGTAAAAATATAGTTGTAGGAAAACATTCTTAAAAAACCTGTGTCCCTTAAAAAAGGTGAAAAATTTTTGTCTAATTCAAAACTTATTTAAAGGTCATGTATAAAACAAGGTAAAAGGAATGAGGAAATAAAAGAGATGTAAAGAAAGTTATAAAAATAGAGAGTTTTTTTTTATAAGAAAGCTGAAAGAAAAATAATTTTATTTGAGAAAAATCTTGTATGGTAAATTTAGTCCTACATTAAAATGTTGTTTAAGAAGGAGGGATGTTCAGGATAAACCAGAAACTCCAAGCATGTTATGAATGGTCTGTGTAGTAAAATTTTTTTAAAAACAAAACTTTTACATGATCAAGTTGTCACAACATTACTAAGTTTTGGTTTGCTAAGGAAAAAAACCGAGATTAAAAAAAAATTTTATTAAGGTTATTACTTCCATGTATCTTTCTGTATGTATTTTTGAAGTACTTACAACGTTGAGTTATAGGGCTTTGACTCCTGGGTCTAAAAAGGACACCAAGTCCTGCTAAATTTTAAACACTGACAGCAACTAAATCCCCATCTTCAGGCCTGGTAGAAGATGCCAATCAAAATAAACTGCATTCCTGAAACACAGAGCCAGAACTTAAAACGATTCAGCTCCTCAAGGCCTAGGGACTATTGTAGAAGAGATGGGCATGTGAGATTGTAAGGGCTGATTTTAAGAGATAAAATAAGTTCCGTTTCTCTATAAATTACTCATTAATGTCAAAGGCAAACTGATGCAAGACTAGCATATGGGACCATGTCAGATTAACAAGGTTTTCTTGACACATTAACCACCTCTTAAATTTAGGTTGTGAAAGGCTTATGGAAGTTATAGCTTGTGGTCAAGATTAAAATTTTATAGGTTGTTTATAAAATTTTGGAAAACACATTTAATTGGCTTCATGCTGTTTCAATTAGGGCTTATTGTTTGGAAAGTTAAGTCTCCTCTTAAACAATGAGGGCTTTGCTTTCTTTTTGAATTCCTTGAGTTATTACTTTGGTCAAATGAATGACTTATTTTACAATGGCCAGTAATATCAAATGTTTTAAACCTTTGCTATTTGACAAAGTTTCCAAAATCAAATTATAAATTATATCTTTTTCTGGTCTAATTAATCAAGATATCAGGCTCCCTTAAGTCCAAAAATGACTTAATTTGGCTTATTGGGTATAAAAATTATACAGGAAACATTGTCAAATATGAAATGGTGTTTGGCTTTCTTTAGGCTGTATTTGTATAAATATATTATTGGTATGTGTTCCAAAATCATAGGAAACTCCTATAATTTTGATATGAGTTAGTGTACATTATCAGTAATAATTGTTATGTTAAATTATTGCATGCCATTGGCTGGCTGTGGTGGCTCATGCCTATAATCCTAGCACTTTGGAAGGCAGAGGTGGGTGGTTTTCTTGAGCTCAGGAGTTCAAGACCAGCCTAGGCAACATGGTGAAACCTTGTTTCTACAAAAAAATTGGGCAGTTGTGATGGTGCATGCCTGTAGTCCCAGCTACTAGTGGGGCTAAGGCAGGAGGATCACGTGAACCTGGGAAGTAGAGGCTGCAGTGAGCTAACATGTTGCCACTGCACTCTACCCTGGGTGATAACATGAGACCCTGTCTAAAAAAAGAAAAAATCAAACCCAGTTTAATTTTAAAAAATATTATTTTGTGCCACAAAGGTAACACATTTCCTTGTCAAATTGTGTCTTTAACTATGGCTGCCCTAAAACATTTTTTCACCCAGGGACAATTGTTGTCTTGTTTTGGTCCTCCTTAGAAGGTGGTTTTATAATCACCTATAATATAATAATTATAATCACCTATTATATTATAATCACTTACAGAACTCTAACAGGTGTTCTTAAATGCAGGTTTCTGATAACTTTGGAGATTGTGACATTAGAATAGAGAAAAATCTTTCAGGACTCTCCTGGATAACTGAAATGTTCATGAATATCAAGCAGAACAGAAGATAACTGCATGAACTGAACTAGTAGAAGACTAAAGTAATCTTTTTAACTTTTTGCTTAAATGTTGCTGACTCTTTGTTTTATTTTTCAGAGTTAAGAAAACTTTTATTTTAAATTATTGACAGCTTTTAACAACAGAGTAAAGTATACTCCTATGAACAAAATTTGGAGCATATTTGTTTCTGTCTATGTGATTTCTCCAAAATTTGGAAACTATTTGTGAGTATTCTTTACTTACAACAATACAGTTATTTGCATAAGTGCAATAACAACCTGTTTTTGTCTGTAACATGACACAATTGGAGAAACTGGTTATTTTACCAAGACTTTGACTGGAATGATGTGTTTTCCTTTAAGGACTCAGACTTGACTTATGGAGCCAATAAAAGCCCCTTGGAAAAACTGACCTCATACATTTGTCTACACAGCCCCTGTACAGGATTCCTGACCTGTGGTTGGATAAAGAATGTCAGTTTCTAATAGGTCTAGGAGCCCCAAGTTTATCTTGGAACCTCAAGAGGAGAGGATCAACCCAACTCAAAGGTATTTGATGGCACAAATCCATGGCTGGGCTCAGCTTTATAAAAGTCTTCCCTGAGATTCCTCCATGGAATACAGTTGCATCAAAGCCAATTTAAAAGACTATGTGAAAAATAATTATTCTTGCTGCACTGTATACAAATAATTAGGCCAAATATAATAAAGTAAACCAGTCCTACTATGATTTGTCTTTAGCAAAAGTGGGAAACTAGTGAGAGGAAAATTGTTTCAAAACTATAGTACACCTGTTGTTAGATTCTAGTCTTGCCTAATGTTTTTTCAATTTTTATTGTTTTTCTACAGTTTAAATCAAATTCTAATTTTTCTTGCTACAAGTCTTCAAAATAATGTTTTTGATTTTTTTCCTTAGGGAGTCAAGTTGCGTTTTTCTTGCTGTCTTCTGTTCTTGGGTGGGATTGCTAAACTGGTTGAGCTGGATTACTGGTCTGGGTGGTGTCATCCGGTGCATCAAGTGTAGGGTCTTCAAAATATCTCAAGTACTGATCTTAGGTTTTACAACAGTGATGTTATTCCCAGAAGCACTTTGGGGAAGTTCAGACTCTTGAAGCTGGAGGCTACTTGACCCCAACACTAATTTCTAATCTTGTAGCTAATTTTCTAGTTCTACAAAAGCAGACTGGTCTCCAGGCAAGAAGGAGGTTTTTTCGGGAAAGGACTATTATCAATTTGTTTCAGAGTCAAACTATAAACTAAATTCCTACCCAAGGTTAGTTCTGCCTATGCCCAGGAATGAACAGAGGCAGTTTAAAAGTAAGATGCAAGATGGAGTCAGTTAGGTCTGATCTCTTTCACTGTCATAATTTCCTCAGTTATAAATTTTACAAAGGTGATTTCAAGATTATGAGAAGATTTTCCATCAGAAAGTTTGAAGGCTGAAAGGCAGTGGGCTGATACACTCAAAGTGCTGAAAGAAAAAAATCTGTCAATCAAGAATCCTATATGCAGCAAAACAATTCTTTAAAAGTGAGAGAAGCTTGTGATCCCAGCAACTTGGGAGGCCAAGGTGGTAGATTGCTTGGGCCCAGGACTTCAAGACCAGCCTAGGCAACATGGCAAAACCCCACCTCTAAAAAAGAAGCCAAAACATGGTGTTGGATGCCTGTAGTGCCAGCTACTCAGGAGACTGAGGTGGGAGGATCACCTGAGCCCAGGAGGTCAAGGCTGCATGGACTGTGATATATTTTTTTAACTCAGAGAAATTTTTTTTAATTCCAAAACAAACAAAGAGAGTTCATGGGCAATTATAAAAGTATTATTGTACCTTTGATTTGTAACTACACATTTTGTTTACTATAAAAATTAAAAAACAGGTTTTTAGATGAAATGTTAAAAGATGTAATTTTGTGACATTAATAACTGAAATGGGTGAGGACAAAGCATATAGGATCAGTTTTTGTGTTGTTAAAGTTAAGCACATATAAATTCAAATTAACTATTTTTTTTTTTTTTTGAGACAGAGTCTTGCTCTCTTGCCCAGGCTGGAGTGCAGTGGCTGGATCTCAGCTCACTGCAAGCTCCGCCTCCCGGGTTCACGCCACTCTCCTGCCTCAGCCTCCCGAGCAGCTGGGACTACAGGCGCCCGCCACCTCGCCCGGCTAGTTTTTTTGTATTTTTTAGTAGAGACAGGGTTTCACTGGGTTAGCCAGGATGGTCTCGATCTCCTGACCTCATGATCCACCCACTTCGGCCTCCCAAAGTGCTGGGATTACAGGCTTGAGCCACTGCACCCAGCTCAAATTAACTATTACAACTTGAGGATGTTAAAAGTAATCCCCACAGTAACCACAAAGTAAATATCTGAAGAGTATACAAAAAAACGTAAATAAAAAGGGTATTAAAACATTTCATTACAAAAAAAATCAAAACTTAATAGAAAACAAGACAGTAATGCAGAAAATGAGGCACAAAAAAGTTATAAAGCATATAGAAAGCAGATAGCAAAATGACAGAAGTAGTCCCTCCTTATCAGCAATGAAGCTAAATGTAAATACATAAAATCAAGAAAAAGACAGACAGGTTGGCAGAATTGATTTCAAACACTATGATCCTGTTAGAAACAAGAGCTTGGAGTTGCAAGGAAAACAGGCACTCAAACAAAGGAATTCTCAGCAATGCAAATTTACTTCTGCAGAAGGGTGCCACTCGCATTTCTGGCCACTGTGAAAGCACACTGAACAAAGGAGAGAAAGAGTTTTTATCCCTAACACAGTCCCTATCCCTGTGTCCTTCCCCTATTGGCTAGGGTTGGACAGCACAATCTAAGCTGACCCCCATTGGCTAAGACTTAAACTTTTCCAATTAGGGTAAACGTGTGATTCGCAAGGGAGGGAGCGGGTAGGAGTGGTCCCTCTGCTACAGAACAAGGCATGTTCGGACGTGTCTGGGCAAGTCAGGGCACAATAAGAGTGGGAGAGCTGCTTGCAGGGTAGAAACAAGAAAGTACAAAGAGGTGAGACCTCTGAACCAAGGACAAGGCCATTACACAATTAAACCCTTTGAAGAGGAATTCACCATCTCTGGAAATTCAACTATATGCTGCCTATGAGAGACTCACTTTAGATCCAAAGACTTGAATTGGTTGAAAATGAAAGGAAGGTCAGCTGTGGTGGCTAACGTCTGTAATTCCAACATTTTGGGAGACCAAGGCAGGAGAATCGCTTGCATCCAAGAGTTCAAGACCAGCCTGAATAACACGGTGAGACCTCATCTCTACAAAAAGTCAAAAATTATCCAGGCCAGGTGATGCATACCTGTGGTCCCAGCTACTCAGGAGGCTGAGGCAAAAGGATCACTTGAGCCTAGGAGATCAAGTCTGCAGTGAGCTGTGATCATGCCACTGCACTCAGCCTGGATAATGGAGTGAAATTCTGTCCCTCCTCAAAAAAAGAAAAAACCTACCAACAAAGCAAACCCTCAACCTGATGCCTTCACTGGTGAATTTAACCAAACCTTTAAAGAGCTAACACCATTCTGCTCAAACTTTCCCCAAAAAAAATTGAAGAAAAGGGAACACTTCTTGACTTATTCCATGAGGCCAACATTGGACTGATTCCAAAGACAAAGACACAACACTCTAAGAAAAAAAACAAAATCTACTGACCAATATTCCTTATAAACATTGACAGAAAAATCCTCAACCAAATACTAGCAAATCAAATTTAACTGCATTTTAAAAGGATTATACAACATGAAAAAATGGGATTTATTCCTCTGCCCAAAAATTTGAGACAGGTCTCAGTTAATTTAGAAAGTTAATTTAGGCCGGGCGCGGTGGCTCACACTTGTAATCCCAGCACTTTGGGAGGCTGAGGCAGGTAGATCATAAGGTCAGGAGATCGAGACTATCCTGCCTAACATGGTGAAACCCTGTCTCTACTAAAAAAAATACAAAAATTAGCCGGGCATGGTGGCAGGCACCTGTAGTCCCAGCTACTCAGGAGGCTGAGGCAGGAGAATGGCATGAACCCAGGAGGTGGCACTTGCAGTGAGCTGAGATAGCGCCACTGCACTCCAGCCTGGGCGACAGCGAGACTCCATCTCAAATAAATAAATAAGAAAGTTAATTTGATCTTATATGTAGAAAACCCTAAAGATTAAGGATGCACACCTGTGACACAGCCCCAGGAGGCCCTGATGACATGTGCCCAAGGTGGTCAGAGCACAACTTGGTTTTATACATTTTAGGGAGACGAGACATCAATCAACATATATAAGATGAACATTGGTTCAGTCTGGAAAGACGGGACAACTCGAAGATGGGAGGGGGCTTCCAGGTCATAGGTAGATAAGAGACAATGGTTGCATTCTTTTGAGTTTCTGTTTACCCTCTTCAAAGGAGGCAATCAGATATGCATTTATCTCAGTGAGCAGGGAGGTGACTTTGAATAGAATAGGAGGCAGGTTTGCCCTAAGCAGTTCCCAGCTTGACTTTTCCCTTTAGTTTAGTTATTTTAGGGGCCCAAGATATTTTCCTCTCACACTGGAATGTAAGGAAGTTTCAACATATCAAAATAAACCAATGTAATAAACTACATTAACAGAATGAAGTGGGGAAAACACAGAGTCATTTCAATTAATGCAGAAAAGGCATTTGACAAAATTCAACACCCCATCATGGTAAATGCATTCAACAACGAGGAATAGAAGGAAACTACCTCAACACTATATAAGTGAAACAAGAAAAACCCACAATAAAAAATCATAGTCAATGGTAAAAGACTGAAAGCTCTTCCTCTAAAATCAGGAAGACAAGGATGTTTTTGCTGCTTCAACTAAAATAGTTCTAGCCAGTCAAATTAGGCAAGAAAAAAAAAAGGCATCCATGTTGAGATGAAAGTAGTAAAATTGTCTCTGTTTACAGATGTTATGATCTTATATGTAGAAAACCCTAAAGATTGACCCCCCAAAAATGTTTGAACTAAATAAATGAATTCAGCAAAGTAGTAGAATACAAAATCAATGAATGAAAATTAGTTGCATTTCTATGCATTAACGATGAAAAACATGAACCGGAAATTAAGAAAATAGTTTTATTTACAATAGCATCTAAGAAAAAACTTAGGAATTAATGGATCCAAGGAGGCAAAAGACATGTGCAGTGAAAACCACAAAACATTACTAAACAAAATTAAAGAGGAAATTTTTTTCTTGAGACAGGGTCTCACTCCATCACTCAGGCTGGAGTGTAGTGGCACAATCATGGATCACTGCAACCTCGACTTTCTGGGCTCAGATGATTCTCCCACCTCAGCCTCCCGAGTAGCTGGGACTACATGCACATAACCATGCCTGCTAACTTTTTTGTAAATATATATGTGTGTATATATATATATATGTGTGTGTGTATATATATATATGTGTGTAAGGACAGGGTTTTGTCATGTTGCCCAGGCTGATCTAGAACTCCTAGGCTCAAGCAATCTGTCCTCCTTAACCTCCCAAAGTGCTGGGATTACAGGCATGAACCACCCCACCCAACAAGGAAGACATTTTAAAAATGTGGACATTGCATGTTCATGCATTAGAAGACTTAATATTGTTAAGATATCAATACTACTTAAAGTAACCTACACATTCAGTGCAATCCCTATCAAAATCCCAGTGTTTCTTGAAGATTTTTTTTTTTAATTATACCAAAATGTAGATGGACTCTCAAGGGACCCCAAATAGCCAAAACAATCTTTAAAAAGAACAAAAGTGGAAGACTCAGATTTTCTGATTTCAAAACTTACTCTAAAGCGATATGAACAGACACTTCTCAAAAAAGACATTTATGTGGCCAACAAACATGAAAAAAAGCTCATCATTACCGATCATTAGAGAAATGCAAATCAAAACTACAGTGAGATACCATCTCATGCCAGTTAGAATAGCAATTCTTAGGAAGTCAGGAAACAACAGATGCTGATGAGGCTGTGGAGAAGTAGGAATGCTTTTACACTGTTAGTGGGAGTGTAAATTAGTTCAACCATTGTGGAAGACAGTGTGGCGATTCCTCAAGGATCTAGAACCAGGAATACCATTTGGCCTAGCAATCCCATTACTGGGTATATACCCAAAGGATTATAAATCATTCCGCTATAAAGACATGCACATGTGTGTTTATTGCAGTACTATTCATAATAGCGAAGACTTGGAACCAACCAAAATGCCAATCAATGATAGACTAGATAAAGAAAATGTGGCACATATACACCATGGAATACTATACAGCCATAAAAAAGAATGAGTTCATGTCCTTTGCAGGGACATAGATGAAGCTGGAAACCATCATTCTCAGCAAACTAACACAAGAACACAAAACCAAACACCACACGTGCTCACTTGTAAGTGGGAGTTGAACAATGAGAACACATGGACACAGGGAGGGGAACATCACACACCAGGGCCTGTCAGGGGTAGGGGGCAAGGGGAGGGAGAGCATTAGGACAGATACTAATGCATATGGGGCTTAAGACCTAGATGACGGGTTGATAGATGCAGCAAACCACCATGGCACATGTATACCTATGTAACAAACCTGCATGTTCTGCAAATGTATCCCAGAACTTAAAGTAAAATAAAAGAATTAAAAAAAAAAAAAAAAAACTTACCCTAAAGCTACAGTAATCAAGACACATGGGAGGCCCGGTGTGATGGCTCAAACCTGTAATCACAGCACTTTGGGAGGCTGACAATGGTGTATCACTTGAGGTGAGGAGTTCAAGACCAGCCCGGCCAACATGGTTGAAACCCCATCTCTACCAAAAAATACAAAAATTAGCCAGGCATGGTGGTGCATGCCTGTAGTCCCAGCACTCGGGAGGCTGAAGCAGAAGAATCACTTGAACCAGGAAGGCAAAGTTTGTAGTAAGCTGAAATTGTACCACTGCACTCCAGCCTGGGCAACAGAGTAAGACCCTGTCTCAAAACAAAACAAAATAAAAAACACGGGACTAGCAATAAGACACACATACAAACAAATGGAATAAAATAAACCTTTGCATATACAGTCAATTAACTTCCAACAAGGGTGCCAAGACTGTTCAATGAGGAAAGGATAATCTTTTCACCAAATAATGCTGAGAAGACTGTATGTCCACATGCCAAAGAATGAAGCTGAACCCCTACTTAACACCACATACACAAATTAACTCAAAATGGGTCAAAGATCTGTAAGTGCTAAAACTCTAAGACTCTTAGAAGAACACATGAGGAAAGCTTCATAACATTGGATTTGGCAATGATTTCTTTCATCTCACATGAAAGACAGGTAACAAAAGAAAAACAGAAAAATTGGACCTTATGAAAATTAAAAACTTTTGTGCATCAAATGACACTATCAACACAGAAAGCAATCCATGGAATAGGAAAAAATATTTGCAAATTACATAAGGGATTAATATCCAGATATATAGGAAACTCCTAAAACTTACAACAACCAAAACCTGAACCTATTCAAAAAAAGGTGAAGTCTTGAATAAACATTCCACCAAAGAAGATATATTAATAACCGATAAGCACATGAAAAGAGTTTCAACATCACTAATCAGTAGGGAAATGCACATCAAAACCACAATGAAATACCACTTCACACCCATTAGAATGGCTACTATCAAAATTACTGCAAATAACACGTGTCAGCGAGGATGTGAAAAAATTGGAACACTTGTGCATTTCTGGTGCAGGTGCAAAATGGCGCACCTGCTGTGGAAAACAGTATGACAGTTCCTCAAAAACTTAAAAATAGAATTACCATATGATTCACAAACTCTGGATATATACCCGAAATGATTGAATACAGGATCTTGAAGAGATTTTTGTACACCGTGTTCATAGTATTATTTAGTCACAATAGCTAAAAGGTGGAAGCAACCCATGTCCATTAATTGACAAATGCTTAAGCAAAATTTGGTGTATTACAGAAAAATATTATTCAGCCTTTAAAAAGAAGGAAATTCTGGCCGAGAGCGGTGGCTCACGCCTGTAATCCCAACACTTTGGGAGGCTGAAGCGGGCAGATTACCTGAGGTCGGGAGTTTGAGACCAGCCTGACCAACATGGAGAAACCCCGTCTCTACTAAAAAAATATAAAATTAGCCGGGCGTGGCGGCCGACGCCTGTAATCCCAGCTACTCTGGAGGATGAGGCAGAAGAATCACTTGAACCTGGGAGGCAGAGGTTGCGGTGAGCTGAGATCGCACCACTGCACTCCAGCCTTGGCAACAAGAGCGAAACTCCTCTCAACAAACAAAAAGAAAAGAAAAGAAGGAAATCCTAACACATGCTACAACATGGATGAACTTTGTAGTCATTATGCTACGTGAAATAGTGCTTTACAAAAAGACAAATGCTATATGTTTCCATTTATATAAGGTACTCAGAGACAGAAAGTAGAATGATGTTTGTCAGGGGTTGAGAGGAAGGAGAATTGGGAGTTACTATTTAATGTGTACAGAGGTTCAGTATTGCAAAATGAAGAGTTCTAAGATGAATGGTGGTGATTGTTGCACAATATATAAGCACTAAATACCACTAAACTGTACATATTAAAAAGCTTAGGAAGGTAAATTTTATGATACATGTATTTTACCACAGTTTTTAAAAGTGGAGGGCGAACGTGAAAGACAAGGATTTCCAGTTTCTAATCAGGCATGTAAAGAGCTTGAAAGTCATCACTCTGCCCTAACAAAATAAAAAGCTGAACAAACTGGAAATCCACAACTCTTTATATATCCATCAGTGAATTGAGCTCACAGGGCAAGCCTGCTGCCCCTCAAATTGAAGAGAGACAAGCAGATACAGAAAATTACAACTTACCGGCGGGGGGCAGTGGCTCACGCCTGTAATCCCAGCACTCTGGGAGGCCAAGGCGGGTGGATCACGAGGTCAGGAGATCGAGACCATCCTGGCTAACAAGGTGAAACCCTGTCTTTACTAAAAATACAAAAAAAACTAGCTGGGCGTGGTGGCGGCACCTGTAGTCCCAGCTACTCGGGAGGCTAAGGCAGAGCAATGATGTGAACCCCGGAGGCAGAGCTTGCCGAGATCGCACCACTGCACTCCAGCCTGGGCGACAGAGCCAGACTCCGTCTCAAAAAAAAAAAAAAAAAAAAAGAAAGAAAATTACAACTTACCATGGCAGAAACCTATGAATGGAAACCAACTTACCATGGCAGAAACCTATGAATAAACCAAAACTGGGGTAGTAAAACCTAAAATGCTAAAGCCTCCTCATGGTTGTTTCTGATAGGTTAAAACTCCAGGGTGCCAGTCTTAGGTGAAGGATTGCCCACGCTCTGTGGGTTTTACCTCCAGTAGCTCTACCAGGAATCAGAGTAAAGATTAGAGAAGAAAAAAAAATTCCTTTTGCTTCTGATAGGGGAGGGGGAGAGCAACTGTTTTGAAACACAGCAGAGCATTCTGGTCTTCATGAGACCCTCCCTCAAGGGAAACTGTTTTAACCAGAGCCTAACCTATTCAGGTTTTATCTGAAACTAACCAACCGGGGGCAAGGGAAATATTTAACTCTAGACCCTTCTACCATCCTGTTCCACCTAAGGAAGAAGAAAACAGAAACACCAGTGAAGTTCACAGTCCAGGAGCACAGGCTCCCCGAAAGACTGAAACCTAATCACAGAACTAGACAATGCTTTCCCTCCCCATACACATTCCCACTCCATTACTAAAGGCCTGTATACCACAGTTTCTCTAACATTCCTGCCATATCTAACCCTGATTCTGATGCTTGTTCATTCTCCTCAAACTGTGTATTTTGTCTTTTATTATGCCTTGTAATTTTTTTGTTGTAAGGGTTATCAGACCTTATAAATCATTCTATTATAAAGATACATGCACATGTATGTTCACTGCGGCACTGCTCACAATAGCAAAGACATGGAATCAACCCAAATGTCCATCAATGATAGTCTGGATAAGGAAGATGTGGTACATATACACTGTGGAATACTATGCAGCCATAAAAAGGAATGAGATCATGTCCTTTGCAGGGACATGGTTAGAGCTGGGAGCCATTATCCTCAGCAAACTAATACAGGAACAGAAAACCAAACACCACATGTTCTCGCTTCCAAGTGGGAGCTGAACAATGAGAACACATGGACACAGGGAGGGGAATAACACACACTGGGCCTGTTGCGGGGCATAGGGGGAGGTAGAGCATCAGGAAAAATAGTTAATGTATGTGGGGCTTAATTACCTAGGTGATGGGTTGATAGGGCAGCAAACCACCATGGCACATGTTTAAACCTATGTAACAAACCTGCACTTCCTGCACATGTATCCCGGAACTTAAAATAAAATTTAAAAAAATTTTTAAGTTATCAGACCAGGAATTTAAAATATTGTAATTAATATGCTAAGGGCTCTAATGGAAATAGTAGATAACATGCAAGAACAGATGGATAATGTGAGCAGAGAGATGAAAATTCTAAGAAAGAATAAAAGGAAAATGTTAGAGACCCAAAACACTGTAACACAATTAAGAGTGACTTTGATGGGCTTGTTAGTAACCCGGACATGGCTGAAGAAAGAATCTCTGAACCTGAGTATATATCAATAGGAACTTCTAAAACTGAAAAGCAATGGGACTTTTAAATGGGACAGAATATCCAAGAACTGCAAAACAACTACATAATGTAAGAAACATATACATAATGGGAATACCAGAGGGAAAAGAAAAGGAGAACAAGACAGAAAGTAATATCTGAAGCAATAATGACTAAGTATTTTCCGATTTAGTTTCAGACACTGACGACGGATCCAGGACTCTCAGAGAACACCAGGATGATAAATGCCAAGAAAACCAAAGCAAACGAAACAAACCAAACAAAAACTATAACTAGGCATATCATATTGAAATTGCAGGCCTGGCATGATGGCTCACCCCTGTAATCCCAAACTTTGGGAGGCCAAGGCAGGTGGATCACCTAAAGTCGAGAGTTCAAGACCAGCCTGGCCAACATGGTGAAGCCCATTTCTACTAAAAATATAAAAATTTGCCAGGCCTGGTGGTGGGCGCCTGTAATCCCAGCTACTCAGGAGGCTGAGGCAGGAGAATCACTTGAATCTGGGACGCAGAGGTTGCAGTGAGCTGAGAGACTGCACCATTGCACTCCAGCCTAGGCAACAAGCGCAAACCTCCGAGTCAAAAAAAAAAAAAAAAAAAGAAAGAAAGAAAGAAAGAAACCACAGAAAATCAGAGAAAATCTTGAAAAAAGCCAGAGGGAAAAACACCTTACCTATAGAAGAGCAAAGATGAGCATTACATCTAACTTCTCCTCAGAAACCATGCAAGCAAGAAAGGAACGGTGTGAAATATTTAAAGAGTTGAGAGAAAAAAATCATTGACTCAGAATTCTGCACCTTTTGAGGTTATTCTTCAAAAGTGAAGGAGAAATAACAACTTTCTCAGATACACAAAACTTGAGGGAATTTTTTGCCAGCAGGCCTGACTTGCAAGAAATGTTAAAAGAAATTCTTCAGAGAGAGGCTGGGCACGGTGGCTCACGCCTGCAATCCCAGCACTTTGGGAGGCCGAGGCGAGTGAATCACGAGGTCAGGAGATCGAGACCATCTTGGCTAACATGGTAAAAGCCTGTCTCTACTAAAATACAAAAAATTAGCTGGGCGTGGTGGTGCACGCTTATAATCCCAGCTACTTGGGAGGCTGAGGCAGGAGAATCACTTGAACCCAGGAGGTAGAGGTTGCAGTGAGCCAAGATCACACCACTACACTCCAGCCTGGTGACAGACTGAGATTCTGTCTCAATCAATCAATCAATCAATAGAAATTCTTCAGAGAGAAGAAAAATGATATAATCAGAAATTCAGATTATAGAAAGAAAGGAAAAACATTAGAAATAATTAAGTGAAGGTAAAATAACTTCTAAAAATTAATTTATAATTGATAACAGATAACAACTTATTCAAAATAATAGCAATAGCTACAATGTATTTAATGATTATAGCTTATGTAGAAGTGAAAGAATAACAGCAATAATATAAGGGATAGGAGGGAGGAATTAAGAATACTTTATTATAAGACACTTGCATTACCCATGAAGTGGAATAGTTTTACTTAAAAGTGAACTTGGACTAGTTGTAAATGTATTTTGCAAACTCTAGGTCAATTACTAAAAAAACAGAAGTATTACTGATATGCTAAGTATTACTGATATGGAAAGGGAGAAATGGAATCATACAAAATGATCAATTAAAACACAAAAGGCAGAAGAAGAGTGGAAAACAGAAACAAAGAAAAAGGACAACAAATAGAAAGCCATGATGAATCTGACAGATATAACTTTCACTGGCAAATACTGCAATCACTTTTGCACCAACCTAATAGTTATTTATATCAATAATCACTTTAAATTTCAATGGATTAAATACACCAACTAAAAGACAGAGGTTGTTAAAGTGAATCACATAAGACACAACTATATGTTGCCTATAAGAAACCCACTTTAAATATAAAGACCTACATAAATTGAAAAAAGATGAAGAGGCCAGGCACAGTGGCTCATACCTGTAATCACAGCACTCTGGGCTGCTAAGGCAGGAGGACTGCGTGAGGTCAGGAGTTTGAGACCAACCTGGGCAACATAAAGAGACCTCATCTCTATTTTTAAAAAATTAAAATTAAAATTTATAAACAGGGATGAAGAACGACACATGCTAACACTAATCAAAAAAAGAGATGGAGTAGCTATATACTTTCAGACAGCAGAATTCTGAGCAAGCATAATTATAACAGATAAAGAGGAGTACTACATAATGATAAACAGGTCAATACTTCAGGAAGACATAATAATTCTTAATGTGCATGTACCTAACAACAGAGCATGAAACACATGAAGCAAAAACTAAGGAAACTCCATGGAAAAGAGATAAATCCATTATTATAGTCAGTGGTTTTAACTCCCTTCTATCTGAAACGGACAAAACCAGCAGGCAGCAAGTCAGTAAGGGCATAACTGAAAATAGCACCATATATCAACTGGATATAATTGACATTTATAGATGACTTCATCCAGTAACAGCACAATATACATTTTCCTCAAGCTCACATGGTCATTGTCCACAATGGACCACATTCTGCTCCTTAAGACACACTCAATAAATTTAAAAGAATAGGAATCATATAACGTCTACTCTCAAACCACAATGGAACTAAACTAGAAATAAATTACAGAAAGATAACTGGAAAACCCAAAAATACCTGGAGATTGGTTAAAAAGCAAGCTTTTAAATAACACTTGGGTCAAAGAAGAAATCTTGAGAGAAACTTGAAAATATTTTGAAGTAAATGAAAATGAAAATACAACACATCATTTTTTTGGATGCAATAAAAGTGGTGCTTAGAGGGAATTTTATAGCATTGAATGCAAATATCGAAAAAGAAAATCAATAATCTAAGCTTCTATCTTGGAAAACTAGAAAAAGAAGAGCACATTAAATCCTAAGTAAATGAAAAAAAAGAACCCAGTCCCACCCAGCAGACCCTAGCTCCAGATTTGCCCCAGTGGATTTAGGCTCCAGGTTCAACCCTACAGAGCCAGGCATCAAGCCCACCCACCTGCTGACCAAGGCAGCAGACCGGCCTGCCAGAGAAATCCAGCAGCAAGTCCAATTGCCTGCCCAGCATCTCTGGACAGGCTAACTGGTGAAGGGCTTTCTCTGCTGAAGCCAGTCTGTAAAGACTAAAAGAAGTGCCTGCTTCTTCAGATGTACAGATACCAATGCAAGGTCACAAAGTTCATGAATAATCAGGGAAACAAGATACCACCGAGTGAACAAAATAAAGCACCACTAACCAACTCTAAAGAAATGAAGATCTATAAAATGCCCAACAAAGCATCCAAAATAATCATATTAAATAATCAGCAGCAGAGTTTGGCATGGTAGCTCATACCTGTAATCCCAGCTACTTGGGAAGCTAAGGTGGGAGGATCTCTTGAGTCCAGGAATTTGAGACTAATCCGAGCAACATAGTAAGAGCCCATCTCTTAAAAATTGTTTTAAATTAGCTGGGCATGATGGTGTGTGCCTATAGTCCCAGCTGCTTGGGTGGCTGAAGAGGGAAGATTGCTTCAGCCCAAGAGTTTAAGGCTGCAGTGAGCTTATGTAGCTGTGTCTTAAGTTCATTTTGTCTCATTCTGTCACCTAGACAGAGCGAGATCCCCATCTCTCTCTTTTTTTTAATCAGTAGCAGAATACACATTCTTTTCAAGCACATACAGTCTCCAAGATAGAGTACATGTCAGGCCACAAAGAAGGTCTTAACAAATTTAAGAAGATTGAAATCCTATCAAGTATCTCTTCTGACCACAATGGTATGAAGCTAGAAATCAATAACAGGAGGAAAATTGGAAGATTCACAAATATGTGGAAATTAATCAACATACGAGCAACTAATAAGTCACAGAATAAATCAAAAGGGAAATCAAAAACTCTCTTGAGTTAAATGAGAATGGAAATACAACATACCAAAACTTATGGGATGCAGCACAAGCAGTTCTAAGGGTGAAGTTTAAGTAGTAAATGTCTATATTAAGAAAAGGAAAGATCTCAAATAAACAACCCAACATTACACCTCAAAGAACTAGAAAAAGAAGAAAAAACTAAGCCTAAAATCAGCAGAAGGAAGAAAACAATTAAGATCAGAGCAGAATTGAATAAAGACTAGAAAGCCAATAGAAAAGATCAATGAAACTAAGAGTTGATTTTCTGAAAAGATAAACATAATTGAGCAACCTTTAGCTAGATTATGAAATAAAAGCAGATTCAAATAAATAAAATTATAAACAAAAGAGACATTACAACTGACACTGCAGAAATACAAAGTATCATAAGAGACTGTTATGAACAATTATACACCAGCAAATTGGATAACCTAAAAGAAATAAATTAATTCCTAGAAATTTACAAACTACCAAGACTGAATCATGAAGAAAAAGAAAATCTAAACAGACTAATAACAGGTAAAAAGATTGAGTCAGTAATCAAAACTCACCCAACAAAGAAAAGCCCAGGACCTGATGTCTTCATGGGTGAATTCTACCAAAAGTTTAAAGAAGAATTAGTGCTGGTATTCCCCAAAATGCTTTCAAAAAACTGAAGAAGGGGAAACACTTCCCAAGCTCATTTTATGAGGCAAGCATTAATCAGAAACCAAAGCCAGATAAGAACACTACAAGAAAAGAAAATTATAGACTGATACAGTTTGAATATTTATGCCCTCCAAATCTCATATTGAAATTTGATACCCAATATTAGAGGTGGGGCCTACTGGGAGGTATTGGATCATGGGAGCAGATCCTTCGTGAATGACTTGGTGCCATTTTTGTGGTAGTGAGTTCTCGCTCTATTAGTTCCCTTGAGATCTGATTGTTACAAAGAGTCTGGCAGCACCTTCCTCTCTTTTTTGTTCCCTGTCTCACCATGTGACATACTTGCTCCCTCTTTGCCTTCCACCATGATTAAAAACTTCCTGAGGTCCTCACCAGAAGCAGATGCTGATGCCATGCTTTTGTACAGCCTGCAGAATCATGAGCCAAATAAACATCTTTTCTGTATAAATTACCCAGTCTCAAGAATTCCTTTACAGCCACACAAAATGGACTTAAGACACAGGCCAATATCCCTGATGAACATAGATGCAAACGTCTTCAACAAAATACTAGCAAACCAATTTCAACAGCACATTAAAGAATCAAACACCATGACCAAGTGGGATTTATCCCTGGGATGTGAGAAGAGTTCAACATACACAAATCAATAAATGCAATACACCACATTAACAGAATGAAAGATAAAAATCATGATCATCTCAACAGATACAGAAAAGACATTTGACAAAATTCAACATCCCTTCGTGATAAAAACTCTCATCAAATCAGCTGTACAAGGCAGATACCTCAACATAATAAACGTCATGTATGACAAGACCACAGCTAACATCTACTCAATGATTAAAGCTGAAACCTTGTCCTCTAAGATCAAGAATAAGAAAATGATACCCAGTCTCACAGCTTCTATTAAACATACTAGATACTAAAGGTCCTAAACAGAGCAATCAGGCAAGAAGAAAAAATTGAAGGCATCTAAATTTAAAAGGAAGAAGTAAAATTGTCTCTGTTTGCAGATGACTTCATCTTATGTATAGAATCCCAAAAGACTCCACAAAAAAAAACTGTTAGAGTTAATACACAAATGCAGTACAGCTGTAGGATACAATATCAACATACAGAAGTCAGTAGCACTTCTAATATACAGCCATGCATCACTTAACAATGGGGACACACTCTGAGAAATGTGTCATTAAACAATTTCATAATTATGTGAACATAATGGAGTGTTCTTACACAAACCTAGATGGCATAGCCTATGACACATCTAGGCTATACGGTATAGCCTATTACTTCTAGGCCGCAAATTTGTACAGCATGTTACTGTACTGATACTATAGGTGCTTGTAACACAATGGTTAGTATTTATGTGTCTAAACATGGAAAAGGTACAGTAAAATATGATTTTTTAAAAAAGATAAAAGATGGAACACCTGTGTGGGGCACTTACCATGAATGGAGCTTGCCGGACTGGAAGTTGCTCTGGGTGAGTCAGTGTGAATGCTTAGGACATTATCATACACTGCTGTAGACTTTATAAACCCTGTACATTTAGGCTATGATAATGTATTTGGTAAATATTTTTATTCCTTTAATAATAAATTAACCTTAGCTTACTATAATTTTTCCTCTATAAGCTTGTTGATTTTTTTTTAACTTTTTGACTCTTTTGTAATAACAGTTAGCTCCAAACAAAAACACACACTGGGCATGGTAGTGTGTGCCTGTAGTCCCAGCTACTCAGGAGGCTGTTGCTTGACCCAGGCGTTTGAATCTAGCCTGGGAAACATAGCATGATCTCATCTCTAAAGAAAGAAAAACACAAACACATTGTATAGCTGTACAAAAATACTTCCTTTATGTCCTTATTCTATAAGCTTTTTTTCTATTTAAACTTTTTTGTTTTTAAGCCTTTTGTGAAACACACACACACATATATTAGCCTAGGCCTACACAGGGTCAGGATCATCAATATCACTGTCTTCCACCTCTACATCTTGTCCCACTGGAAGGTCTTCAGGGGCAATAACACACGTGGAGCTGTCATCTCCTATAATAGCAATGCTTTCTTCTGAAATACCTCCTCTTGAAGGACCTGCCTGAGGCTGTTTTACAATTAACTTTTTTAATAAGTAAAAGGAGTACACTTTAAAATAATGATTAAAAGTATATTATAGTAAATATATAAACCAGTAATAGTTGTTTATTATCATTATCAAGTAATATATTCTGTACATAATTGGATGTGTTATACTTTTATACAACTGGAAGCACAGTAGGTTTGTTTACACCAGCATCACCACAAACACGTGAGGAATGCATTGCACTATCACCTTGTAACGGCTACAATGTCACTAGGTGATAAGAATTTCTCAGTTCCATTAGAATCTGATGGGAATGCCCATGTATATGTAATCTGTCAAATGAAACATCATTATGAGGTTCCCGACTGTACTAACAATGAACTACGCCAAAAAATTTAATCCTATGTGAAAAACAAAAATATTGAATAATTTAATCAAGGAAATGAAAGATCTGTACATTGAAAACTATAAAACATTAATGAAAGAAATTGAAGACAGAGATAAATGGAAAGACAATCCATGTTCATGGATTAGAATAATTAATATTGTTAAAAATTTCTATACTACCCAAAGTGATCTACAAATTCAATGCAATCACAATTTCAGTGGCATTTTTGTCACAGAAATAGAAAAAAAAAATTCTCGAATTCACAGAAACCACAGAAGAACCCAAATAACCAAGGCAATCTTGAGTAAAAATAACAAAGCTGGAGGCCTCACACTACCTGATGTATATACAGTTGTCCCTTGATATCTATGAGGGATTGGTTCCAGGACTCCCCAAGGATACCAAACTCTGAGAATCCTCAAGTCCCTTATATTAAAAATGGCATGGTGTTTGCATATAACCTATGTATATTCACCCGCAGACTTTAAGTCAAAACAAAGTTCCCAAGAACACACAATGGAGAAAGAACAGTTCGTCAATAAACGATGGTGGGAAAATTGGGTATCCACATGAAGAAGAATGAAATTGGACCCTATGTCACACTATGGGTCAACTCAAAGTGGCTTTAAAACTTTAACATAAGGCCTGAAACTGTAAAATGACTAGAAGAAAACACAGGGAAAGCTTCTTGACGTTGGTCTAGGCAAAGACTTCTTGAATATGACACCTAAAGCATAGGCAACAAGGGCAAAACTAGACAAATAGGGTTGCATCAAACTATAAAGCTCCGGTACAGCAAAGCACAAAATCAGAGTGAAGAGACAACCTGAGGAATTGGAGAAAAACTTTGCAAACCATATATGATAAGGAGTTCATATCCAAAATAGGTAATAAATTCATAAAACTTAATAACAAAAAAACCTGATTTAAAAACGGGCAAAGAACATGAATAGACAGTTTTCTTTTTCTTTTTTCTTTTCTTTTTTTTTTTGAGACAGGGTCTTGCTCTGTTGCCCAGGCTAGAGTGCAGTGGCGTGATCTCGGCTCACTGCAACCTCCACCTCCCAAGTTCAAGTGATTCTCGTGCCTCAGCCTCTCCAGTAGCTAGGATTACAGGTGTGCGCCACCAGGCCCAGCGAATTTTTTATTTTTAGTAGAGACAGGGTTTCACCATGTTGGCCAGACTGGTCTCAAACTCCTGACCTCAAGTGATCCACCCACCTTGGCCTCCCAAAGTGCTGAGATTACAGGCATGAGCTGCACTGGGCCAAATAGACATTTTTCAAATGAAGGCATACAAATGACAAACGGGATATGAAAAGGTGTTCAACATCACGAATTATCAGGGGAATGCAAATGAACACCACTATGAGATATCGCCTCACATCTGTTAGAATGGCTATTATTAAAAAAGATAAAAGACAGCAAGCATTGGCAAGGATGTAAGAAAAAGAGAACTCTTGACCAGGTGTGGTGCTTACGTCTGTAATCCTAGCACTTTGGAAGGCTGAGGCAGGCGGGTCACCTGAGGTCAGGAGTTCTAGACCAGCCTGGCCAATATGGTGAAACCCCATCTCTACTAAAAATACAAAAATTAGCGGGGCATGGTGGCACACACCTGTAATCCCAGCCACCTGAGAAGCTGAGGCAGAAGAATCACTTGAACCCAGGAGACAGAGGCTGCAGTGAGCCGAGATCCAGCCACTGCAATCCAGCCTGGGTGACAGAGTGAGACTCCGTCTCAAAAAAAAAAAAAAGAGAGAGAGAACCCTCATACACTGTTGGTAGGGCTGTAAACTGTGCAGCCATTATAGAAAACAGTACAGAGGTTCCTCAAAAAATTTAAAATAGAACTATTATATATATAACCCAGCAATCCTACTCCTTCCTGTATAACCAAAGGAAATGAAGTCAGTATTTTCAAGAGATATCTGCACCTCCATGTTCATTGCAACATTATTTGCAATAGCCAAAATATGGAATCAACCCAAGTGTCTACTGACAAATAAATGAACTTTTTAAATGTAGTGTATATATATATACAATCAAATATTATTCAGTCTTAAAAAGGAAATAAATTCTGTCATTTGCCACAACATAAACGAACCTGGAGGACATTGTGCTCAGAGAAATAAGCCAGGCAGAAAAAGACAAATACGGCATGATCTCACGTTTATGAGAAATCTAAAAAAGTCAAAACTCATAAAAACCAAGAGTAGAATAGTGGTTGCCAGGGTCTGGGGGGAATAGGGGAATGGGGGATGTCGATCAAAAGGTACAGAGTTTCAATCAGACAGAATTAGTTCTGGAGATCTACTGTATAGCATGGTGACTATAGTTAATAATGACATATACTTGAAAATTGCTAAGAGAGATCTTAAATGTTCTCACTACCAAAAAAAAAAAAATTCTAAACCTACATCAGGTAATTTTAAAAATGGTTAAAAAGGTAAATTTTATGTCATATATAATTTGACATAATTTAAAAAATCAATGGTATTTTTATACACTAGCAACAAACAACCGGAAAAAGAAAAGATACTTTAAAAAATTATTTCCAGGCCAGGTGCGGTGGCTCATGCCTGTAATCCCAGCATTTTGGGAGGCTGAGGCAGGAGAATCACGAGGTCAGGAGATCGAGACCATCCTAGCTAACACAATGAAACCCTGTCTCTACTAAAAATAGAAAAAATTAGCCGAGTGTGGTGGCAGGCACCTGTGGTCCCAGCTACCTGGGAGGCTGAGGCAGGAGAATGGCGTGAACATGGGAGGCAGAGGTTGCAGTGAGCCGAGATCGTGCCACTGCACTCCAGCCTACCCAACAGCAAGACTCTGACTTAAAAAAAAAAAAAAAAAAAAAAAAAAAGAATATTATTTCCAGAGGGCAAGGTGGGCAGATCACCTGAAGTCAGGAGACCAGCCTGGCCAACATGGTGAAACCCCATCTCTACTAAAAATACAAAAATTAGCCAGGTGTGGTGGCACATGCCTGTAATCCCAGCTACTCAGGAGGCTGAGGCAGAAGAATCGCTTGAACCCAAAAGGCAGAGGTTGCGGTGAGCCGAGATCACAGCACTGCACTCCAGCTTAGGCAACAGAGTGAGACTCCGTCTCAAAAAAAAAAAAAAAAAAAAAATTACCATAAAGCTATAGTAAGTAAGACAATGTAGTGTTTATTAGGATAAACAAATAGATCAACAAAACACAACAGAATCCAGAAATAGACCCACCCACTTATGGTCCACCGATTTAAAGCAAGGGTTATTACCAGTATAATTCAGTATAGGAGGAAAGTCTTTTCAACAAACAATGCTGGAACAACTGAATATCTATATGGGTAAAAAATAATATTGACCCCCATCTCACCCACAAAAATTATTTTGAGAAGGACCAAAGACCTAAATCTAAAAACTATAATGTTTCTAGAAAAAATCAGGGCCAGGCGAGGTGGCTCATGGCTGTAATATCAACACCAGGAGGCCAAGGCGGGAGGATCACTTGAGGCCAGGAGTTTGAGGCTGCAGTGAGCCATGATAGTGCCGCTGCATCCCCACCTGGGGGACAGAGCAAGACCTTGTCTCTATATTAAAAAAAAAGAAGAAGAAAGAAAGAAAAGGGAAGGAGAGGAGAAGGGAGGGGAGGGGAGGAAGAGAAAGAATCAGGAAAGAAGTAACATCCATGACAGTGACAGAGTAGGTAGGTTCAAGGACCCATCCCTCCCCAGGCATGCTTCAGTATGGTGCCTGCCTCCTTCCCATTGTTGAGTGTGGCTGCTGTGCACGAATGACAGGCATTCAGTCCATAATCCCAGGACCAGGAGCAGTGTGCATCGGACCCACTTGGGTCAGCAGATTCCCGCTTTCCCCAGGAGATGATTCCTTCCATTCACATTGCAAGGTTGACAACACAGGTCTAACTCTCCTCAGATCCCCTGAGACTGATGGAATGTTTACCTGTGAATGTCACTCCATCCCTTTTCTTAAACTTAGAAGGATCTTTCAAGGAGGAAAAATACCTCATGGTGCATAAATGTGGAGTTCAAGAATTTCTTGTTTTACTTCTGATTCATTTTCTTCAATTAGAGTCAAGTAAAATTAAATCTTTGCTAAAAAAAAATAGACATATGGTATGATCCCATTTTTATGAAAGTATTTCTATCTCTCCTATCTGTAAAAATGCATAGAAATATGTTGAGGATGCTGTACCAGAAATGTTAATGACGGTTATATTTGAATGATAGAACTTGAGGTAATACTTTTTTCTTTTTGTACTTTTCTGCAACGCTTAAGCTGTTTGTAGGGAGCATATACTGTTTTCACAGAAAGAATAAAGTAATTTTTTTAAAAGAAAAAACTGACCCCCTGGCAAGAGGCCTTGGGGTTTAACACGTCCCTATTTTACTTTCCTCCTCCTGCTCCTCGCTTCCTGTCCCCTCACCCTCAGTCCCCTCCATTTCCCTCTTCCTGTTTTCTCACACACGTGCAGAGACACACATCCACACATGCGCACACACACGTGCACATGCACCCTTTTCTCCTTCCCCCGCTTTCCCCACATCTAGTCTTTCTCCCACAGGCTGAGAAGTCTCATGTCTCAGTGCTGAACTCCCCGCTGGCTCATGGGGGGTAGGAGCAGTGGGCTCCATTCCTTTTTCTGCTGGAACTTGAGGCAGAGACATCTTGAGGGGGTTTTGAGACCCTCAGTGGTCCCTCCTTTCCCCTCTGCCTCCCATGACCCCTCAGCCCAGGAGAGAAGGATGAGCAGCCAGGCTGGGCTGGGAGAACAAGGGAGAGCATCGGCCTGATGCAGTTCTAGGCAGTGTCCACCTTCAGGGCTCTGGGGTATGGCAGATTCTGAATCTCATTCCCAGCTCCATGTCATCCCTTGGCTCCACTTTTTGTTCCCAGTCTCTTTGTCCAATGTATCCACTTCCTCTTGGATTTTGGTGTGCTATCTCAAGGGTCTGCTGCTGGACAGGGCTCAAATGTGGGAAGCGGGCATCATCAGAGCTGCCATTGTAACATGACTCTTCCCCTCCCCCTTTCCCATGTCAGGACTTGGGGAGCCAAGAGCAGCATGGCCCGAACCACCCTTTCCCAAGCTGCGGGAGCTTATGGTTCAGTAAGAGAGAGCCAGGCCCACCCAGACAGGGCGAGGGCTACTCTGCAGTCTTACAGGACCAATGCAAGGGACAGGGGAAAGTATAGAAGTGGATCTGGGAGAGCCTTCAAACACAGCCATGGTAGAAACACCCATGTCCCAGTGTAAGTTCTGGCTACCCAAGCAAAGCAACCTGGTAGTTCCACTCACAGACAGTGAATTCACCATGATGGGTGCCTCCCTAGGGTGGAAGAGAACACAAAATGCTGGGCACCTCTGGTCCTCAGTCTCCACAAGGGGAAGAGCTCTCCTTTGAGGACTCCAAGTCTAATACAAGCAGATGGGTCAGTGTTTGTAGGACATGGACTATGGTATTGGAGAAGAGGAGATCCAGAGATGTAAAGCCAGGCCACTCCATATCCCAGGACTCTCAGCCTTGGAGCTCTGGCCTGGAGCTCCCACCAGGCCAGAGCTCCTCCAGGGACTGGAGAAAGCTGGCAGGTCTTAGTAATGTGTGCTAAGGACTGACAGCTGAGGTGTGAAGGCCAAGATTCGCTGCCCACAACACAATAAGGATGGGTGGGAGGAATCATGTAATACAGGTGTATGGGTCATGACTGAGGGGTGGAGCCATTGAGACAACAGGACAAAAAATAAGAAGGCCGCTCTCACAAATGCAGGGAGGGGAAATGAGGGGAGCAGGCGGAAGAAAAGAGGTGTGACAGGCAGATGTGAGGACTGGTCCTTAGGAATTCTTTCTGGACTTCTTCCCTGGCCCCCAGGCCTTTGGCTCTCCCTGCTAGATGGGTGGCAGGGATAGAAGGAGATTCCTCACTGGATACCCTTTGAACCTTTTTAGCTGCAAACCATGTTCGTAACTACTTGTTTTGTTGTTGCTGTTGTTGTTTTACATTTTAAGGAAAATATTCCTGAGCCATATGAAGAAGGGTTGCTTTTTGGGCACAAGGGGTTCAGAGCCCCGTCTTCATTTGTCTGGGTGCTGGGGATGGTGGGCAAATGTCCTCAGAGTCCAGTTTGGCAGGAAGACCCAGAAAAGGCCATACTGGAAGTGGGGGCTGGGGCTGCGGGTACCATGGGGTGCATTTCCCTGGTGACCAGCCACTGGGGGCAGCACCCAGGCCTGAGTTATTGGGGGATCTAGAATACAGACTGGCCCAAAAGTGTTGCCAAAATGAACAGATGAAAATACAGGATGTCCAGTTAAAGTTGAATGTCAGATAAATAACCAAAATTTTTAATATAAGTATGTCCCAAATATTGTGTGGGACATATTTATGCTAAAAAAGAGTATTCATTGTTTATGATATTCAAATTTAACTGCGCAGTCTGTATTTCATTTGTCATCCGTACATCCCAGATGTTGGCTGTTCCTGCAATTTTCTTTATTTTTGTTTTTGTTTTTTAAATTGTTTACCCAAATTTCCACAGCCTTGCCAGCCTGTGGATGCAAATGGACTTACTTAAAAATAACAAATGCCCTGGGCTGCTGGCTAATGCAGGACTTTGTCCCTCTGCGCCACGCAGTCTGGGGACTCTCCAGAAGCTGCTGTTTTCCGGTTCGGTGCCCGCTGCCTTCTAGGCCATAGGTACCTTAGCGCCCTCTGCTGGTGAACCCTGACAGCAAACTCCGAAGATGCCCAAAGGCTCTGGGCTCCTCAACCGGCCCACCAGGCCAGAGCTCCTCCGCGGACTGGAGAAAGGTTCCCTTTTCTGACTTCTCGCTGGGCCTGACAGCAGATGGTGTCTCCAGCTGCTCCGCCTCTGCCCTCCCTGCTTCACCCACCCCTTCTCCCCAAAAGCTCTTTCTGCCTTTGTAAGTGCCATGTGAACAGGCGACGTTCAGTCCATGCCTCCTCTCGGTTCCCCCTGCACCAAACGCTTGGTGTGGCTCTATACACTTGGAGGATCCAGTGCCAGGCTGGCCAGCTGTGGGAAAGCCCACTATTCCCGGAGGTCACTCCTGCTCCATCACCCACACCATCGTGGAGGCCAGGACCCCAGGGAAACCCCTGGACTGCCAGATAAGCCTGTTCATTCATCTCTAACCATTTAAAGCCCCCATCCGACCCCAGGATTCCTGGGCCAGTCTGCAGTGGCTCCTTTTAAGGGACCATGGCTCATTCATTTTCCATCTCCCCACCAGGCAGGGCTGGGTCTGTCTCGGTGGCAGACAGGTCCTAACATCAGGCGCAGAGCAGAGTCGATGTTTAAACACTAGCAGAATGATGGCTGGGAGGCTGTGGAGGGCATGAGGGGCCTTCCTGGGTCAAAGGCAAAGAGTGATTTTTTAAAATAAAGCCACTTTATTTACAGGTAATACAAAATAAACGACAGGACAAACTACTGTGCGGGGGAGGGGCAGCCCCCACAATAACCACCCTCCCCATCCCAGAGTAACTGATATAAAAAATAAAAAAGGCCCTAGATAGGGGGAGGGGCTGGGCTGGAAGCACCTTTGCTGGTTAGGACTGGGGCCTGCCGTCCTCCGCCACCCCGGTCCAGGACAGACTGGACCCTGGCTTGCTCCTCTCCGAACCCTGGGCCTGGCCAGGATGAAACACAGCTACAAGGGCAGTTCGTGGCCACTGCAGAGGCTCCTGGCCAAGGCTCCTGACTTCTGAGTCTGAAGAGTTGGGGTAAGGAGGTGGGTAAGTGACTTTGGGGGCAGACATGGGGTGGGCAATAAATTATTGCAGTGCTCCAGCCAACTTCCTCCTGGCCCTGGACGTGGGTCTGCACTAGGTTCCCAGGAGCAGCTGTGTCAGGGCGGGAGTATGGGGTCTTCAAAGTGATGATGTTGTCGAGTCTACCACCTCACGGCCATTGCAAACGGTGGGGACAAACTGGGAGCCAGACCCTAAGAAAAGGAAGCCAGAGGTTGGGGCCAACTCCGAGGTCCTCCATGGAGGGCAGGCAGCGGGGAAGCAGGGCTGTGATGGAAGCCTCCCCTCCCTTCTCCCATCCTCTCCTGCCAGTGTCATTTGAGGGGCACCTCACCCCCAGACAAGAGATTTCAGCAACCCAAGGAGCTGGACAGGGAGAGGGGAACAGGCAGAGAGGGCTGCTTACGACACCGACCTTGACCAAGGCTGGAGCTGGCCCTGGCAGCAGCACTGCCAAAGCGGCTGGTGGGCGCCCGGTGGCTAACCACGTTCTTCTGCGGCTGGAAGAGGATGATGTGCAGCTTGGGCGCAAAGAGGCAGCCAAGCACCACGGAGCCGCTGAGGCTGACCGACACGCACATGGTGGTGGTCTGTACCTGCGGTGGGTGAGTGGGTGAGCAGGCACAGGTCAAGACCTGGGCCTGACCCCAGGACCCCCTGCCCGGGCTGTGGGGGAGGGAGTGGGGGAGACTGAGCATCCAACACTGGGCTGTGGTCCATTTGCCAGGTCCCAAAGCATTGCTAGGAAAATTGGGCACAGTCCCAGCATCAGACCCAGACCATTTTCCCAGGATGACAAGAGTTCCAGCTGAAGGGGAGAACATGCAGGGGTGCATGTGTGCACAGGGGTGTGTGCATTTGAGGGGTGCAGGTATGGAGTGCATGCATGTCGGTGTGTGTGTATATCTGTGTAAGTGCACGTATGTGGGGTGGTGAATTTCTGCAGGTGTCTGCGTGAGTGTATGTGTGTGTGAGTGTAGGGTGCATGGATATGGATTCATTTGTTAGGAAGATATGTGTGTGTGTGCCAACGAGGGTGTGTATGTGGGATATGTGTGTGTGCATGCATGTGGCTATGTCTGTGTGTACGTGTGTGTGTGTGTGTGTGTGTGCATGCATGTATGGGTACAGTGTGTGTCCCAGGTGAGTCCTTAGCTGCCTGTGATTGGCATGCAAATGCAAATCATATGCAAATACAGGCTGAGTTAGAGCAAAATCCCTCCCCAGCCCTGGCCTCTACCACCCAAGCAGGTGGCCCAGCAGGTGCAAGCAGAGCAGCCAAGCCCAGCGGTCCCTGGCCCCCAGCACTGTGCCACCACACCTCTGTCCTGGGGAAGGGGCCTTTGCCGGGGCTTTCGCCTCAATTTTTCTGCAGTTCAGACCCTGCTCTGCACTGCCAAGCTGAGTGACCTTGGGCAAGGGATTGAACCTCCCTGAGTCTCTGTTTCTTCATCTGTAAAATGGGAGAGCCATGGAGCTTACTCAAGTCATGAAGATTAACCAAGATGACCCTCTTATTCAGGACACAGCTCTTCTGTCACCTCCTCAGAGAGGGCTTCCCTGACCACCCTATCTGAAGCAGTCATTGCCCCTTGGAGCTGGGGAGACCATTGAGACACAGTGCCAGTTGGAACCAAATTTGCTCAGAAGCCACCAACTGGGGAACAATTTTCACCTGCTTTAGCTTTTCTCAACTCTATACCACAGATCTCCTCCCCTACCCACCTTGCTTCATCTTTCCTGCCTTCCCTGGCTTCATCTCGCAACCCCTTCTGCAGCTGACCCCTCAGTGGAGCAGGGCAGAACCCTGTTCATTTGAACATATTTCTGCACCCCTATTTCCTCCCAGGATAGGGGATGACATGCAAGTCCTGAAATCCCAGCTCTCTCTAACTCGAGTTCCCCACCTCCCTGGCCATTTCCCTAGGCCCTATTCAGCCCTCCCACCTTCCCCTTGGGATCCACACAAGCTGTGGTCCCCTAAGTGGGCATTTAACCTCTTGGAGCCCCAGAGCTACCAGTAGATTAAATAAGATACCAGGAAACAGAGGGTCTGGTGTCCCATCTCCCCTGACCTCTGTGGCAGGTAGCTCACCCGGTAGTCACTGGAGGTGACGTAGAAGATGGGCAGGAATGCCAGCCAGATGATGCAGGTGGTGTACATGGTGAAGCCAATGAACTTGGCCTCATTGAAGTTTTCAGGGCACTTGCGAGTCTTGAAGGCATAAAGCGTGCAGAGTGCGATGAGGAGCACGTTGTAGGCCAGCGAGCCCAACATACTTGCATCGCGGTGGTTGCAACGCAGTGTCACCACCTCCCGCCGTTCGGGGGCCGTCTCCTTGCCTGTGCCCGGTGCCTCCACCACCAGCCAGGCGATCACAATGAGCAGCTGGCCCGAGATAAGCGCCAGGCAGATGGCCACCTGTGAGGCAGGACTGATGAAGCGTGGCCGCTGGGCACCCTCCCGGGCCCCACCGAAGATGCGTGCAATGCGGTTGGTCTTGGTGAGCAGGGCTGAGTAGCAGACAGAGAAGGCAGTGCCCAAACCAAGACGCCGTAAGGTACACACTGCCGTGGATGGCTTGGCAATGAAGATGAAGGTCATGCAGTAGCAGAGGAAGACACCACCCAGCAGGATGTAGCAGAGCTCCCGACCCGAGGCCTTGACCACTGGTGTGGCATTGTGCCGCACAAAGACACCCAGCACAAAGAGGGTGGCCAGAGCACCCAGGCAGGCGATGGTGACAGGTCCCACGGCCCAGGCATCGCCCCAGCGGATGTACTCCTGGGGAAGTTCAAAGCAGCCAGTCAGGCTGGCATTGGGCCAGTAGCCCAGGCCACAGTCGGCACAGGTGAATTCGTCCAATCGGTACTCATAGGGCTGGCACGGGATGCAGAGCCAGCAGCAGACCTCGCCCGGCTGCACACTCTTCACCTCATTTCGGAGGCAGGGCTCACTGCAGCGAGAGGCGGGCAGGGGGCCGGCTGAGGGTGAGGCCCATGGGATGAGGCTGGTGTCCAGAGTCAAGCCTTCTGCCCAGTAGCCCACCTTCTGGTAGCGATAGCGCCCACTGCCTGCACGCAGATAGGTGAAGATGTTGTAGCGGCCAATACCATCACCAAAGCGGTCAAAGCGGACCTCATTGTGGGTGTCAGCTGGGCGAAAGGGGGCTAGGATGGGGAAGGGAAGGAAGAGAAGATTGGACTAGTGTGTTACCCTGATGTGACCTCAACATCCACCCTAACATGGAACCCAAATGCCAGAGCTAAGGCCACCATTAGCCCTTCCAATCCTTAACCCAATACTAAATCCTGTCTTGACCCCAGTCATTTTTCTAAATGAGAGATGACAACAAAGTCTTACTCCTAAACTCCAACATCAAACCCCAACCCTAAATGCCAAATGTAATCCCAGCCTTAAAGCCCAGACATCTCCAAAAACCTAATGCCCACATCAATCCCCAACCATGACTCCCCAAATTCAACTTTAGTACTATCCAACACTTTCCAATCCAGGCCCCAAATCCCAACTTCATCGAAACATACACTACAGCCCTCTCCCCAGACTCAATGCTAAGGCTAAACCCAGTCTCAGTTCCAATCCTGTCCCCACTAATCCTAACAACAACCCCACCTCCAGCACCCCCAGTCCTAATAGTCATCCTGGTGCAAACTGAATCCCAACCTCAGAGGTCACCTGCAACCACTGCCATTCACCAGAATGTGCTCAGTGGCTGGAAAATCACTTCCTCTCTCCACCCCCACTTCATCCCTCACATCTCCCAGCCAGGCTCTAGCCAGAATTTACAGCCATCCCTAGCCCCAGTGAGAAATCAGGGTTCAAGAAAGCAAAAGACATGCTTAAGGCCCCATGAGTGAATAGTGCAGCCTAGATTCAAACCCAGGTCCCCTCAAGCACCTACTCTTTCTACTCAGCCTAAAAGTTCTCAAAATCCAACTCTAGCCCTACCATAAATGCCACCCAAGTCAAACATGCTGAATTTAGCCTTGCTCTAACATCAGCCCAATTGGACCCCAGACTCCAACCCTAACCCCTACGCTGATTGTAGCATAACTCTGAATGTCACTTCTATTGGAATTACTCTTCATCTTAACCCTGAGCCAGGGCTTCCAAGCTTTGTCTCCCACTGTTCCCATGGTGATTCTTCCTGAAGCATAGTGATGATCTGTAGCACTCACTTCTCTTAAAGCTGGCACTCTTGTTAAAATAACTTTTGATTTCAGGAGACTTTCAGGTCACCTTGAGTGGAAAATCAAGATTAGGAATAGAAATTTTCCCTGAAGCTAGGTGCAGTGACACATGCCTGTCATCCTAGCTACTCTGGAGACTGAGGCAGAAGGATCACTTGAGCACCAGGAGGTGGAGGCTGTATTGTGCTTGTGAATAACCACTGCATTCCAGCATGGACAATATAGTGAGACCCCATCTCTGAAAGAAAAAGAGAGAGATAAAGAAAGAAAGAAAGAGAGAGAGAAAGAAAGGAAATAAAGAAAGAAAGAAAGAAAGAAAGAGAGAGAGAGAGAAAGAAAGAAAGAAAGAAAGAAAGAAAGAAAGAAAGAAAGAAAGAAAGAAAGAAAGAAAGAAAGAAAGAAAGAAAAAGAAAGAAAAAAGAGAGAAAGGAAAGAGAAAGAAAGGAAGGAAGGAAGGAAGGAAGGAAGGAAGGAAGGAGAAAGAAAGAAAGGAAGGAAGGAAGGAAGGAAGGAAGGAAGGAAGGAAGGAAGGAAGGAAGGAAGGAAGGAAGGAAGGAAGGAAGGAAGGAAAGAAAGAAAGAAAGAAAGAAAGAAAGAAAGAAAGAAAGAAAGAAAGAAAGAAAGAAAGAAAGAAAGAAAGAAAGAAAGAAAGAAAGAAAGAAAGAATAAATATAGTGTCATCCTGATGCTCACCCTCAAGCCAGACTGATTCTAACTCTCACTGATGCCTGAGAATGGGCTTGAGGTCTCCTGGTCTCCACCTTTGGCAAGATAAGGAGATAGAAGATAGAGGGCAGGGCCCAAGGAGGAGCCAGAGACCCTCAAAATGGCAGGACCAGGCCAGAGGTCTACTCTCTGGAAGAAAGTGGAACCTCAGCCCTGGCTTCAGTTGGAGTCCTCTCTGCCTAGCATCCTTGCCCTGGCTCTGATGCCACTCCTGGGTGAGTCCTTTACTTTCACTCTACTGTTTCCTTAGCAAAGGAATGAAAGCTGAAGGCCTGCTTCCCCTCATCCTCTGACAGCCAGCAGGCCAATGGACACCGGCCAACAACATTACCATCAAACTTGACGTTGAGCACAAAGTCCTTGTAGAGGCGGCGCCCGTTGACTGGCCGCATTGCGTCACAGAGCCGGGTGGTGTTGGGGCAGAGGGCACGGTGCATGTTGTGGAGCGCGTGGGCCATGGCATACACTGCATTGACCACAAACATGATCTTAGACTCCTGCTCAAAGGGCACAGCCCGGAGAGAGTGGACTGCGCAGTCTCGCTGCCGGAAGCTGCAGCGGAACCTCTGCTCCCAGAATTCACGGAACCAGGGATTCCGGCTGTTGTTCCAAGGGTCCAGGCTCTGGAAGTAGGAGGCAAAGTCACTGATGGGGTAGGAGGCCAGCTCGATGGTGATGGCACCCTCAGCAGCCCCCTCACTGCCTGCCACCACACTCTCCAGGGCCCCCCAGCCATCACTGGCCACCCAGGTGAAGCTGGCATTAAGACGCTGGCTGGCAGCAAGCAGCTCCCGGGCATCCTCAGAACGGGTGAACAGGACAGCCACGCGGGCACTGGGCTTCTGCAGCAGGGCTCGCACCACACCCTCAAAGGCTGCACGGTTCATGGCACGGCCCACTTTCTCCGAGGTGGCCACACAGATGTTGCGGGCACGAGCCTCTAGCTCAAAGGCCTCAATGCCTGTCTCGCCATAGTCGCCCTCAGACGCCACAGTGGACACATAGGTCCAGTTGAAGAAGCGGAGAATCTCAGCCATGGCCTTGGCTTGGAAGAAGTCAGGGGGCACTGTGCGGGCAAAGTAGTCATAGCGGGACTTGTCACTCAGCTTGGCACTGGTGGAGGCATAGCTGATCTGCGGGATCTGAAATAGCCGCAAGAGGTTGGCCACCTGGGGGAGGATTAGAGAAGGCAAAGATCAGAGGTCAGATCAAACACTAGAGACAGGTGGATCCCCCACAGCTAGCAGGTCTTGGTGTCAAGTGTCCGCAAGGTCAGCCCTAAAGGCTCCCTCTCTAAAGCCCTGCATCCCGACTTGACAGTCTTCCCTCTGGGGTAGGGAGTTTTTTAAATCTCTTTCCAAGGGCTGAGGGAGAGAAGACCCAGGGCTGAGACACCAGGGTCGTGAGCCACACCTGATCCCCTCTGCCATCCCCTTTTAGACACATGGCAGGGGGGCCAAGGGAAGGCCTGGGTGGAGGAAGGTTGGCACCTGGCTACACTGGGGCAGAGGGAGGCATGAGATGGCATCTGGCTACTCAGAGCTCTTTGGCTCTCTACTTATTTGAGGGTGGGTAGCCCTTCCCCTGAATCAGTCTGACAGAATGATACAGAAAGAAGGAAAGGTTCCCTCAGGAAGAAAGACACAGATCCCAGGGTCCCATGACCCTAATAGTCCAAGGCTTGGTCTCCATTGGATGCCTGAGTCTTAAATAAACAAGGTTTCTGCTCTACCACTGGCTTCCTGGCACCCCATCTTCCACCCTCAGGTCCCACAGGAGTGGGATCCAGCCAAGGGCCAGGTAGAGGGTGGGTAGGTGAAAGCAGAGCACAGCTCAGATTCTACAGCAGAGAGTGAGTCTTGTGTTGCAACTGGATACAGTCTATGGCTCTGACAGTCTAGGGTTCAATGTCTCCTCCCCTCCCACACGTTCTACCTTTGGGCCCCTGGAGTTGGGAAATCTCCCTGAGCCTCAGTTTCATGTCCCTGCCCTACAAGGCTGCTGAGAGGATAAAAACGATAATGCATGGGAGGCCACAGTGCCTGGCAAAGGGAAGATGATAGGGACATGGGCAAGAGAGAAGGAGCAGCCTACGGATAACAGGCTAGCCTCATGTTGATCAGGACAAGGGAGAAGCAGACCGCTGCTGAGGCATGGGTCCTGATCCAGGAGGCAGGCAGCTCGGGATGGCAAGCAGGTAACTGGACTTCTGGAGATAAATACATGGGCCCTAAGGAGAACTGTGGAGAAAACATCAGCAGAGGTCCTGGAAGACAGCAGCAGGTAGGAGGCCACCCACTCATCCCTGCTCCAACCCAGGGCTGCAGAGGTAGATGCTAGCAAGCCACATTTTCCCAGGCTGCTGCCTAGCCACCTCCAGTGACTGGGACTAGCAGGACAGATAATCCACTCCCAGCAGTGGACAGCGTGGCCAGGCCTCCCCGACTCCAGGCCAGTAACTGACTCCAGGGTTCTGATTGCTGCTTCTGCTCCATTTCTCCCGAACAACTGTTCCAGGATAGGAGGCCTGGCCCTCTCCATCACGACAATGCCCTCAGTCACTCTCCTATAGGAAGCTGAGGCCCAGCCAAGGCCTACCTTATGTCCCCCAGCCCTGATCCTAGCTCCAGCCACATCTTCCAGCAGCCTGTGCTGGGCACTTGGCAAACGGGAATCTGGGTGAGAGGCAGGACCCAGTCAGAGACAGGAGGATTACAGCTGGGCACAGCCCTGGGAGCAGCAGAGGGGTCAGTGGGGCCAGCAGCCTCTGCTGAAGCTGAACCACAGGGCACCCTCTGCTGGCCCCTGTGGGAAAGTAGGAGGCTAAGGGCAGGGGAGCTGGCTCCCCACCCTTCCCACCCCCTCAAATCCTGTGCCCCCTGAAGACTCTCTGGTACCCTCACCCGACACATTCTGTTTATCTTCCTCCTGACTCCTCTGCCCTGATTCTCTCCTCTGGCCACTCCTGGCTTCTATCTGGCCACCCCTCTCCAATCCAGGCAGAGATGATCTGACAAGTCAGGAGTCCCTTGGCCACGAGCCGATTTCACAGCTCCCCTCCACCACTGCCTTGAATGTGGCCCACCTCTCTCTGAGCCTTGGTTTCCTCATCTATAAAATGGGTTAAAAATAATAGCAGCTAATATCAACTGTGCCCTTATGACTTGTCAGGCCCCTGATACATACTATGCATGTATCAACTCATTAAATTTCCATGGCAAACCTAAAAGTAGAAAGTATTGTGGGCCGGGCACAGTGGCTCACGCCTCTAATCCCAGCACTTTGGGAGGCCGAGGTGGGTGGATCACCTCAAGTCAGGAGTTTGAGACCAGCCTGACCAACATGGTGAGGTCAGGCTCGTCTCTACTAAAAATACAAAAATTAGCCGGGCATGGTGGCAGGCGCCTGTAATCCCAGCTACTTGGGAGGCTGAGGTAGGAAAATCGCTTGAACCCGGGAGGCAGAGGTTGCAGTGGGCTGAGATCTCACCACTGCACTTCAGCCTGGGAGACAGAGCAATATCTTGTCTCAAAAAAGAAAACAAAAAAAGAAGTGTTGTGAATCCAATTTTATAAGGAAGAAACTGTGACACAGAAAAGAGAAATAACGTGCCAGGGTCATGCAGTTAGTAAGTGGGGAGACCTGGCTATTAAGCCCCTCAGGGTTGTTTAACATCAAGGGTGAGGGTGTGTGTGTGTGAGAGAGGGTGTGTGTGGGGGTGTGTATGGGTATGTGTGGGGTGTGTGGGTGTGTGTGTGGGTGTGTGTGGGGTGTGGGTGTGTGTGGGGTGTGGGTGTGTGGGGGGTGTGGGTGTGTGTGGGGGGTGTGAGGGTGTGGGTATGGGTGTGGGTGTGTGGGTGTGTATGAGGTGTGTGGGTGTGGGTGTGTGTGGGTGTGTGGGTGTGTGTGGGGGTGTGGGGGGTGTGTGTGGGTGTGTGTGTGTGTAGGGTGTGTGTGTGTGGGTGTGTGTATGTGTGTGTGAGTGTGTGTGTAGGGTGTGTGTGGCGGGAGTAATGGGAGTAAGATGTTCTCCTGCACAGTCTCTAAAAATCGACCGCCATTATGTGACCAGGGCACTTTCTTAGCTTCTGTAAAAGCTACTGCAGGGGAGCTTCTAGTTTCCCTTTTCAGCAGGAATTCTGGGTCACCACCTCTGGCCTCCCTCCCTAGTCCCCATTTGGGTGGCCTCCACGTACCTGGATGGAGACATCACTGTAGGAACCGCCAATAACACCAGTGATGGCAGTGGGAGCATCACCATGGGTGGCGTAAGAGCCGTCGGGGCAGATGTGGCGTGAGCCATCAGCACCACGGCTGAGTGAGGCACGCACAAAGTCCAGTGCCTGCTCCAGCGCATGTGTGTCCTTGGAACAGCTGTCGAGGATGTGCGCACCCAGGCGCACGCCAGGCAGCAGGTGCGGGTCATGGTTGATGCGGTCCAGTGCAAAAAGCATGGCCTCCAGGCGCTGGATGCCACGGTGCTCATTGACAGGACCACAGTCCTCTGCTGGGCCGCCCTTCTGGTGCACTGGGAACAGCCCACCCAGCACCAAGTCTCCCTCCAGGGTCAGCACCTTCTTGGCTGGGCCCTCAGCCACAGCACCCCACAGCAGCAGCAGTGCCAGGAGCCCAAGCAGTGATCCCATGGCCCCAAAGGGGATGGATGGGTCCAGCAGACCTGGGTCTCCAGGGGATGAGATTAGAAGCAGCGAAGGCAAAGAGAGGAGGAAACAGGGACCAGGAAAGGACAGACAAGAAGAGAGATGCGAAGGGACCCAGCTCCTGCAGAGACACAGAAAGACAGAAAAACAGACCAGGAAAAGTGGAGCCTGAGAGCAGTTGCCCCTTCTGACTCTGCCTCCCCACAAGCCCCTTTCCTGGGTACTCAAGAACCAGGGACAGGATGGTGTCATTAAGTAGGTTGAGAAGCTCCTGGGACTCCCCTGGGCCTGTCTCTCAGCCCTGGCCTCAGCTGGGTGAGAGATGGGCCCTATTCACCTACCAAACTCAGCAGTGGGGAGGGATGCAAGCAGTGAAGTCCCAGGCAGAGGACAGGAGACCCTAGCCAATGCTGACCCCTCCCCGTAAATTAAAGGGTGTCCAAGAACAGTACAAACCTCCCAGGATCCCGAGGTCAATACCTTTGGAACAGACTATGTCAGAGTTACAAACTCAGAGGTCCCCATCCTGAGCCTTGAATTTCCAGAGAGAAGGAACTGCTGTCTAAGGACCCACCAGGGAAGAGGAAAAGACAGTCTCTAAGGGACAGTCTCCAACCCGTGGGGAGACTGGAGCCCATGTGAACACCCAAGGGTCCTAGCCTGTGGTTCTTAAAAAGCCATCCCCACAGTTTCCTGACTGAGGAAGAAATAGAGACACTAAGCCCTGGGAATGAGACAGCAAGGTAGAATGGCTGGCCTCAGGGAGGGTACCCAAGTGGCTCAAGGTCCTAAGTCAACAGGGCAAGCAGATGTTCGTGTATGTGTGTGTCAGGGTTGGGGGCCAGAGTCTCCAAACAGTGCTGAGGGTGAGAGTGCGGGACTCTCTAGCTCTATGTAGAACGCTGTTTGAGACTTTGTGCCTCTGTTTTCTCTTCACTCCCAACCCAGCAGAGAAAGTCACCATTTCCAATCTCCCCATCCTCAGCTTCAGGGTCCTGCCCACCCTAGCCATGGCCCTCAGAGACCCCCTCCCTGTCTCTTCCCCACTGCGTCCTATCATTTGTACCCCAGTTGCCTTCCCACACACACACCCCACAAGGCTCTCACAATCACACGGGCGTGGAAAGGCTGGGAGAGAGACATACCTCTTTCCTCAGAACAGGAAAGGAAACTGAGTTTGAAGAAGGGCAGCAACTAACTCAGGGACCCCATGTGCTGGCCACGGAGACTGGGCCTCTCCATTTTGCCCCTCCCCAGGGCAGGGGCACTGGGTTCCTCTGGGGATCAGGAAAGAAGCAGCTCACCCAGGCAAGCAAGGGAGAAGCGGGGAGGAAGACCAGCACAGATGGGGACAGGGACCCAGATGGGGGCTGAGGCCAAAACTGGTCAAGTCGCAAGCCTCCCACAGGGGAGGCCCAGATAGAAGCTCAGAGGCAGGAAGGGGACAGAAACCCGGAGTCAGGCAGCCGGGGGCCTGGGCCACAAAATCTGGGCAGGGAGCGAGCAAGCCTGAGAGGTTGAGACAAAGACGGAGGCACAGACAGAAAGAAGGACCAGAGGACGTTGGAGCAGGAGGAATGGGAGAGCGCGATGCGGGGCTTGCGTTTTCTGGAGAAGAAAGGCGGGACGCCCGGGGCTGTCTTCCCGCCTCCCGGAGCTCGCAAGGAACGTTGTCTGGACACCCCAGTGCGGACGCCCCACAACTCGAGGGCCCGCGGGGCCCTGGGACGTAAGGTAAGGGCCAAAACGATCGGCAGCGGCAGCGGCACCGCCGGCTCACCCTACCTGGCGCGCCCGGCTCTGGCGCGGAGAGAACCGGAGTGGAGCTGGGGGCGCGGGGTTCCGGCTCCCGCTCGCTCGCTTGCTCGCTGGCTCTGCGCTCTCCGCCCCTGCGCTCTCCTCCCGCCCGCTCACCCCGCAGCTTTCAATCGCGGCCCGCCCCGCCCCCGGCCCCGGCCCGCCCCCAGCCCCTCCTCCGTTCCTCCCAACTCCGGGTCTCCTGCTCCCAACCCGGCCTCCGCCTGCCTCTGGACCCTCCACGCTCTTGCTCTTCTCGGGACCTCAGGACCTGGAGCTGTCCGCCTCGTGGTGCTGAATCCCGGAGCGCTCTCGCTCTGCGCTGGAGCAGATGCTTGGTGGCCCACTCCGCTCCATAGTCAGACTACCACCTAGAGAGCACAGGTGCGGGGCGGGGGGATGCCACGGGGCACGGGATGGGGAGGTCACTGCGCCCCAACAGGTTCACATAGTGCTACTGCAGAGTGGAGGAGCTGGCCCTAGTGCAAGGGGTGCCTCTGGGGGATAGGTAAAGTGGCGCGTGGGAGACGGGTGGAGGCTATTCTCCCCACCCAGCCATTTCAGCTGGGTCTACATCCCAGGCCTGAGGTTGAGGCATGTGTCCTCAGTCCCTTGTGAGAGCTGGAGACCGAGTCACTAGGAGGAAAAGATTGGGGGAAGGGAGAGGTCAGAGGAGAATGGGGCTTCCCCTTCCTTCCTGCAGATGCCCTTTAAACCTGCCACCCACTCCCATGTAAAAAGGGTATTTAAGCAAGGAGAGAGCAACATGCAGGAAGGGTTGCAGAACCAAGTACTAGGGTCAACCCTGAGGGAGTGTTAGGGGTGGCAGGGGGATCTGGGAGGGGAGGGGCCTGGGGAAAGGCTTCTGGAACTGGCTGCTGCGTAGGAGGGAGTGAGAGCTGGAGCCCAAGCAGAGGGAGGACAGCTCTGAGATGCTCTTGACTCTTCCCTCCCACAGCAGGATGGGGAAGGACGCCCCTGGGTAGAGGGTAGTGGATAAGCTGTAGTGCCAGACTGTGCTGAAGGAATGGGGATTAGAGAGCCTGTGCTATCTGCCCCTAACATGTGCATACACTTAACAAGTGCCAAGGGGCATGGCATCCCCTACACACATTCCCCTGACACTGCCCTTTCTTCCACAAGTGTCAGTGGAAGCAAGCCCAGCTCAGATACATGCTAATGAACATGCCAAGCCCAGACCCCTCAGACACATACACCCACTTGTGCATGTGGCAGTTCGTAGGGGGGCGGGGGTGATCACCAAGGACGAGCTTTTTCCCTGGACACAGAAACCCGATGCCCTGCTGCTGTGGGAAGAACACAGCTTTGAAACAAAACAGACACATCAAACCCAAACAAACACAAGCCCCATCACTAACAGGAGACAAGGTGGCAGTGGGAGACAGACATGCTGTCTTCTACCTCCAACTCTGCCACCGGCTGCTCTCACCCTCTCTGGCTGTCGAAGAGCAACCGCTCCCTGGGGTAGGTGAGCAATAGGCCAGGCCTCTGTTGACAGCAGGAGGGTGCTGAGGTGAGGAGTCACACACTCCTTCTAGCCACACTCCCAACCAGCTCTACAAGTCAGCCTCACAAAAGGCACAGGGCTGTAAACACAGATATGGCTATGTACAGCACCAGCCAGAAAAGCCCATGATGTGGCCTGCAGCAAACAAGCTGCACAGTCACAGCTCATGGACACACAGTTACACACAGCTAGGCAGCCACTACTCCTAGCTGTGTGCACACAGATGAGGACATACACCTAGCCTTACACACAGTTGTACATGTGGACATGGCCACATACACAGTACATGTAAACATGCAACCACACACAGCTATACTTGTAGACAGCAATAATACACATGGGCACACCCCTGCCCCTAAGAACATGTGACCATGTCTACACACGGCTGCACATGTGGACACAGCCACATATATACAGCTGCTCACACAGACATGCCACAAATAGCTGTACACCAAAACATGTCCACACATACATCGCCATAATTATGGATACACAGCTGCACAGAGCCATAGCTTTTATACGTGGACACAGCAAAACACATAGCTTTATACATGAACATCATGAACATCACCACACACACAGTTGCACACACAGCCACACACAGTTGTATATGAACAAAGACCCCATAGAGATGCTGTTAGATGGCCTCACATGCTCCTATAATACAACCATACACAGACACAAAGCACAGCAATACACACACAAACACACACACACAGGCACACAGCCATCCACACAGACTCAGCCACACTCAGGTACAATCATACCCTGATGCTCACCTGGGCACAGCTTTACCCAAGCAGCCCCATCCGTGGTTATACAGAGCCAAATGCATGAGCATGGGGGCACATGCACACACACAGGTACACAGACACTGGTAGGCACAGTGGGGCAGCCTCGCCTACTGGGGAAGTACCAGCGTGCAGGCACACTAGAGCTACAGATACAAAGGCATCCCTTGGAGGCAGACGAAGACAGGCTGTGAGCTCCCCACTCCTGAGCCCTGGAGGGCACCCCATGCTCAGCTCTCACCCAAGCCAGGCTCTGCTTGCTCTCTGGCAACTGCAGTGGAGGGGCAGCTGGCCACTGGGGTCACAGAGTAGGAGGTGGATGATCTCTAACACCCCTCCTCCCCCAACCCCAGGGTACCTTCCATGTTCCCTCTGTTCTTTGTCCTGGGGAGGGGAGGCTCCTTCCCACTCCCAGCCTATCTGTACAGCCACTCCCCGCCACCCCCAACCAAGGCAGAACTAACAAATACACAACCCAAATCCAGGTGAAACAAGTAAATCATTGGCTTTATTATGGGTCCTGGAAGCTCCGACGTGAGTCTGAAAAAAAGACACAACAGGGGCGGCAGCCCTGGGGGCTGATGCAGAAAATAGTCCCTGGCTCCTTTGGCCCTGGGAGCCTAAAGGGCAGTGAGGAGAAGGCGTAGCAAGAGGCCTGGAGCAGGGGAAGTCAGGTCCCTCAGGAACCCCTCCTCCCCTAAAGGAAGAAGAAGGCTGGAGAGTCTGCTGGAGAGTCTGCTCAGTTCCTCAGCAACTGCACTGCAGGAGGGTGCAGGTCACGGGTTACTCCTTGCCCTTCTCAGGAGCACTGGGCTCCCAGGGCCACTTGGTAGTCCCCAGGGGCTCAGTCTCAGGGTCCAGCTGTGACTCCCCTAAGGGCCCCTCACCCTCCAGGTCCAGCTCCTCAAAAGAGGAGCCGCTGGCACCTGACTCGCTGTAGCTGTGCTCGCTGCGGGTGTCACCATCATCCCAGCCACGGCTGCTCGCCCCAGGTGACAGTGTAGCAACTGAAGTCTCCCGGCTGCCAGGGCTCACCTCCAAGCTTACAGAACTCGTGTCACTCATTGTGTCAGCTCCTATGGCCAGGAAAAGGGAGCACAGGTTAGCCAGGACCATCCCACCCCCTCCTCCAGGGAGAGGCAACTCAGCACACAGTGCACTCATGAATAATGCAGCCTCCCGGGCTCAGGGGGCTCGCTCCAGCTGCCCTCTGTCTTCTACCCTGACTGGGGCTGCACAGACAGGGCAGAGGGAAAGAGCAGGGAGGGAGGGAGGAGGTAGCTGTGCACTCCTCTCCCCACCCTGAATTAGCCTCAGCTCCCTGCACTTCCACACAGCCTGCTGCCCTCCCCCCTACATTTATTAAGGGCCACTCAGCCCTGAGGTGAGGAGCTGAGATAGAACAAAGAGACCCATGTAGTGTCCCCTCCACCTTCCCCCAACCCCATTTCAAGCTTGGAGAGAGATGTATCCAGGGCCAGCTACAGAACATCACCCAAGGGCATGAGGACTGCAGAATACAGCAGGAGGCCCCTCTGCAGCCCTCCCCCATGCAGGGCTCCCAGGAGCAGCATCCAGGGAGTCAGCAGGCCCCTGCCTCTGGCCCACACCAAGTCCCCACTTGAGGGGGGAGCTGAAGTATGAGCAGGATGGAGAAGGCCTGAGAAACACTCAACCAGCTGCAAGGAGGAGGGTGCTGGGATGAAACATGTTGGCTTTCTCTCCCTATGCCTGGGCCGACCCTGAGAAACCCTTACCCACCCCACCCCCAACGACTGGTGCTTCCTGAGCCACAAGATAGCAAAAGCAGATGATGAGAGCACTCTGCTGGTGGTTGGGGTGCCCCAAACCAGTGCTGAGCCAGGCTGATGGCCCAAACCCCTTCTAACCTGCTCCTTCCACCCCCAATACATCCTCCAAACAAGCAGCCCCTTCATCTGCCCTGTCCAGGAACAACCCCTGGGTTCATCTCCCTGGATCAGAGGCACTGAATGCAGGCTGGGGTGGCAAGGAGGAACATAGGGCTCAGGCCTGCTGTGTGCAGGAATCCAGACTGGGAGAGAGTGGATCTGCTACCCTTCATGTGTGATGGGGAGAGGGTCAGCTGTCAAACATCACAGAAGGTGAGGGGTGGGTCAGCTTCCCCAGTCGCTGTTTCCATGGTGCTGGAGCCAAGCCAGGTGCAGCTGGGGTCTGCCTGGCACCTGGACTCAGCCTGGGGCTTTCCTTGAGCCTCAGCTGGGGCCTAGGTTAGGGGTGGGAGAATTAGGAGGTGGGGGAATTTGGGGTCTCTCTCTACCCCTACCACCCACTCAGTCCCCAGAATATGCCCTCTGGGTGCTACTGGCAGAGGTGAGGTGAGTCCTAGAAGCCCAGGCTGCTGGCTCAGGGCTCTCCTCCTGCTGAGGCCCCAGGTGTGGCTCCCAGGACAGGGGCCTGTGAATGAGGTGGTAGGGGAGAAGTGGGGGAATGAGTTTTGGGTAGTTTCTTCTGACCAGGGGACAGGATGCCAGGCCCTCACTGCTCCTTAAATAATGATCAGTGCCCTAGGGGCTGCAGGCCTGAAAAGAGCAAAGGAGGGAGACAGTTTCTCCCTGGCCCTATTAAACTATATGTTCTGTCTGCCCACCCACTCAATGGCTCTCTTGGGACCCCAGGTACAGGAATGTGCCTGCTTCCCAGCATGCTACCTCCTACCACCCAATTCCTAGGCTAGGAGTGTTCAGAGGAAGGAGCCTAGGGGTGCCACCTTCAGGCCAGGACAGCCTGCTGAGATGAAGACAGCCCCTGGGGACATATATACACTTCAAGCAAAGGAATTCAGCTGGAGGCCAGGCACAGTGGCTCACGCCTGTAATCCTAGCACTTTGGGAGGCTGAGGTAGGTGGATCACATGAGGTCAGGAGTTCCAGACCAGCCTGGCCAACATGGCAAAACCCCATCTCTACTAAAAATACAAAAATTAGCCAGGCATGGTGGCAGGCACCTGTAATCCCAGTTACTTGGGAAGCTGAGGCAGGAGAATCGCTTGAACCCAGGAGGCGGAGGTTGCAGTGAGCCAAGATCATGCCACTTCACTCCAGCCTGTGCGAAAAAGGAAAACTCCATCTTTAGGGGGAAAAAAAAAAAAAAAAAGAAGGAATCCAGCTAGGCATCGTGGCTCATGCCTAGAATCCCAACACTTTGGGAGGCTGAGGCAGGATCACTTGAGCTAACAAGTTCAAGGCCAGCCTGGGCAATATGGCAAAACACCATCTCTATAAAAAATACAAAAATTAGCCAGGCGTGGTGGTGCACACCTGTTGTCCCAGATACTTAGAAGGTTGAGGTGGGAGGACAGCTTAAGCCCGGGAGGCAGAGGTTGCAGTGAGCTGAGATCTTGCCACTGCACCACTCCAGCATGGGCGATAGGGTCAGACCTTGCCTCAGAAGAAAAAAAAAAAAAAAAGCAATACAGGGAAGTAGCATCCCTATAGCCCCACTAAGATTTACACAGGAGGAGGTCCAAGAGTCCCATGCTTGCACCCCTGGGGAGAAGATACCAGGCAAGGCAGGGCCCTACCTAAATCCCCAGGGCTGCTGAGGCAGGGGATTTGAAGCCCACCCCCTTCACCCCAATCCCTCCCTCCCACTCTGCCCACAGCCAGTGCAAGATGATCAAATATTCATCGCCTCTCTGGAGCTAAATAATACATCAATGTAGTAAGAGGCACAAGGCAGCTAATCACCCCCTTTCACCTCTCAGCCCGAGCTGGGGCCACAGCAGGGAGGTGGCAGGGACAGGCCAAGCCTTGAGCAGTCAGACACCCTGCATGCACCCACCACCAACTGCTGTGTCAGTGGCATGCACCTGGCGGGCAAACACCGAGTCCCCCTGGGGTGTCACGACAGGCCCTGTGAGAGGCAGGCAGACCCCTTGGTCCCAACACCAGGGAGTAGGTGGGCGGGCTGGAGGGGAGGAAAACAGGCTGAGGAGCTGGGGAATGTGGAAGCCGCTGCTGCAGCCAGCTGTAGCGGGTGCCAAGCAGTCCTTCAACGCCCCTGGCAGGCAGTGTTTGGGAGGGAAGGAAGCTGGGTGGGTGGGTCAAGGAGGGGGAGGCTGGCAGCAGAGGGAGGTCACAGGAAAGTGAAGGCACTTTGTCTTCCTGCCCTGGAGGCTGCCTGGGCCTGCTGACCTTGTGCCATGTCCTGTGCCCACAGTAGGGGAACTGAAGAGTGTCTGCTGGGCACTACCAGGCAGAAGGGAACTGTACCCCATGGAGGTAATTAAGTGGCAGATGAAGTTAACTGTGTTGGACACAGGCCCCTAGGGAGTAGAGACTGCTCCCAGTACCCTCCTGTCCAGCCCTAGCTGACACACATCTCCCTAGGGTGACCTTGGCTGTTGACTGGATGGGCAGATCATCTGTTAAAGAAGGAGGGGAGGAGGGACAGTTCCTCTCCCCACAGCCCTGTACCACTCCTAGAAGTCACAAATTCCACCAGGTTGGCCAAGAATAAGGCCCCCTGGGACCATCTGGGATGTAACCCAGCAGATCCCCTTGTGCCTGAGACAGCCCGGGGTCACAGAGATCATTGCAGAGAGGTGGGCAGGCAAGCAGCCTTCCAGCCTGGACCTGGGGCCTTGAGGCTGCCAGCAGGAGTGTGGACTGGCCCTGAAGGATGGCACAGGGGACAGATCTCCTGGCTCCCCTCTGCATGCTCCCTGGTTGTTCCCTGGCAGGGAGAAAGCAGCTGGCTCTGGGTGGGGCCTGTACTGAGGGACAGGAGAACACTTTGCTCCCTTCCTTACCTTCCAGATCTATGCCAATCTTACTTCCTGCTGAGCCCCACCCAAGGGACTCCTTTCCTGAGCAGCCTCAGCCCCCTCCCATGAACATCAAGTTGTCTGTGATCTTTGTTTCCAAGGGTACTCCTGCTGCATCTGGAGGGAATCCAGGCAGGGTCTTTGTATCTGTGTTGCCAGGAGGTAATGTGTGTGAATCCAGATCTATGTAGATCCATGGTCTGGGAATAGGCAACGCCACATGTGGGTCCTCGGGTAGGTGGGTCTCCTTCCTCCCTCTGCCAAGCATAGCCTGACACCCACAGTGCCAACCCAGAGAGGGAGGAGCCTCCTCAACCAAGCCCCTGGAGTCCAGAAGAGAGGAGCTCCAGGAGGGCCCCATCCTCATACCCCAACTTCTGTACCTGTGCCATCCACCTGGGTGTCACTGGCCTCCACAAGCCCCCGCCATTTCCGCTCTGTCTCCTTCACCTCAGGCACATAGAAGTCTCCCTGCCGTGCCAGTGGGCACATGAAATGGATCTGGTCTTCCTGGTAGATCTCCAGCCGAGGATAGGCACACAGCTTCCGTGCCTAGTCAGAGAGTGGCAAAAGGTAAAATGAGCCCTACAGGGCCCCTGACTCACTTGTCCCTGGGTGGCCCCCAGAACTGTCTATTACCTATTCCGTCCCAGGGGTTGGTTCTGCCTCTCAACCTCTTCCAAGTTCCAAAGCCCTGCTGAGGGAGGCACACATAGATCACCCTAACAGCAGGGCCCCATAATCCAGAGTGCAATAATAGTCTGAAGACCAAGGACGACACCCTAGGGCAAGCGGTAAAAGAACCCAGGAGCCTGGCACTGCTCTCTTATGTGTACATCTGAGACCAGAAATCTGTTCCAGAAGGCACTGGTCTCACAGAGCCATAAAGTTTGGCACCCCTGGACCACCCCAGGATAGGGACCCCATGTGCCCAAGTCAAAGTCTCACCTGCCAGACTTTCCATCCCAGGACCCCCTGGCCCTGACCTCCTCTCCACCCTGGACAACGCTGACTGACCCATAGATATCAGAAGACCAGTACCCTCAGTCCTTAGGCCTCCAGCCCTTGCTCTTGCAGACATGCTACTATAGACCCTGAACAAGGATCAAGGCCAGTTAAACACCACTTCCACTCCCATTCATTCCCCTGCTAGTTCAGATCTATATCAACCTCTGAGACTATCAGGTGTGGTTCCCATACCTCCTCACATATAAACCCAGGGTTTTAGCTGATGGGGAGGAGGGAGACCCTGGACTGGAAGGGCAGGTAAGACAAGTAGATCTAGCACAGGACATTACGCAATGGGCTGATGTACCACCTTTTGGGCCCCAAGTTCCAAAAGGCACTCCACCTCCCTCTGCCTAGACACAGAATCCAATGCTCTGATGTGTATGGAGGGGCACAGACATGCCAGAGCCACCCTGAGGCGGGCAGTGACAGCCAGAACAGGGGGTCAAGTGCTTCTCACTCACGGTCTGCCCCTCAACCTTTCCTGCGACGGAGCACAAATACCCACTAAGATGACTGCAAGGCCCCTGCCCTGTCACTGCTCACCCGCCAACCTTCACAACATGACTATTTATAGCACTCGCCCCACTCTCACCATGAGCTCTGAAATGAGCCTTCCACTTAGCAGTAATGAGAAACTTATTGCCTGGCAAGGAGAAGCCATTCCAGGACTCCACTTGTCCGCCTGCCTGGCCAACCCGAGGGTTGAGGAACCTCGTTCAACTAAAGCAAGCAAGCAAAGAACAGTTAAAAGCAAGCCCATGGATGATAAAGGGAAAGGGGAGTGAGCATGAAAGGTTTATCTAGCTAGTACCCTCAGCAGCCAGCTGGAGGAAGGGTGCATCTAGGAGGCCACGTGGGAGGTGGATGGCCTGGCCCAGGTCTGGTTGTGGCTCAGCCTCTGACTCCACGGGTGATCCAGGCAAAGCCTTTCATCCTAAGTCTCCATGTGCTCAACGGCAAAGCAGAACACCCCAACCCTGATGCTTCCAAGGTCAGTGAAGGAAAGTCATTATTTTTTAATAGTTGGATTCAAATCTTCTTTGCCAACCTGGGTGCCCTCGGGGCTTCTCCATCTCAAGAGTCCATGCCCCTGACACTTCCCATTTCTAAACACACAGATGGCTGTCTTTGCTTCTCTACCCACCCACATACCCACTCCAGCCTTGGTCTCCAGGAGGATGCTAAACAAGAACACAGTGTCAGGAAGCAGGAGCTGTCAGGCTCTGGGGCCCCTCCAATGCCAGCACTTAGAGGCAGGCATCTGCCAAACCTGAGCCCCACTCAGGAAACTGGGCCAGGTCACTGAGGCCAGGGGCAGGGAGGCCCCTGAAGAAGATCCAGGTCCTTCCCCAGTAGCTAGATGGAAGAAAAGAATCCCTGAATTTAGTCAGGGCATGGCCTTCACCAACATCCTCACACTCTGGACAAAGGGTCCAAAGGGTAGCAGCTGAGTGGCCATCACAAGAGCAGCAGACATTTGGCTTTTGGGGAAGATCCCAGAGGCCAGAGCCTGTGTCCACCCAGAGATTCCAGGGACAAGAAGGACCCTACCCCAACCCCTCTCAACACTCAAGCCACCTCCCTAGCTTCCCTTCTGGAGGAACTTGGCAGTAACAAGATGATAAGAGGGAGTACTGCTCTTTCCACCCTCTCCCCTAGGCTGGGCAGCACCAGGCTGCCACCCGGTGCCACCTGCTCTGCCAGCCCCCTTGTTGGCAGGCGGGAGGCAGTCTGCGGCTGTTCTGCGCATCTGCCTCCTCCGGAGAGCCCGGCTCTGAAGTTGCCTGGCTGTGGACAGCCCCGTTGCCATGGAAACTGCATCCTCCATCCTTGCCATCGCCTTCATCTCAAAGCCATCAGGGAGAATAGAGGAACAAGGGAGACAGCGGATGGAGAGAAAACTGTGGCCCTGCCACACAGCCCTTCCTTCTCTGCCCAGCTCTCCCTCCTCACAGCATCCCACACAGGGAGCACCAGGTCCTACAGCCTGTTCCAAGACCCCTGGAGTGGCAGCCTCAGGCCCAAAACTAGCCTGGTCCTACCCACTGTTACCTGGGGGCCCTGGTCCTCCCTACTGGAGGGAGGCATGGAGCTAATTAAAGTGCCATTGACTGTTCAGCCCCAAATCATTATAACACCAGGTCCTACCAAAATTCAGACTTGGGTAGAGAAGGGGCAGGAAGAAGGCAAAGGAGCAAACTTATAAGCCAGGCCCACAGGCAGAGAAGGGGCTTGTAGTTGCCCCTGGCCCTTCCTGGGAGACTGCTCTCCCTTCCATGCTTTGCCCACTGAGCAAAAACGAGTCTAGTGGGGGCTGGGGATAGAGGGTGAGGGGCAGGACGAGCTATATGCTCTGTCCCTGAGTGACCAGGCAGAGAGGACAAGCCCTTTCCCTCCCAGTCAGGTGCAACCTCAGAGGGAAGAGAGGGTGACCATGGGCTGGCTCTCGGGTCCTTGCTGCGCGGTAGGAGCCATGGCCCGGGCAATATGTCAATGAGCCAGTAAATATTGGAAAATCATTGGAGGAAGGCGAGGCCAGCTGCCTCTCCCTCAGCTAGCCCCAGGGAGCCCTTGGAGAGCAGACTGCCAACGGCCAAGGACACTAGCTCAAGATCACACTGGGCTGGCCCCTCTGGTGAAGAGCCTGGGTGGGCCTGGGGTCCTCCTACCCCTGGCACACCCCCTTCCACAGCCCAGACAGCCAGAAGTGTGTGGAAGCATTGCCAGGACATGAGAACATGCTCTGCCACGGACACCACTGGCCATCTGACAAACCCATAGCCCAGAGCAGCTCACTCCCACACACAGACCCAAGGAGACCATAAAGCCTCTTTCCAAGGTGGGAAAGTTGCAGATGTTCACATTCCTCTCCACCTAACAGGCAAAAGTCAGTGAATCATGCCAAGGTGCCGCCAATGACTGCCAGAAACTGGATTCAGAGTTCCGGTCCCTCAGGCACACCTCTGGGCCTTCCCTCCCACCTGGGTCTTCCACATGCAGAAACAAGATGGGGACTTGTGACACAACCCATGATGCAGGAATTTCTTTTTTTTTTTTTTTTTTTTTTTTTTTTTTGAGACAGAGTCTGGCTCTGTCGCCTAGGCTGGAGTGCAGTGGCCGGATCTCAGCTCACTGCAAGCTCCGCTCCCGGGTTCCCGCCATTCTCCTGCCTCAGCCTCCCGAGTAGCTGGGACTGCAGGCGCCTGCCACCGCGCCCGGCTAGTTTTTTGTATTTTTTAGTAGAGACGGGGTTTCACCGTGTTCGCCAGGATGGTCTCGATCTCCTGACCTCGTGATCCGCCCGCCTCGGCCTCCCAAAGTGCTGGGATTACAGGCTTGAGCCACCGCGCCCGGCGATGCAGGAATTTCTAAGAGACCCCAACCACCAGCACTTCCCCACCACCACCCCACCCTGCACCAACACCTGCTCACCCACTCAGGAGAGCTGGTAAAAAAGGGAAGGAGCAGCTCACCCACCTCACACAGGCTGCCACAGTGCCACTGCCTCGGCTACCCTGGGGACACACCACACACTCCCAACTCACCTCAGCCTCAGTTCGTCTCCTGGGTAGGGTGCAGGCATTTAGCCCATTCAGCTAAGGGCTCCCACAACAGGGCAAGACTGATACACCAGGCCAAGGTTTCCCCACAGGACCCACAGTGCCTCCCCAGCAGGTCTTTCTGAATTATGGGAGAGGAAGAAAAGAGATGAGAGAGGACCTGAACTATCCTCTTTTAGTGCTTTGTACTCAGGACATCACCCTGTGCCCTGGCTTCATCTAGGGGTTGGGAGCAAATCGAAGACAGAAGAGGTCAGGCCCAGGATGGAGGCTGATGATGGGTCCCACTCCCAGGCTACCGAGAGGCTGGAGGTTTGCTTAGAATTAGGTGGCTGCAGATGTCCAAAAGGAGGAGGCAACGTGTGGGCCAAGGACTGGGTCACATTTCCTACCTAAGCTCTAGAGGCCCAGAAAGGCATGAGGTCTGGCTGAGGGGCCCTGGGCCTTGCCTTACTGTTCACCCTGAGCTACCCAATCCTATGTATCCTTCTGTACCAGGCTGGACACCCAGGCAGCTGCACAGCCAGAAAGCAGCTGTTGCATCCCACCCGAGGTGGTGGCGTCTCCTTGCTGGGTGAAGTGATGCATGTTCGTTTTTAATTACAGACACCGACATGTACCTGCCTGCACACAGCAGTCCCTGCAAGTGAGGGCTCAGACCCTGGAGGCCCCTCAGGCAGCTGGTCTTCATGGCATGTGAATGCTTTGGGGAGGTATAGCAAGAGGCTGCAGCTAGAAGGTAGCAGGTTATTATTCTGCCCAGAAACTTTCCTCTCACCCCCACTAGGCTGCCTCAAAGCCTCTGGCCCAGAAGCTAGACCTGTCTGTTGGTGCTCTGGGGCCTTGCCACACCAACAGGGAGAGCCTGCAGAAGGGCTGGTGAGCACTTCCCCTCTCTCTACTCTCCTCTCACACCAGGAGAGCCCAAAGCTCTGAAAATGGCAGGCAAAGGAGATAGGGAGTAAGACAGAATTGCCAGGGAGGGGAGAGAGAGGAAGTAGGACATGGCAGAGAGCACCCCAGGCAGGAGCCTAGGGCATTGGCTTGGCTAGACAAATGGGTAGCTTCCCTCTGACCCTCAATTTGCCCAAGTATGAAATAAAGGGTCTACAGCCATACCACCCTGAATGCGCCTGATCTTGTCTGATCTCAGAAGCTAAGCAGGATCGGGTCTAGTTAGTACTTGGATGGGAGACTGTCTGGGAACACCAGGTGCTGTAGGCTTTTGGCCTATCGCTCCCTCCCTCTTTCCCTCTTTGGCCAGGCATGGTGGTTCACACCTGTAATCCTAGCACTTTGGGAGGCCAAGGCGGGCGGATTACTTGAGGTCAGGAGTTTCAGACCAGCCTGGCTAACATGGTGAAACCTTAACTCTACTAAAAATACAAAAATTAGCCAGGTGTGGTGGCAGGTGCCTGTAATCCCAGCTACTTGGGAGGCTGATGCAGGAGAACTGCTTGAACGCAGGAGACAGAGGTGCAGTGAGCCAAGATAGTGCCACCGCACTCCAACCTGTGTGACAGAATGCGACTCTATCTCAGAACTGCACTCCAGCCTGGGCAACAGAGCAAAACTCTCTCAAAAAAGAAAAAGAAAAAGAAAAGAAAAGAAAAGAAAAGGAAGGAAGGAAGGAAGGAAGGAAGGAAGGGAGGGAGGGAGGGAGGGAGGGAGGGAGGGAGGGAGGGAAGAAAGGAAAGGAAGGGAAGGAAGGGAAGGAAGGGAAGGAAGGAAAGGAAGGAAAGGGAAAGAAAGGAAGAGATTAGAATAGATGATCTCAAAAGAAGTGAGGAACTGGAAATGATGAATAAAAACACCATTATGTGAAGATAAGAAAACTGTATACTCAGAAAACCCAAAAAGAATCAATGGAGGGACTACTACGAACATTAAGTCACAAAGGTAACTCAAGCACAGCCCATTTTTCTGTGCAGCAGATCAGCCAATTAGAAAACATAATGGAGGCCGGGCATGGTGGCTCACACCTGTAATCCCAGCACTTTGGGAGGCCGAGGCGGGCAGATCACCTGGGGTCAGGAGTTTGAGACCAGTCTGGCCAACATGGTGAAATGCTGTCTCTACTAAAAATATAAAAATTAGTCGGGCATCGTGGTGGATGCTTGTAGTCCCAGCTACTCGGCAGGCTGAGGCAGGAGAATTGCTTGAACCCGGGAGGCAGAGGTTGCAGTGAGCCAAGATAGTGCCACCGCACTCCAACCTGTGTGACAGAATGCGACTCTATCTCAAAAAAAAAAAAAAAAGAAAACATAATGGAAACGAGATATAATAGCCCTCTTGGGGTTAGGATGACCCCAGGGCCAGTCTGGGAGCCCCGTGTTGAAAGGCAGGGAATGGCAGAGGAGCCAGGCAGGCAGGTCCAGGCCTGGGTGGGAACCTGGGGAAGATTGCAGAAGGGGGAAGGTGTGAGGGAGAGTGGGGTGGGAGACGGTGTGCTGTGCCTGGCACCCCAGCCTGCTGCGCCTGCTGCTGCCACTGCCTGAAGACTTTTCATTTTCACCTCAGAGCCGGCAGCTTGCCACACAATTTACACCTCCGTTCATCTCCCTGGCACGACGCAGACCCTGGCTTCCTGGGCAGCCCGTGGAGGAGGGCCTAGGCAGCAGTCAAGCACCAGGGCAGGCTGGGGTTTTGAGGGGTGGGGAAATAATGTTTCCTTCTAAGCAGGCACATGGGACACAGGCTCTGAAGCACCTTAGTGCCCAGATGGACTGGGAGGCCCCTTATCCTGCATCCATACCCAGTCTTACCTTTCTCTAGGCCCAGAGGGCCAAGATACAACCCTGGCTCAGCCCTGCTCTGGCCTTCTCGGGCCTGGGCCCTTGTGTGGCCGGACCAGAGCGTTGGAGAGTACGGGAGTGAGTACCCCAAGGAGAGCTCAGTTAGAGCACTGGGTGAGTCAGCCCTGAGATCCCATTGCTCTCCCTTGCAAATCTGGGAGGAGAGCTACAGCCTTCCAGATGATGGCCCTACCATCGCAGGCTCCACAGCCCACCCCCTCTCCAAGATCCAGCACTCTTAGCAGCTTGTCTGTGTAGTCAAGGACCTTGAGCCCTGTCCTGCTCACAAGCTGACAAACTGGTTGCTGATGATTATCCAGCAGCAGGAAGGCTGCTCGTACAGATGGAGCTGTGAAGCCAAGCACCTGAGAGCCAGAGGAGTCAGGAATTGCCAGAGGGGAAGGACAAGTGGGCAAGTGGGGATGCAGAGGAGACAGGGGACAGAAGAGAGGGAGAGGAAAAGGCCCTGAATTTCTCATCTCCAACTGGTACCTCTGACCTCTGCTCCACTCCTCAGGGAAGTCCTTTCCTTCCCACCTGCATAACTAGACAGCTAGCCTCTCCTCATCTGAGGGCTCAGCTGAAGGAGAAGTTGTTCTGCTTGGGGGAGGGGGCGTGCACTGCAAGTTCTTTCCTTGGAATCTCTTTCCTCTCCCTAATTCCAATCTTGAGCTTCCTGGAGAAGAGCAACAGAATTCTTCCTTGATAAGTAAATTCCATCTGCCTGGGGAAGAAGGCTCCCTCTGGATTGGTGACAGCCCAACCCCACAGCACCATCCAGACAAGCTTCAGCCCCCAGGGTCCTGCAGGGCTGCCAAGCTACAATATCCGAGCTGGTATTTTGAGAGTGGTGGCTCCCACGCCGCCCCAGCAAAGGCTGGCTTTGTGCTTTCATTCCTGGGGGAAAGGAGGGAGGTGGCGTAAAGCCAGAGAGGCTAAGGAGCAGGTTCCAGTGCCTAGGCCAACAAAAGGGAGAGGCCTGGCCCTCAACACCTCAACACCCAAGGGTAGCTCCCTAAGGGGGCCAGGGAAGCCAAGCCCTGATGTGGTGGGAGGATTGCCTCTTGGCTTGGGGACATCTGGGAATGAAAAGTCACTGCTACTTTCTGCTAACTTGCATTATCCTTTTGCAGAATTTAGCTGTGGCCTCTGGCTCTTCCTCCTTATCTCCCAGGTACTCAAGAGACTTGATCTGAATCCCAGCCTGGATACTGTCACTCATCTGCTCAGACGCCATCAGTGTCTCCCTAGTGCCTGCAGGACCCAGCCTAATCTCTTAGGCCCAAACTCGCTCCTCTCCTGTACTCCAGTTTCACTGGATACACAAGCCATGACTGCCACCAAGCCAGTACCTCTGCCTGACATGCCTTGCCAGCTGGGGAACACTGCCCACCTTATAGGTGCAACCCAAATACCACCACCCTACAAGGGTTGTTTTGCCTTTCCCAGCGAATCTATCCCTCCCCTCTCCACCCCCAGGCATGGCTAGGCTCTGTGGCTGGAGGAGATAGAGGAGGAAAGAGTGCTGGAGGATTGTCACTCAGTTCCAGGTCCTGATGCTGTCAAAAGTGCCCTCCTCCCTGTGCCAGAGCAGGCCACTTAGCAGGTGGCAGCACCAGCAGGTGAACCAGCCCTTGAGATCCAGGGAGGGAAGCCTGGGAATAGAACCGCCTCTGCCTCACTGAGGGTATGGACACGAGGCCCGATAAGGTGCCTGCAGCAGCTGCTTCCTGTGCCCAGAGCACTAGTGAGTGCCTGCTGGGCAAGCAGGTACACAGCCTCTTCTTATGCTTAGACTCGGCTCCCCCAGCAGTCTCCCAGACCTGAAGCCTCAGCCCCCAACTGTGACTACCAGGGTTGGAGAAAGAAGGGCACCATCCCGAGCATATCCCAAATTGACGACAAGTCCTCGGTCTCTTGGTTCCAGCCCCACTTATGTATAGGACAGAGTGGCAAAAGGCATGTAGCCATCAGAACGATCCTCAGCCTAAGGGACCCAGTCTGGACTCAGCCACTGCTCCATCCCTTGACCTTGGGGCACCTTCCTTCCCTAGGCCTCAGCCTCCCCATCTGTAAAACAATGGGGATGCTGGCTTTGATTAGGACTCTGTCATGCCTCCTAGCTGGTTCCTCCATGCACAGAACAATGACACACACAAGAGACCTCAGTAAATAACTGCTGAATAAGTGACTGAGCTGAGATGCCAAGAGGGCCTCCCTTGTTAAAAATAAAGTTTGGAAGCCTCCCACGTTAGCTTGGCAAAGGTGACAGTCAGGAAGAGGGAAATAACCGCAGATTTCACATTCCTGTTAGGGCTTCCTCACCTGCTTTTTTTTTTTTTTTTTGAGATGGAGTCTTGCTCTGTCACCCAGGCTGAAGGGCAGTGTCATGATCTCAGCTCACTGGGCAGTGTTGTGATCTCAGCTCACTGTAACCTTTGCCTCCCGGGTTCAAGCAATCTCGTGCCTCAGCCTCCTGAGTAACTGAGATTACAGGCGTGTGCCACCAAGTCCAGCTGATTTTTGTACTTTTAGTAAAGATGGGGTTTCACCGTGTTGGCCAGACTGGTCTCAAACTCCTGACCTCAGGTGATCCAGCCACCTCAGCCTCCCAAAGTGTTGGGATTACAGGCATGAGCCATTGTGCCCTGTGTCCCTCAGGGTCACTGAGGCAGACTAAGGGGAAACAAACACAAGGGGTTCTGTTCCCACTGGACAGAACACAGGCTGTGGCCAGGCTATTTCGAGCTTCCTCACAGCCACGGCTCAACAGGCTGACCCACTTCCACAGGCACCCTGTTGGGGCCCATAGGCCTTAGTTCCAAGATGGTTGCCCCATAATGCTATCACCACTCAGGAGTTCAGTCACCACCACCCCAGGAGAACTCCAACCTGTAGCTCCCCAGGGTCCCTCCGGGTCCAGCTTCCAGTCAGTCACACTCCCCTCAAGACAAGTGCGTCTCTTTGGAGCCCCTGCCCTACCTGCACAAGGGCTGGGCCCTGGTGCCTCCCAGATCCACTCACACTGCAGTTATAGCATCCTTAGGATCCAGAACAGACATGCAGTGGGCGGGACTGGAGGTGGCATCTGCCCAGTATTGCACCTCTCTTAGGACAGAGGTTTTCAAACCAGTTGAGCCTCAGAAGCTCCCTTCCAAACAAAAGCTCAAGACACCTGGGTTGTAAAACGCACAGGCAGAACTACTTCAGGTGAAGCAGGTAAGGGTTTGAGTACAGCCTCTACCCTAGGCTAATAGCCACAGGGCACCTCAGCACAGTCAGAGCAGTCTGAGAACTATGGTCTGGGGTCCTTGCCTTACTTCCTTCCTTTACTTCCTTCCTTTTCCTTCCTTCCTTCTTTTTTTTTTTTTTTTTTTTTTTTTAATGTTTTTACTTTTATTTTTTTGAGATGGGTTTCACTCCTGTTACCCAAGCTGATGTGCGATAGCGTGATCTTGGCTCAGTGCAGCCTCTGCCTCCTGAGCTCAAGCAATTCTCCTGTCTCAGCCTCCCGACTAGCTGAGACCACAGGTCCATGCCACCATGCCCAGCTAATTTTTTTGTATTTTTTTTCTGTAGAGACGAGGTTTCACCATGTTGCCCAGGCTGGTCTCAAACTCCTGAGCTGGAGTAATCTACCTGCCTCAGCCTCCCAAAGTTCTAGGATTACAGGTGTGAGCCACCATGTCCCCTTCATTTATTTATTTATTTTTGAGCAGAGTCTCACTCTGTCACCCAGGATAGAGTGCAGTGGCATAATCATGGCTCACTGCAGCCTTGACCTCCCAGGCTCAAGTGATCCTCCCACCTCAGCCTACTGAGTAGCTGGGACTATAAGTGCCTGGCTAATTTTTTTTTTTCTGTTTTTTGTTTTTTAGAGGCAGGGTCTCACTTATGTTGCCCAGGCTGGTCTTGAACTCCTGGGCTCAAGTGATCCTCCCGCCTCAGGTTCCCAAAGTGTTGGGATTACAGGCAATGAGCCACCACACCTGGCCTTATCCCCTTTAAGCCCCTGGTAAGACAGTCCCAGTCAACCCAGCTGTCCCAGAATTCAGCCACCAAGGTTCCCCTCAGAGGCTTACTACATCCCCTCGGTGACCCCTCCCCACACACTTTTCTCCAATTTGATGGTGGATGGTCAGACATTAGTCTGACCTCCAGGGCCACCTGCACTCCCCAGCCAATCAGCCACTACATGAACAATGCCCTGTAACACCCTAAACTTGGGAGAAGAAGATCAAACCATTTTACAAAGACCCTCCCCTAAAAACTCCCTGAAATCAGAGACAACAGGGAAGGGCACTTATGAAAAGGATTTTGGATGGGTCTGGGAGAGAAGTCAGGTATGGGGGCTTGGCTATGCCAGTGGAGCACTCTCAATGGCCTTTCCCACCAAGTGCTACAGACAGATATGAGCAAACTGCACTAGAGACCTTACACACACAATCCCACACATGGAATTCCCAGGCCCATCCCTCAGTCCTGGTCTGTTCCACGTGTCCGAAGCCTTCCCTGGACACTCATTAAGACTGTGGTGAATCTGGGGGCCTCTGCCCATTGCTCTGGGCTCACATCTGGGCCCCATCTCTCCTCTGCAGGTTTGCAATTTCAAACAAGTTCTGTTCCATCCTGCAGCTTCCAGAAGACACCCCCTTCCTGGGACTTGGGGAGTGGTCTCCTCCTGTACTAGAGGCCACCTCCTTGGACTCCAGCGGAGCAGCCTGATAAAGCTGAGGCATCTTCCATATGGAGTGATGGTCACACAGTACCCATGGATTCCTGGGGAATGAGTGTTCAGCCTGGGGGCCCTTAGCAGTTTATATGGAGAAAGGCAGAGTTCCAGCTCCTATAGCCGTTTGCCAGGCTGCCAAGCTGGGGAAGGCTAGCCAGAGAGCCAGAGGCTGCCATGCAAACCAGGAAAGCTGAGATCAGCCATCCCTTCCAGAATCCCGAGAGTCCTGACAAGTGCTTCTCCTTGGGCCTCTCGCTGTGAACTTCAGGTTTGTTGGTCTCAGGTCCCTCTGTCCCATGAGACCAATCTGGTCCCAGGCTCAGGCACATCTGCAACTCCCAGGACAGCAGCTGCTCTCCACCTCCCAAACCCAAAGCTAAGATCCATTCAACCCTGCCCCTCACCCAGCCCCTAGAGAGGCTGGTGAGCCTGACACATCCTCCCCCCGCAACTCCTGGCAGCAGGGCTCCTGGCCTCCCTCACCCCTGCCAAAACAGAAAGCTGATGGCTGCTGTCATTCCATTTGAAGAACCTTCACAGCAGTCCCAGATCCAGAGAGAAAAAAGAAGGGTGTACACACATGCACACACACACAGCTAAAGGCAGTCAGCTGTTGGTGCTACAGTCAGAAGCACCCAGTCTCATTAGTAATCTCCTTTCTCTGACCCCAGGGCAGGGGAGATGAAGGCAGGGATGGAAGGGAACCTTATATTCTCTCCTTGCTGTCTCCTGGGCTGAGAGAGGCACAGGGCCACCCCTGTCCACTGCAGGCTGTGACCAGCTAACAGAGCTAGCCCCTTCCTCATCTCTCCCCTGGCTTTGTTCCCCAAGACGCAAGGTCAGGCTAAACACAGGAGTAGAGGCAACCCCCATACCCTGCGGCCAATACAAGCCCAGGACCTTGGGCCATGCCTCTTCTGTGGGCAGCTGGTCTCTATCTTTCCCTGCTGATGGCCAAACCCACACAAGCATGCCTCACAGGGGAGAAGCCCCTTGCTCTCCCCCACATCCCTGGCTTTCTTGCCTCAACCCCCACTCTAGGAGCACAGCTGACAGGCTCCCATGGGAGCGGGGAGGAAGGAGGAAGGGCTTTCATCAAAGAGGTGACGTCAAAACCAGGCAACTTGTGAAACTGTCAGGGGCCGGGAAATTTGGACAAAGGTGTCTAAAAATAAACCCCTGAAGCCAGGAAAAGGCTTTGGTGGCTGAGTTGCTCGCCACCACACCACATGCCACACGTCCTGTTCTGAGGTCTGGAACCCAAGAAGTCTCTTCCCAGGGGTGCCCCTCCAGACGGGCCCATGAGGTTGAGGATGGCACCGACAGGACTGGAGAGGCCTTCCTTGAGTGAAATGGGGGAGGACTCCCCAGAGGTGGCACACTAAGCAGGCCTAGGGCACTGGTATCTTCCTTCCTGCCCACACCACCAGCCAGCCCACCCCCACCTCCAGTCCAACCGCAGCCAGGCAAGCACATCCTGCCCAGCACCCCTTCTGGCCACCACCCTCTAGCTCACAAAGGAAACTCCCCTCTATTTTCCCTGTGCCCCTGCCCTACCACTGTGACAGCCCTCCCCTTTCCAGATCTTCTCACTCCTGATTCTTTAAACCTGTCCTTGACCACCAAGGACACAGCTGGTGACCTAGGGCCTCATTTATTCATTCCTCAGCCCCAACACCAGACTCCAGGGACATCTGAGCTCCCATTTCCATCATCAACACTCTGTCCCTTTCCCCAAGCTGCTTTGGTGAACAAAGTTGCAAGGATCCTCCAAGTGTACCAGGCTCTCACTCCCACTGACTCTCTTGTCCTGTTCCCTGACCCCTGCCACACTGGCCACACCCTCTGTCCAGCCTTTGCTGCCACAGGTTGTCTATCGCCTACCTGGCCCCACAGAGGCTGGGAGGCACAGGGCAGCCACCCAGGTCAAATACTGCCAACAGGCTGATGTCCCCAAATATATCCACCAGCCCAGCCTTTTCTCAACTCCAGGCCACACATACCATTGCTGACTCCACACCCCCCAACTTAGATGTATCTCAGGCAGCTCCCCTGACATAGCCCAAATAGCTACCTTCCCCGCAAAACCAGGACCTCCCTCAGTTTCCCACATGTCAGTGAAAAGCATCACTACACGCTTGCCCATCTGCCCAGGCCAGAGGGGAGCAGAGCCCTCTGTGACTCCCTCATTGCCTCTCCTTCCCCAACAGCGAATCCACCCAAAGTCCATCAGTTCTATCCCAAAAGTGATTGTAAATCTCCATCCTTGTCCACATCTCTGTAGCCACTGGGCCTGCCCAAGCTGCCACCACTTACAATGGGATTCATGACAGCCTCCTAGGCTAATTCCTCAACCCTAGGTCTAAGCATCTCCACCTGGTCCCAGGTCTATGGTCCAGTCCCACCCTGCCCAGATATGGGACAGCCCATCTTGTACAGACGTGGCTTCACGTGTTATTTTCCTGGCTGGAACACTGCAGTGACTTCCTGCTGCATGTAGATCAAAGCTCTGCCTAGTTCTTATCTCCTCTCTAAAGGCTCTTGTAGGACTCTGCCTTGAGGTTGTCGCCTCCGAGAGGCTGTCCCTGATCATTCTGTCCAAGTTGGTTCCCTGACTTTTCTCACCCTCTCCTTCTCTAGCACATGTCCCATTTTTGTCTGACATTTATTACCTATCTTCACCACCTCACTGTGAATGTCTGTTTCATGCACCAATGTTTCATTCACATTGTGCCCATTATAGCACCTGGCACACAGACAATAAATACAAGTTAAATGAATGAACAAACAATCACGTCCAAACCCAACTGGGGTCATTTCCCTAGCACCCAAATTTACAAAACGTTTAGGGGAGGAGGGATGTGTAACAGGGCATGTTTTTAAAAAATCTATCTCTGTAGACACAGAAATCCCTGTCAGATGACCCATGGCTGGCTCTCCTTCCTCCAGGAAGGTTGGGCTGCCAGCATTGCCAGCGACCAAGTCAGGAAGTAAAGGAGACAGAGCCTGCCACTGCTGCCCCAGCCCTGGCCTCTGGGAGCAGGTATATAAGCCCATGCAGAGGCAGGGCAACGGGCAATACATGATTACCTGGGGCCTGCCCAGACACTGGGAGCCTCAGGTCCTTGCTGTGCAGGCCTCCAGCAGGATGAGAATAAAGTGGCCTGTCCATTCATCTGAGCCAAAGTGTGGGATAAGCACTAAGGATGTCTTTGGTCAAAGCCAGAGAGCCAAACTAACCAGACCAGGTTTATGAACAAGCTCTCCATGCTCTTGGGATATGCTCCGGCTCCCACAAGATCTTGGGCATCTGAAAGAGATGCCAACAACCTCTGCCCATCTTCCTAGCTCCACAGGTACCTGTTCCATGAGGGTCCCAGGGTGCTGCTCTGCCAAAACCACCTCTTCCTCCCATTCTAGGCAGTCCTCCTCAGCTCCACCCAAGGGGCCTGGCTGTCCCCAACACACACACCCCAGGCCTGTGCCTCACCTTGATGTAGGTGTCCAAGGCAGGATGGACACGGCGGGTAGCCAGCCAGATGGACAGGATGGTGGTGTAGGGGAAGGTGGCTGTCACCACGTGGCTGGGTGCCGGGAAGGAGAACACCTTGAAGCCAAATTTCTGGTAGAGGTCAATGAGTTCAGGGGAGGGCGATTCCTCACCTTCACTCAGGATGCTGCCCACGGCACATCGGCACTTATCAGGGGGCACCTGGGGAAGCAAAGCATGGGTGTGAGAGTTGGGCAAAGGAAGGAGGCCCTCAGACCTCCTTCCTCCTGGAGTTGTGCCAGATCAGGCCTAAAACCACCACCAGCTCTGACAAGCCATGCAGCCCCAGATACCAGGACAGAGCTAGCTGTTTTCTTACTGGAACCCACCTATGGCCCCTGCCTGTGGCATCGTACCGCAGGACTCTCATCTATTCCTTCAACAAACATGCCACGCCCTGTGGAAACTCAGGGATCATGCTGAGGGGTTAGACTTGGTCTCTGCCCTCCCGGAGGCCAGGAGAGGGAAGGACAGAGAGGACCTCTGAACCATCACCCTCCACATGCCTCCACTGAGGGGGCCATTCCACCCCACCATGAGACCCTCTGTCAGCCCCCACGCCCCAGGGCCACCAGTAGAACTGTACAGTGGCTGATCCTTCAGCCTGGGTCCAGCACAATCCTATTAGCTCATTTCCCTCCTATCTCCTGGAGAAGAGCAGGCTTCATGGGCAGAGAAATTATGGCAGGCAAGGGAGCAAAACTGAGGAGTAGGAATAAAGAGCTCAGAGCCCTCCAAGGTCATGCCCTAGGAAAGCAAGAACATGTGTGTGTGTGTGTGTGTGTGTGTGTGTGTGTGTGTTTACACACATGCTTGCAGGGTCAGGATCTGGCAAGTGGCTGTGGAGGGGCTGCAGGAAGCACCTGTCAGGACACAGAATTGGGATCACTGGCCTCTGGGTTGCTGGTGAAATTCTGTGAAGAGATCATCCTCCCCATCCCTCTCGTAGGGCCAGCTACCATCACCAGAGCCTCTAGACTTCTTCTCCAACCCATGGCCCATCCAGGGACCTATCCCACTTCCTAAGTCCCTTCCTGGCTAAAAGCTAAGATCACTGGGTTCCCCTTCAAGTCTCTATAGGTTGTTAGTGCCTGCACTTTCCACTCTGCTCCTCTCCCTACCTAACTTCCCTCCTCTGGCTGCCAGAAACCTTAGCCATGTAAGGCTCCTGTGTGAGCCTCCACCTCTTCCTAGGACTGACCCAAGGCTGCAAGACTCAGTACTCATTTCTCCTCCTGGCATCAGGAGGCCTCACTTTGTCTCACCTACTGCTCCCTGTTTCCCATGTCAGCTTTCCAGGTGCCTAAGTCTGTACCAGCCTTCAGGCTGGGCCCTCAGAGGCATGTGATCTTAAATCCAAGAGATTCAGCACAGACCTTGTACCCTCAGTCCTGGGTTTTGCTCAACTCTACAGGCTCCTTTCTCCCCACCCACCACAAAAAATTTTTTTTTCGCCAGCAGTTCACCTTCACAGGGATGACCCCTAAGTTTAAAAAGGCTTCTCCCTCTACCTCCACTTACTCCTCTCCCTACCCCTCCTTCCCAGCACTGTGAAGTCATTATTACCTGTTCTCACCTCTCCCTCCCATTATACCCCTTTCCAAGCCCTCTCTGAAATCCCCTGGGGGTTTCTCAGCCCTGAATGGCCTCCTCTACTGAAGCCAACCCAGCCCTTCCTTTTAGTCACAGTTTGCCTGCGACTTGGGCACCTATTCCAGGCTCTCACCTCTAAGCAGACCCTAACGGTAACCCTCAACTGCCTGTGGCTCTGGTCCCCTTGTAGCCCCCTTGAATCCTATGGCATCCAAACCGGGCTCAGAGCTTTAGTAGCAGGCAACAGGGTGTAGTGGTCAGAAACACAGCTTGAGAGAGGCAACCACGGTGTGAATCTGAGTCGTGTGATTCTAGACAAGTCCCTTGGGTTCTGGGAGCCCCAGTTCCTCAATATCTATTACAGAACTGCCATATTAAACAAGAAACTTCACGAGAGCTTAGCCTGGGCCCAGCATTCAGCAAGTGCTCCATAATTGTTGGTTATTAGTAGCTATGACACAGTCCAAACAACTGTCCATGGCCTAGAATGCCCAACGACCCAAACCTCTGAATATGCAGCTCCTCCCTGCCTGTCCTTCAGGTTCAAATGCCCTCTTGGAGAGTCTTTCAGAGTGGTTCAGTGGCACTCTCTTCTCCCCCAATAATTTGCTGTAAACTCTCTTGACCTCCACAAGTCTACTTTGCACAGTCACTTCTCTTGGCCTGAAACTCCTCCCACCCCACCCAGAGGCACAGGAGACCACTGCAATACCACTTCTTGTCTCTAGATGGTGCAACTGCCCTACTCACAGGCCAAGACTTGAGCATGACCAGATAGGCAGGAAGTTACCTGGTGGACCTCCTGCTGACAAGCCAAGGGACACTGCCTGCCACAAAGCCTATCTTCATGTCCCTTACCTTACCAACCTGTGCTGTGCAAAAGAAACATCTACATAAGTCACATGGAGAAACAAGTGGAAGGTCACTTGATCTCTTCCTCTCTACTGCTGGCTTGCCTGGGTTTGAGTTCCAGGGTCTTTCCTGGGAACGCTTCAGCAGCCCTCATGGGACTCCCAGCTCGACATCCTCTTCAGTAGCCAAAAGGCAACAGAACACATGTGGTCATCTTGCTTAGAACTGCTCAATGGCTCCCAATTTACCTCTAGGATGAAACTAAATTCACAAGCCAAGTAGGCAAGGTTCTTTTGGAGTGGCCTACATAATACTGCATGAATTTGCCCACACACTCACCTTGCACTCCCTTTCTGCAGCCTCAGGCCCCAGCAGGGGCCACAGCCCAGATGGGCAGGCACCTACTGAGTGTCTGCATGGCAGAGGAAGGGATGGATCCAGGCTCTGGCCCAGCCCGCCTTGCCAGCCTCCTCACCCGCCACACCCCCACACACACCCACATGAAACTATTTGCAGCTCCCCAAACATGCCACGTCCTCCCATGCTTCCTGCCTTTGCGTAAGCTACTTCCTCTGTCTGAAATGTCCTTCTTCACTCTATTCCAGAGTCCCTTCTGCCTGGGAAACTCTTGCCCATCCTGCAAGACTCAGCTCAACTTTCCCCTTCAAAGCCTTCTGTTGCTCTCCACCAAGCAGCCCCTCCTCTCTGATCCCAAGTACCCACCAGGCAGAAGGTCTTGTGCTGCACTGTAACTGATGGCCTCCCCATCTCTCTCCATCACTCCAGGCCTCTAGGCAAAAAGGTCCAGGATCCTGCGCACACAGAAAGTTCTTGAGGCATGCTCAGTGACAGTACATGCATGCACACACAAGCCCTGCACCGTAACAAACTTCCTCTCCCTCTACCTGGAGAAAAGGTGGAGCTCCTGTCACAGTGGAAGAAGGGAGCTAAGAAGGCAGGGCTCCTAGGATCGAGGAGGTGTGTGGGGCACAGCAGCTCCTTTCCTGGCTGAGCAACCCCCTAATTCTACAAGTAAGAACACTTCCTACCCCCTCCCCTGCCTTGGCCTAAGTGGGAGCCTAGAAGGTCCCTCAGCAAGCCTACCACCCACTAAGCAGCCCCATGCAAAGTTGAAGCTGGGAAGCAGCTGAACAAGGCACCAGCAAGAAGAAAATGGAACAGGCCCTAAAATAACCCAGAGTGTGGCAAGACTGATCCAGTGGCAGAAGAAAGCTTTCCTGGCCTCCCAGTAAAGCCCAGACCCGCCTCCAGGGAAAAGGCCTGCTAAGACTGTCAAGCGCCCAGAAGGCTGGGATGTCCCAATGGGCAAGAGACCCCATCCACCTTGGCTTAGTGCAGTATCTTTATTTGGGCCTAACCCTAGGACACAGGCCTGGGCCTCCCAGCTCTACCTGCCTGCTCCTCTTCCTCCCCAGATCAGCTATTTCTCTGGGTACCTCTGCCCAGAACAAGAATTGGATCAGAACTAGTACCTACAAGGAACCACACCCAGGAAACAGGGCAGTGGCCAGGCCCACCACCACTCGGGGTAAAGACAAGCCCATTCAGGATGTGTCCTCAAAGCAAGAGTACCAGGAAAACAATAGAGGCATGCCAGACCCCAGAGCATCTCCTTTGGGCAGAGAAGCCTCCTAAGTCCCATTACTGGGAGAAGAGGGCAATCTGCTTAGAACCTGAAGCTTTCAGGTCTGAGCTAGTCCTAAGGCTGGCCCCACTGCCCCTTCCTGAGTGGTGTCACAGTGCCCTGCTGACCCTGTTGCGTGAGGCTATAGTGAAGACAGCCACTTCAGGGCCCCCGCCAAGCCAAGACTTTGATGAGTCTGGGAACTGGACAAGACTGATAATCTTTCAGGATGCAGGAATGAGAAATGGTGTCAGTGGCCCAGACCAAATGTAGACGTTGGGTTCAGGGTTAATAGAAACAGCCAACCCCAGGCCCACAACCTACACAACCTGACAGGGACAGCAGCACCATCTCTCAAACCCAGGCACAGAGGGCTGCCCTTACTCTTCCCATGCCAGCCTACTGACCCAGAGCTACCCAAGTTAAGGGGGAAAGTAGAGGCAGGGCCCTTCGTTTGCACTGGTACTCCCAAGGGAATAGAGGAGCTGCACTGGCCCATGACTAGAAGGTTGATATGGGACCTCGTTTGCCCTCCTAGGTACTACAGGTCAACACGCCAACCCCCAACTTCCCTGGGAAGCTTACGCCCAAAGGCACATGGAGACAGGCACCAGTCAGGACACGAGATGATGCAGACAGCCAGGCCAGAGGACAGGACTCATTCTTCAGGCTCGGGAGGAAAGAGAGGAGTCAACAGGATGCCAGCCCTCAAAGGTGAGTTTACTTAGAAACCTTTCAGGAACCATCCTCTATACCCCTACACCTTCAAACAGAATCCTAAAAATAGCTGATATCTGACCAGGCACTCACCACTTTCCCCAGGTGCTGCCTTCCAAGCATAAGCTCATTAAATCCAAACAGGCTTCTGTGGTTGGTACTGTTTTCACCCCTGTTCCTGAGGCCCAGACAACCAAGCCATTCAGCCAACATCACATAGCAAGGCAGTGCTGAAGTCAGGATTCAAACCCAAGCAGACCAGCTTCAGAGCTGCACTACACAACCCAGAGGCATCCAGCAGTCCGAGAAATTGGCCCTGGCAAGGAGCAGGCTTCACAATGGCTTTTCCCTGTACTTTGCCACCTCACATTGCCCAGACAACCCGCAGGAGGCTGGGACTAAACCAGAAAGGCAGGCAGGGTCCCTAAAAGTACAAAGTCCCAGTGGCATGAGGTCCTCAGGCAGGACTGGATGTCAAGTGTGATACCCACCTATTAAGGGCTGGGTATTGGACCATATCCTTATCAATTAGCCCCCATAAAACAAAAACCCTGAGGTAGGGATTCTTTTATCCTCATGTGATAGATGAGGAGACAGACTCAGACAGGCCAAGTGAGTCACTTAAAGTCACACACTGGTTAGCAGTGGAGCCTTGATTCAAACCTATAAGAGCAAATCCAAAGCCCCTTCCTCTCACACCTCATCTCACCTCACCTCAAGGACAGTTCTAGTGGGCATAGAGGAGCTTGTGCCTCCAGACCTGTTCCACATAGTTAACCTGCTGCACAGCAAATGCCTGGACTCCACTTGGCAGAAAATAACCATGGAGTAACCAGGATAGGGGGCAGCCTGGGCCCTCAGGAAACATCCCAGCCCACATTCCCATTGCCCTTGTTGAGGAGGTCAGTCCTGGGAAATCCTGCTCCCTCACCCCTTCCCAGGCTCCATCCAAACTAAGTGCCTCCAGGGAGGGCAGGGAGCCTCCTCTCCACACATACTGAGGGAAGAGGGAGTGTGACACAGGCCTATGTCAGAACTCTCACCAGCCTCAGCCCCTGCAGACCTAGTGGTCCTGGGCCTTGGTTCTCACTGGACTAGGGGAAAGGCGGCTTTGATGGCAGTCTTGCTTACTAAAGGCAGAAGCAAGTACCACCAGTTCCCCAACCCACTCCATGCCTGGAGCAAACACCACCTCCTAGGTGGTAGGTGTAAGCAGCAAATACAGGTCCACATAAATTGAACTAGCTGCCACACTCCTCTTGCCCCAGCCAGGCTCCCCATACAAGCAAGCAGGCAGGTTGCTTAAGTCCCAAACACAGCAGCAGAAGTGGTGGTGGCACGGAGTGGGGCAGGAGGTAGAGGGCCAGCCTGGCAGACAGGATGGGCCCACAGGCACAGTGACAGCAGCCCATCCACTAGGGCCTGTCCACGGGCCAGAGCAGGCCAGGATCAAGCGAGGCACTCAGGGTCCTCCCAGCTCCTTCCTTCCCCTCCAACACTGAAGGCTCCCAGAGGGACAAGGCCCCAAAAGGGAGCCTGAAGTCACTTTCCAAGCCCCCAGCACCCACCCCAGAAGCAGGGCTGAGGGCAGAGCAGTTTTTCTAGTCAGGACCCTTCTTCAGCCATGCAAGGGCAGTAGGGACCAGTGTGTGTAAGGTAGCAGATCTGTGACTGATATCCACCTACACATGACCCTTATCTTTGAACTCATCCTCCTTCCCTTGCATACCTTGAAGAGGAATGGCCCACACTCCATGAATGCTGGGCTCTGAGGTGGGTGAGTACACCCATGAGCCCCTGCCAGGGTCTGTCCACTTCCCAAGAGACTTCTTCCCTACCTTCCCATCCCCAACCATGCCAAGGCTTTCAGGGATGGAGAATGGAATCCTTCCTCCTGCCTCACAGGAACCACTCACCCAGACCTGCAGCCTCTTCCCATATAGGACTCCAGGGCTCAAGGCTAAGAGCTCCAGCAGCAGCTACTATGAACAGGTCCACAGCAACTGCCACTGTCCCACCTTAGTGGCACCCTTTCTTGTGCTACTTCCTGAGTCCACACCCAGCCTAGGTGGGACCAGCTTCCTCCCTGCCCAGCTGAGGACAGGAAGAGGCATGCCTAGGGAACTGTCCGTCACACCTCATGGGGGTGGGCAGCATCTAAAGGTGGCACCTCTCACCTGGTTACTCACCACCCCACTCACAGAGACTGACACTGCCTCACTGCCTCTCCACACTCACAGAGAAACAGATACTGGCACCTGTTGCTCTGGGCAAGGGAAGGACACAATGGGGGTGGGACACTCAACAGGTCAGCCTCTATTCTCTTTCTCTGAGAACCAGAGCATGCCCCAGGCTGCATACTGCTGGTGGAGGCAGCCTAGGGGGCAAAAAGCTTGGGTTCTCAGCCCACTCCAGGACCAGAATGGGGCCTTTCCTCTAGACTCCTAACACCGACATACTGGCAGGTCCTGGTCCCCATGGTACCCTAGTGCCCAACACAGAGCCTCGTACAGAGCAGGTGCTCAGATATTTGTTAAATGAAAACAAAAATGTATGAGATCAGCACCTTACTCCTACTATCTGAACCTGTTTTCCCCTCCATAATAGGGACTGTGGACCAGGAGGCCTCAGGTCCTTCCCGACCAGTCTGTGATAGCCACGAGCACCTGAAGCCTGGGGGTCCATGGTTCCCTGAACCTGTTACAATCTCTGTCAGGCAGAGAATGCGATGACCAGCTCCCAGAGTAGATGGGGACCCAAGTGTCCCTGAGCCATCCCACGTGCCAGAGTGTGACGTAGCTCTAAATGGGGACACAGGTGTCTTTCAGACTGACCCAGGACTGGGAGGGGCAGGGTCACAAGGGCCATCTTGACCTGTTCATCATCCTCTGTGCCAGCCAAATGACCACAGCCAGGCCAAGGGTCTAGGTTTTCTCAGTCTGACCTCTCAGCACATGTTAGCACAAGTGGTTTTCCCACCTGTCTTTGTTGTTGTTAAGCATCTGTTGAGGGCTAAGTGCTGGGATAAATGCCTCACCTATATCACTTAACTCTTCTCAGTCTACTATGAAGCAGGTATTTTATCATTACTCTGCAGACAAGGAAATACAGGCTCAGAAAGATTATGTGATATGCCTAAGATCACTCAGCAGGATAGTGATGGGACAGAATCAGAACTCGGGACTGCTAGCCTCAAGGCTGTGCTCTCAGGCCACAGTCCCCCAGACAAGCACCCAAGTCAGACTATGACCAACCAACCCTGGAGACCCAGGGCCCACCCCATGGGGTCCACCACATCTCTGGGAAAGCTGCAGGAGGCAGTGGCCAGGCCAGAATATCCCATGCCAGGTTTCTTCCATCTCACTCTTCCCTAGACCTGCTTCCAGCACTGACCCCAGAGTACCCTGCTGCCTTAGCCCTTTCCCATCCAGGAATTAGCACCTCCAACCCAAGAGGCAACATGTTGATTCCAGAACAGGCAGACATGCCAATGGGAAAAGAGCCAGATGTAAGGACTCTCCTTGCAGAAGGCTCTGACTGGGCCAGGTGTGGAAGGAGGAGCAGGGGCTTACACAACAGAGCCTTTGAAGGGGTGAGGGTCACAGATCTGATCTAGGAGCTCCCCATAGCCCACTGTCTGTCCCATCTCACTCAGGCTCCAGTGCTCCCAACTTCAGTTAGTGCTATCTCCTGGCCATGTGACTGCAAAACCTCAACCAACCCATGTCACCTCTCACCTGGGCCCAGCCCAATCTCTTCTATGGCCTCCTGCCTCATCTCCTTCCCTCCTCCACTTGCCCTTCAGCTAACTTCCTAAAACAAAGGTGGCAAATTGTGCCACACCCTTCTCTTCAACCTGCTGTACTTCCCTACCACCTGGCTGAGCAAACCCTTCCACCTTTCTCCACCCACGACATGTCTACTAACCACAATTCTCCGGTCATCCCATGTCTTCAGGCTCTTGCTGTCGCAGTTTTCTTAGCCAAGTACCCCTTCCCAACAGAGCAAAAATTCTACTTACGTGAGAAGGCCCAGTTGACATCTACCCCTTCTCTGAGCCTCCCCAGCAGACTCATGGCAGCCTCCCTGAACCTACAGCTCAAAGTTCTGTGGACATCAAGCACAGTGTCTTGTTGGAGAATCACTTGTGTGGGGCTGACATGTCAGCCACACAGAGCTTCCTGAGGGCACAGCCAGGTCTGATTCATCTCCAGAGTGTAGGTGTAGAGTAGAACCTGGCACAGACAGGGAACCAGCACACCCTGTTTCAACTAGTGCCCCAGTGAGCCAGTCAGCAGGCATTGGGTAGGCTGCAGGGCTTGTCCACTTGAGCTCTCCAGGCAAAGAAATCAGAGCTGGGGATTCCAAATGCTTGGTTTGGCACAGCTTAGTATTAGAGGCTGAAGAACCCTTGACAGAGCTGCCAGCCCATCCAGCTGTGGGCAGCGCCACCCCATAGCATAGCAGTAGGCTACACTGGCAAGCTCTGACTCACCATAGGTTGTAAGAACAGCCAGACGCCCACAGGGTGCTAGTGATGCTGGATTAGTCTTTGACATCAGCATTCCGAACAATCTTAGTAGCTCATCTGGCTCCACTAGCCCCCTAGGCCATCTCCCAACTAGGCAGTTTGAGGTCTAAGGAAATGCCATATCACTGGGTTGGGGGGCATCAGAATGGCTGAAGAGGTAAGATTCCAAGCCCCATGCCCAGGGACTGCCCTCTCAGCCCTCAAGGGCCTACAACTATGGCAGGAGAGCTGAGGGATGGAAAGCACAGAAACAGCAAGATGTAACCCCAAAGAGTGGGCAGAATCTGAATGGCTTGGCCTTAGAGCACTGGCCCCAAATGGAGATGGAAGGAGGGATGACAAGAAGAGGAGGCAGGGGACCAAAGTCCTGGCAGAAGCTAGGGATTCATGGTGGTATAGTCCACTGCATTTGGAAATCCACAATTAGCCATGGGCAAGGGGAACCAGACCTGGGCAAACAGAAAGCCCACATATGGATGCTGGGAGCAGAAGTCCAGGCTAAATCTGGAAGGCGCTTCAAGCTCTTAGAGGAGGGGTGTGAAAGCCAGCTTGAAGATTCTCCCACCCTTTCCTCAGCAACCAAAACTACCCTCCCCAAAGAAGCCCTGGCCCACCAGGTCCATCAATGGAGCAGAACCCCATGGAGGCTCCTTACCATGTGGGGGTTGTCATAGTAGACAGCGATGGAGCGGAGCTTGGGAGAGATGCTGCAGCTCTCGGTGAAAAGCCGCCCAGTCTCACCATAGGGCCCCATGTGGAACTTGTAGGCCACAGTGACGTTGCGGATGGGGGGTGACCCAGCACTCACTGCCACCCCAGCCAGCAGCCCTGAGTACCCGGCAAAGGCCAGCAGCGTCAGCAGTAGTAAGAGAGTCAGGCCCCCAATCAGGCCCAGTAGTAGCAGGTCCGACATGGCTCTGGACCCCCTACACTGCACCTCAAGGCAGCTGTAAACGAGAAAGAAGGGAGAGGAGGCTGGTAGCCTGCTCTGACAATGTGCCCACCTGCCCGCCAAGCAGTTCTGGCCCAACCTCCTCAGTCCTGCCTTGGGTGCTCTGACCCAGAGATGGGAGGGGCCAGAGGTGTTTACACACAGAGTGACCTAGAAGGGAGCTACAAAGGATGACTGAAGCCACAAGCCTCTTTATTTCTTAATCGCAGTTGGTGAGGATCTCAGAGCAGCTCTACCTGTGAGCTGGCAGCCCTGGTCATACCTGGGGAAACTGAGTCATAGAGGGGCACAGGAGTGAGTCAGCCAGAGACATACTCCTGGCCCTGAAAAGTCTCCCCCAAGATGCACAGATACCAGCCAGCCTGCCTTTCCTCCACATTACCTCTTCCTCCCCACAGCTGAACCACACCACCAGCCCAGCCTCCCCAAGCCTCAGGGAGGACTGCCAGAGGGAGGACTGGCAAATGCTAGGTTTCAAACACTTATTAATGAACAGGGAGACAAACCATACCGAACAAAAACCCGTGAGGGAAAATGTGCCTCAGAAAGAGAATTCCATAAGAAACTCTCCTTTTCTAAGTACATCTGGCCTTCAGGGACCTTGCAATCCAGCAAGCTCACCCATCCAGAACCAGAGGAAAGACCAGAGCAAAACGGCCTGAACAAAGTCCAACACTAAGCTTCCTAGACTTGAACCACCAATGTTAACAAGCTTCATCCCAATTTTCCAGCCCATAGAAGAAACAGTGAGGAGTAAGAGGAAAAGGCTGCTAAAAGGGGAGTCGCATAGCAGGAAGAAGTAACAATTATCCATAAGAGGAAAAGAAGCTGTTCAACAGCAGGCCCAGGAATGTAACACAGAGGCCAGTGTGTGAGCTATTCAAGGCAGGCTGCCTAGGTCTTCAGGCAGCTTGGGGTCAGAGGCCTAACCCTCTTACAAGGAGAGCTTGACCTGAGTTGCCCAGGCGGGGGGAATAAATCACAGCCCAGAGAAGACTGTTTAAAGAGGAAGGGAGCCATGTGACCCACTGGGGGGGACATTCCCACCTCAATTATTTAAAAGTAATATTTAACATTTAAAAAGTTTTGAAGCCGAAAAGGCCACACTGCAGCTTTGTGGAAAACTTAGCTCTGTGTAATTATTTCTTCCCTGTGGGTGCTGGGTGTTGATTTTATGCAAAAAAAAAAAAAAAAAAAAAACAAAGTCTTTGGAGTCAATGAGCACACAGTATTTGCTCACAAAGAGGCAAAGTAAATTTCTAAACTTTTGGTGTCAGGAAATTGAGGTGTTGCCCGCTAGTCTCACCCATCTGTGCTTCTACCCATCAGTATCTCTCTCTTTTCTGCCTGTCCTACTCATCTCATCTCCAGTTACTTTCATTCCAATTTTCTTTGATAATGATGAGAAATCTTCCACAGAACACTTACTATATGCCAGGCACTGTCTAAATGTTGAAACACAGCTACTTCATTACCTTAAAGCAATCAAAAGAGGTAGGTAAGGCTAAAGGTACAAGTGGTTAGAGGTTAAGAGACTTGCCCAAGGTAACACAGGTATTAAACAGAGCCACGTGGACCAAAATGCAGGCAACACAAGCCCAGACAGTCTGACTCCAGGCCCCCATTTCCACTTTCTCTCTCTTCTCTGGTGACTGGCTTCCAGAAAGGCTCAAGCATTAAATCCTTGTTGGACATCTCTGAGCCCAAAGCTGGAAAACTCTCAGCATCTAGGCCCCCACTTGCCTTGGGAATGACAGACTCTCACCCTGATCTGCCATTTCAGCTGAACACTTCCTGTCTCCTCAAGGAAACTTAGTATCTACCTTTCTCTTCCTCTCACTTCCCAAACTGCTCAGAAAGGGGGGGAAAAATGCACCTGTGCGTCTCAGAGGCTTGGTCGGCACGGGGAGGGGTAACGTGAATTTCCCCTATATTCAAAAGTAAAGGAAGACGGTCTGGGAGTTCACCTGAAATGCCAGGCTCACTTTTAGTAACTGCTTGCATCCAGTGCGGCAGGAGCCGAGCGCTCCAGTGCTGGGAGCTGAAAGAACAGCCACCCCTGCCCAGGAAATAACCACTGAGCCGACCATCGTGCCCTGACTACCCTCCTCAGGGAAAGCCTACCGGGGCCTCTAAAGCACGGTCGTCCCATTCTCAAACCCTTTGGGGGAAATCAGAAGCTAAACCTAGCTTTACAAGGTCAGGGCTCTTCACTGGAGCTCTGGTCACGCCCCTCTTCCTGGAGGGCTCCAACCACACTTGGCGCTCAGAAACTGCCGCTGCCGCCGACCTTGGGCAGACTGCGCCCTCCCTCTAGCCTCGGTTTCCCCTCCGCTCAGAGGCCCGGCATGGACGCGTGCGGCCGGTGCCGGCGAGCGTCAGGGAAGGTTGCGCCCAGCCGGCTTCCTGGTGACGCTCACGTGCGAGGCGGCGGAGGGCCGGGCCCTTAAACGGCCCCAGTCCTAGGCTAAACTTCGGTGCTAGCAGGCAGCGGGTGGACTATGGTAGGTCGGGGGCCGCCGCCTCCCACTTTCGGATTCCAGCCCCTGCTCATCCCGGGCCTCGCCTATTTACTCAGAGCCTTTCTCTTCGCCCACCTCCTCACGGAGCCCCACGCACATCTGTAACTTAAGGGACGCTAAAGTTTGCAGCCCAGGCTGCGAGGCGCGGCCTTGGGGGACAGGGGCGGAGTTAAAACGCGACTTGCGCCTCTTTCCCCCACCTCCACGGCCCCCGGGCATGCCCTGCACCGGTGGCCGCCGCAGTGGGGCGTAAGAGTAGGGGCTGCCCCAACGTCGCATCCAGGCCCTCGGACCTGGCCGAGGCCATCTGTGGGCAAGACGATGCAAAGAGCGGCCCGGGCCGCGGGGGTCACGGAGGGGACACGGGGAGTCCTGAGGTCGCGCCAGGGCGGACAGGGGTCCCAGACCTACGCCCCAGCGGGTATGCCTCTTCTCTGGCGCGGCCCTCACCTCAGCAGCCGCCCGCTGCGGACGCCGATCCGCGCAGGCGGCTCAGGGCTCGGTTACCGAGCCTGCGCGCGCCCGCCGCAAACGCTCGCTCCGCCCCCTCTCGCGGCGGGACGTGGCCGTGGCCGTGGGCGCGTGCGCGCGGGAACCCGAGAGCGGAGGCCTGCCCCGCCCCGTCTCCATGGCAACGGGCGTGCGCCTAGCCCCAGAGCCAGCTGCGGCGGAACCCACGGCGTACCTTCCCGCCTCCAACAAACTATCCGGTTGCTGAGGTTGATTTAGCAACACCCCCGGGCATCTGGGTTGCCAGGAGCACCATAATGACAGCCTGGCCCAGGCTTGGGTACGGGAGGCAGCCTAGTGGTCCGCAGTAGAGGGCCAGGCTGGGGGCCAGGGAGCTGGGGCTGAGGAGAATTTGTACAGGCTAAGGAGGTGCAGCACAGCAGTATCAGCCTCTGGCATTTGTACCACCTTTAGTCCTGCCACTTTATCTGACTGTGGCTTCACAACAGACTTGGGAACCAAGCAAGGCATACACAGCTGAGGAAGCTGAAGCCCAGTCTGGGCTCGCGGAAGAAACTGGTGGATCCAATCTCTGCGTAGCGCAAATATCTGCTTTCTGCCTCCGTCCACCCATTCCCACTTCCGTGAGTACATTCATCCATGCAACACTTATTATCACTCCTTGCCAGGACAGTTCTAGGGGCTGGGGATAGAGTGAACAAAACCAAGGCTCCGCCCTCCTGGAGTTCACGTTCCATGGGAATGCCCTTCTTCCAGGCTCCTCCCTCAGTGCCCGGGTTGTAGCTGGGGGAGGCTGGTCTACTTTTCTGGTTTAGCGATAACTTACGTGATTCCCACATCAAGTGTAAGCTCCTTGATGATTGGTTAAATCTTCGCCTCAAATTTCTGAGGACCTACAAACTACAAAGCACTCTTCTAGGGGCCCAAAGATAAAACGCTCCCCTAGTGAGAGTCCCGGACTTTTGGTGGGAGGTGGAGAACGTGACAACTATGCTTCTAAGCTTGGCTACAAGACCGGCGAGGCCAAGAGCTACTTTGGTATCCTGACAAGGACTGATGTTTGGGAGGGGATCCAGCAGATGGGAACACCACGAAGGTGGTGGTGGGAAAAGTCAGCAGTCACAGGGTGGTTCACCTTGTGGATCCCCACTACTGCACCAGCAAAGAGCAGGCTGGGCACAGAGGCAGTCAGAATCCCAGCTTCCTTTCCCTGTGCTTCACATTCTTCCTTCTGCAGGCAGGGGAGATTGAACTTTATCCACAGGGCCAAGCCTGTCCCAGCTCTCTAGGCACACTGGCAGAACAGGCAGCTGGCCCCTCACAGGCACTCCGGGCTGGGCCAGTGCAGGTCGCAGCAGTTGTTTTACCTATGAACATCAAGCACATGGTCAAACCCTCAGCTTAGGTGCCCCAGGCAGGCGGGCTACACACTTAGAAGCATTTCCTTTGACACAACGAGCGGCCATGGCCCAGGCTCAGAGACTGACAGCCTCTGCCTGCGGGGTCTGCGTGGTCATTTCTCCTGCTTCTCAGAAGGTGGTGAGCTTTTCCCAGGAAACCATTATAAGGAGGTGCCCATTCTTTATCTTGTTCTCTCTGCTCACTTCCTTTAGCCTGACTGGGGAACTCTAGAGCCCCACATCAGAGTTCAGCATGTGCCTCAGGAGCTTCAGCACCTCTTTTGTGGAAGGAGAGTCCGCTGGTGACTGGAGCTGCAGGCCATCACATCAGCCTGCCCAGCTTCACCTCAGGCTGCTTCCAACAGTGCCAAGTGAAGTCCCTTGGCAGGATCCCTGCAAGGCAGCGGCTGGCCACCAGGAGGCAGCAGCCTACTCTGCAAGGCACTTTCTTTACTCCAACCCCTTGTAACAAGTTGGAGGAAACAAGTTCGCCCAGCCACCTGCTACCACCCTCCACTCCCAATCTTTTTTTTTTTTTTTTTTTTTTTTTTTTTTGAGACGGAGTCTCGCTCTGTCGCCCAGGCTGGAGTGCAGTGGCGCGATCTCCACTCACTGCAAGCTCCGCCGCCTCCCAGGTTCACACCATTCTCCTGCCTCAGCCTCCCGAGAAGCTGGGACTACAGGCCCCCACCACCACGCCCGGCTAATTTTTTTTTTTACATTTTTAGTAGAGACGGGGTTTCACCATGTTTTGCCAGGATGGTCTCGATCTCCTGACCTTGTGATCCGCCTGCCTCGGCCTCCCAAAGTGCTGGGATTACAGGCGTGAGCCACCACGCTCGGCCTCCACTCCCAATCTTATCTCCCAATAGCACAGATTCCCCTATCATGAGTCCAGACGTGGCCTTCATCTCCTCTTGCCTTCCTCTGTCCAAGGAATCACTACAGAGATTCTTTCTCTATTCTTCTTTGTACATTTCCAGAAAATTGTTTCCCCAGGGCCCCTCCCCTTGAAGAATTAAACAGGAAGCTGGAGTAGACTGTCCCTTCTTTCCCCCACCTCTCACACTCCAAAGCTCTGGTTAACTCTGTGGGCCAGTGACTTAGATTCCTCAACACGGATGACAATCAGAGAATACACATGCAGTAAGAATGCTTTTGCTGCCACCAGCCACTCACAGACACACCATCTCCCACCCTCTGAAGGCACTGTGCCCAATCCCCAGCCACTCACTGGTCTAGTCAGGGCTGCCCCTTCACTGGTCTTGCCTTGGCTGAGGACTAGCTAGCTTCAAGCCACGCTGAAGTCAGCTTGCTGTTTCCCCTGGAGCCTGGTAATACATCTTTCTTCAGGTGAACAAAAGCAGAAAAAGCCCAGTGAACCCCACTGCAACAAAGAGCCTGCCAGCAGTCTTCCTTCTTCTGCTCCTGCCTATCTCACCACCCAAGGGCTATCCCAGAGCCCACTATGTTCTAATATCTATTCCTTTCACCACCACCCAGCCAAACAGCTATCCAGACAATTCCTTGATCAAGCAACACTGCCTTCTTGAGTTTAAATTTTATTTTACAAAAAGAGAAATAAAGAAAACTGATAGGCAGTTATACTGACTTACAATTGTTCTGTTTGCTTTTTTTTTTTTAAAAAGTGACATGAAACACAAGTAAAAATAAATACGTCATAGAAACAGCCAGTTGCCCAGTCTCTGGGGCAGGAGCGCCTGCCCTGCTGAGAGGAGGGAAGCCCATGATCACACCAGCAGCTGGATCACCCAGCCACAGATGCTCCTCAAAGCCAGGCACAGGTCCCAGGCCTCAGGGGCGTCCTGAGGAAAGAAGACGGAAAACCAAAGCCAGATGCCAGGACCCTGGGGCCACCTCATTATCCCCCACTCCTCCTGGCAGCAGTCTGGTCTTAGTGGTTGTCCATAGCGACCCCCCTTAACCCACCTGGACCCTCTTCCCCTGACCTCTCTGAAGATGGTACAAGGGAAAAACCTGTCTGGGGCAGGCTGGGGGGTATTCTTCTGGTGAGTCCCCAGCCCACCCTGAGTAACACAACCAGATAACAGTCATTTTACACCCAGGTGCAGATGAGCACAGCACACACATACATACACGCACGTGCGCGCGCGCACGCACACACACACACACACACAGCTGGGCTGAGCTCTCTTCCAGGGAGGGTCCTGGGTCCGGTCACAGTATTAGGTCCTCTCTCTTCTGAATATCATCCCAGTAGTGGCAGCAGAGAGTACCCAAACCTCCCCAAGCCCTCTGCATTGCAGACACTGCAGCCTGCTTGGCTACCCCTCCCCAACACACTAGATTACTATGTCAAATAGACCTGCAAAAGCGAAAGGTGCACACTCAGGTCCCTGAAGAGCAAAGAAGTTGGACATTGCCTGCTCAAGAAGTTCATCGTTATAAGACTCAGATATTCATAAAAGGCCTAGGGCCAAGCTAGTAGCACAGAAAAGCCATTAAGGGGATCACAGCAAAATACACAGGGCAGAAGAGAAGAGCTGGCAGCAGGGGAACAGAGTCTGAAGGTGACCAATGGAGAGCACAGCATTCTCAAATAGTCCTTGAGATACTGATTCCTGGGAGTAGTCAGCAGAGGGCCAGAACATCTCCCCGGTGTCCTTTTGGGGAAGGATGACTTCACCTAGTTTTGGAGGTGAAGAGCCACTGAGCTGGGTGCACAGAAGGCCATGGCTCAGCAGAGAAAGACTGATCTGAGAAATCAAAAGGAAGTGGGGGCTGGGAGCAGTGGCTCATGCCTGTAATCCCAACATTTTGGGAGGCCAAAGCAGGCGGATCCACTTGAGGTCAGGAGTTCAAGGCCAGCCTGACCAACATGGTGAAACCCCGTCTCTACTAAAAAATACAAAAATTACTGGGCGTAGTGGTGTGCACCTGTAATCCCAGCTACTTGGGAGGCTGAGGCAGGAGGATCGCTTGAACCCATGAGTGGAGGTTGCAGGGAGACAAGATCATGCCCCTGCACTCCAGCCTGGGCAACAGAGCAAGACTCCATCTCAAAAAAAAAAAAAAAAAAAAAAAGTGGAAAGCAGAAGGTAATATCCAGAACACTAGTAACAAAGAATGTAAAGCCCCCAGAAGACCTTCTCCATGGGATAAGGACTTAATTTCAGAGCAATACCAGGCTTGAATAGACTGACACAGAGGGCCCTTCTCTGCTGACAACTTTGGGAGTGATGGTCCTACCCAGGTCACTTAAGTTTGGCTAAGTGTTTCAACCAATCTGCAAAACTCTACCCCAGCACTTTGCTTCCTGCTCCTGAATTGAGAAATTTCATATTTAGTTGTGAATCACAAGCATATAGAGACTCCACACACTAATTCTTAGGGAAGAGAGCTCCAAGGACCAGACAGAATTATCCTTAAATCAGGAGATGATGAGATAGATGGCTAATAAGCATAACTCAAAGAAGTGTGGACTTCATAGATATCTAATCTAAATAAAATGATATGACCCAACATGGTTCACTTCCTTTCTTAAATAGCTACTTTGTCCCTGTTCAATTTTTATCTACAAATATATTAAGGAAATCAAGCATCACTATAAATGGTAAACCTGAATCATTAAGTAGTACTGTGTTCCCCAGGCTGAGAACTTGGCTAAACCAGATGAATGGGGCTTGAGAGGCCCTTGAAAACATTTCATGAAGACAATGGTAAGGGAAAACGCCTAGGCGTGATTTTCTGCCCTCCCTCTTATTACCAGCCACAACCCCCACTCAGGCCTGGATGGTGGGTGGAAGACACCACCAAGTGTTTATGATCAAAGAAACTGTAAAACATGGTTCTTAGGCTCTGAGATACTTCCCGCTTCCCTCACAAACATGCTTATGTTTGGTATGCATGCACATTTGCCTACCAGCACACATAAAGAGACAGCGGAAAAGTCAGAAGTATTTTCAGGTTCTTTTCTTTAAAAAAAAAAAAAGCAAAAACCATGGACCTGGTAGCACTCCAGTTTCCCATGATCCCACCCCCAACCCCTCTACACAATAGAAACTGCACATATGAGAGAAAGTCTTCTCTAGTCAGGTCAGCCTCTCAGAATGATGGCCTCTGCTGAGTAGAAGCAAGACCCAGTCCCTGGAACACTGGGTAGAGAGTAAGCATGTGCTGCCTCTCAGAATACCCATTTACTTTCTGTCAACTTCAAAAGTCAAGCCCATCCCTCCAGGGAATGGTTTCAGTTCCTGGCTGGGAAGGTTTCCGGATTCTTGGAGGTTGGTACAGTGATTTCCTAGAAGTGAACACAGAAATACCCCCTTCTCCCGACAAAACACACACACACACACACACACACACACACACACTTGCACACATGCGTCTCTGGGATCCCAGTGCTCCAGGGCCTGAGAGGCATCAGTGTAACCCAGGTTCTGAGTATGTCCTGTAAATTGGAGATTCAGTCTAGCTCACTCCTACTGCACCAGCCTCAACCTGAGAGCCCACTCCAACTGAGTCCCTTCACCATCCATTCTTGGGATGCATCTGAAAGAGAAAGCACTGGTTGGAACTGCTATTTTTAAATTATTAAAATAATTTGCATAGCTAAATTGTAGATCTAAGGCTTCCATGAGTAGAAGAGTTAAGTGTCTGGCAGGGTGCTTATGAAAACACAAAGCTTCTTAAGTTCCACTTTTGGTGTTATTGGACAGCAGACAAACACACATATACACATGCATCCCATCCATCATGTCCTTGTCTCTTCTCTGAGGACAATACCCCAGAGTCTGCTAAGGCCCTCCAAAGATGGAATGGGCTGATCAGAAGAACTGCAGGAGCTACTACTGGGATAACCTGACTAAGCTGCCTTCTGGGCTGGGAAGAGGCAGGTACAGCACCTGCCCAGTAAGGAGGGAGCCATGGGTAAGTGGTAAAGCTCTAAAGTCAAAGTTTGTTCATCATAAAGAACCATCTGGCAAAGTCTTGGGGTGGTGGATACAGAGGGGGCAGGGGCACCAATAGGAAGACAGCCAGTGTTTATGCTTAAGGACTAGACGACCCTCCCCTGGCAATGGCAATAACGGGAGACCCAGAATGATTGGCGGGTTCTTTTAAGGTAAAACCCAGACTTAGGGCTCCTACAGAGAAAGGGCTCCTCCATGTTCCTTCAAATATGGAGGCAGCAGACACCAGGCCTACATGGACTACCTGAAGACATTTCCTAACAAGAAATCAATAATCCCTCAACCCAGCAACCACCTACCCACAGCTTCACTATTCGGCATAGAGAGCCAGCCTCTAAGGTCATCCCAGGAGGATATAGCTCCAAATCTGGGGTCTCTTACTTTCCAATTGCAAACTCTATGATCACAACTTTCAATTTCTGTGGAATGAGTCCCACCCTCCACTAACTATCCAGTCTCAGGATTCCCTGATCTTCCTGAAAAGCCATCTCTCAAAAATATAGTTGTTTAATCCAAACCTTGGTCAAACCTAACTCTTTCCCTGGTCAATTTACCATCCATCCAGGATTGTTTTTCACCAGTAGCTATAGGGTCTGGGATATCTTAAAACTTCCCTTTCTATCTCCTACCCTCCTTACCCCTAACCTCCCCCCACCCCACCCCCAAATAAACAAGACACATGAAAAGTCCAAGTAATAAATAATTGCCCATAAGAAATAAATTAACATGGAGCTCTCTAAAGGGGAAGGAAAGAAACAGGAAAGACTACCAGGATAGGCAGCTGGAGGCTCAGTTCTACCCTGGTGAAAAATGTCTTTTCCAGCCACAACTCTATGACCTTTCATTCACATACTGCAGTGCTTCTCCCTCCCAGCCTCTGCACACAGACAACCTTCCACGCTGGAAAGGGAGAGCTGCGCAGAGATAGCCACCAGGGTTAAGAGACATAGATTGGTAATGCCCATTTTCTCTCATGAATTTCCCCACATTCTCACAAATGTGGCTCTGAAAACCAGACACTTGAGTTAGCTGGGCCTTCTCTTCACCCATCTAGAAGGAAACTTGTGATTTCCATGGCTCTTCTGGGCTCACCCTGATGTTCACACTAATAGGTGCCATGAACCACCAAACTGACTTCCATTTAAAGAAAGATAAATTCATTTTTCAGTTTCCCTCTTAGTTCTTCCCTCCCTCCCCTCCCACCTTCACCCCTGCTCTGTTCCATACATATACATACATACATACATAAACATACACCCACACACTCACAAACACACATACCTGGTCAGCTTCCTTCCCAACCCCTAAAAAGACCCCACTTCACATGGGATCACAGTCTGCTCCTGCTACCCACCCTCCTTCTCTCACCCATTCTCCCTCCCTTCAATCCCCTCCCCAGGCCAAGCTAAGTCACCTAGTAAGGCAGCTCTCTTGGGAGAGAATGTTCCCAAAAACAGAAATGGGATGTGCGCTTCTACACTCAGATGGGCGAGCAAGCAAGCAGACAGCATAAGCAAGGCAGGAAGGAAAAGAGGCTGCACTGCCCCTCCATCCCTGTTTTGGGTCCCTGATTTCCCACTATTGCTGCTCTGTTGGACCTTTTTTTTTTTTTTTGCCTCTTTTGTTAAACAGCAACAGAGCTCTGCCACTTTGGCCAACCACCCTCCTTTGTCCTCTTCCTTTTCCCTCCTGCCAAGTGTCCAATTCTCAAAAAGTCTAAATCACTGCCTTCCAGCTTGGTGGGCAACCTGCTGAGGGCCCCAAGTGAGGTGGGGAGGGGCTCCCCAGCTATTTCCCAGTGACCTCTATCACATCATCGTCCTTATCCTCATCATCATTGGAGCTGAACCCCACCTCGGCGACCTCATGAGAGTCAAATGGAGGCACCTGGGACCGTAGAAGGCCACCAGCTGGGTAGCCTGCATGTGGGGACATGTAGCCTGGATAGATAGACATGCCCCGCGAAAGGTTGCTGGGCAAGACAGGGGAAGGAAAAGGCGCAAACATCCTCGGCTCGGACAGGAGTGGCTGTGAGAATGGGAGTGAATAGCTGGGTAGTATCCCTGGCACAGAAGGGTTGAGCATGAAGGAGGGGTTGCTGGCAGTGACTGAGGTAGCTGTGGAAGAGGAACTGACGGGGCCTGCTGGCACCAGAGGGTCAGTAGTCACTGGAAACACCAGGCGGGCATCTGCCAGCAAATTGGACAGCTGGTAGTAGGAGGGGGTACTGCCCATAAACAGGGAGTTCTCCCCAGCCTGGGAGGTGAAGGGGGTGGTGAGGTTATGGTTTAAGGAGACGGGTGGCATGGCAAACCCGCCAGAGACTGGATACCCGTGTTCATACGGCTGCACGGGGACTGGCAGATGACCCTTTCTGGACCGCCGGCGGGATGACTCCTGGGCAGCAGGTGGTGTGGCCAACTTTCGCTTGTGGCCCCTTAAGTCCAGCACTGGGTGCCTATCACCACAGGGCTGGCCAGTCACCAAGAGGGAACTACTGAGGCAATGACCCCCTAGTCGAGGCTCAGTTCCGAGAGCTGTCCCAGGAACAGCACTGCTGTCCATAAGTTGGGCCGGGGGGCCAGGCAGGGCGGCATTGGCGCTTGGGGAGCTCTGATGGGATTCCCGGGCAGCAGCCACATCTGCATACTGCTGAAGCTCACTGATGATCTCTGGGCTGTCAGGAGAGACGGGCCTGGCCAGCCCCTCAGGATCAGGGGCTTTGGGTGATGAGGCACTGTGTCTGCCGTTGCTTGTGGACTCGCAAGAAGGTCCCTGGGAACCTGGGGACAAAATGTAGGTAACTGAGAACCAGAGTGGCCAGGGAGAGAAGAAGGGTGGAGGAGAAAACTCCATTAAAAAAAATCCTATCCTGTAGTCCCCAAAATTATAATAGTTTGATGTCTAAACAACATCACCCAGTCAACCTTTTCCAGTCACAAAGAAAGAAATTCTTTGACCCCAGAAATAAGTCTATCTATGACAAGACATGTAACTTTTCTGCACCCCAGTTCCCCAAACTGTAAAAGTATACCAAAGTAAATCCTATGAGATAAGGGATATGAAACACTAAGAGATCATTCTTAAAACTAGTCAAACTTTTTCTGGCAGTAAGAGACAGTCAGTGATCAGTGTGGGAGAAAGAGGAAAATCAAGCTAAAAAGCACTTCATTCTGATTTGAAAACAAAACAAAATCCATAGCTATGAAAGACAACTGGGATAAATAGGAATCTCAATTTTGGAATACTAGGTAATTTTATGGAACTGTTAGCTTTCTTTAGTGTAATAATGATATTGTGGCTAGGAAGAGAATATCTTTAATCTTAGCAGATGTATGTTGAAGTACTTAGAGATAAAATGACATGATAAAAACATGACATGATATCTTCAACTTACAAATGACTCAAATAATAGAAAGGGAGGGAGAGAAAGAAGAAGGTTTATGAAAACCAACAATCATTAAATCTAGGTGCAGGATATATGGGTGCTCATGGTGCTATTTTTCAACTTTTCTGTATGTATGAAAATTTGAAATTTCTATAATACAAAGCAGGGAATAAGAGCATTCTAGCCCTCTAGAATTCTAGCTTGGGGTGGGAGGATTCAATGAGAACCACTCCCACTGAGGGGAACTTGGCAAGAGTTCTTAACACTGTTCATGTGCCACACATATACCCTTTGACCTGGCAATCCCACTTTAAGGAACATATCCTATAGATATAACCACCTCTGAAAAAGCACTGTCAGTGATGGTGGAGTATAATAATCAAAATGTATGTTGACAGGGAACTAGTTAATACATTGTGTTATAGCTCATCCTGTGCGAACCTTCAAGGAGACATATCTAGAAGAAATGATAAGGAATAAACGATTACTGGTGAGTGAAAAAAGGAGTAAATAGTATTTTATGGTATGTTAGCATTTGTTTTAAAAATACAAAGAAAGTTGGCTGGGCAAGGTGGCTCACACCTTAACACCAGCAATTTGGAAGGCCGAGGTGGGTGGATCACTTGAGGTCAGGAGTTAGAGACCAGCCTGGGCAACATGGTGAAACCCCATCTCTACAAAACATGCAAAAATTAGCTGGGTGTGGTGGCACGCACCTGTAATCCCAGCTAATCGGGAGGCTGAGTCAGAAGAATCGTTTGAACCCGGGAGGCGGAGGTTGCAGTGAGCTGAGATTGTGCTACTGCACTCCAGCCTGGGTGACAGAGCAAGACTGTGTCTCAAAAAAAAAAAAAAAAAAAAAAAGGAGGAGCAATGGATGGCTGCGACCATGGTGGAGGAAAAACTTATGGCCCGGCGTGGTGGCTCATGCCTGTAATCCCAGCACTTTGAGAGGCCGAGGCAGGCAGATCACGGGGTCAGGAGTTCGAGACCAGCCTGATCAACATGGTGAAATCCCATCTCTAATAAAAATACAAAAATTAGCTGGGTGTGGTGGCACGCTCCTGTAATCGCAGCTACGCAGGAGGCTGCGGCGGGAGAATCACTTCAACATGGGAGGCGGAGGTTGCAGTGAGCCGAGATTGCACCATTGTACTCCAGCCTGGGCAACAGAGCGAAACTCCATCTCAAAAAAAAAAAAAAAAAACAAAAACCTTACTTTTCACTTTACCTCTTTGTGTACATTCTGAATTGTGAACCATGTACATATTATCTGTTCACATAATAAGTTAATACCTAACCAAAATAAAGCAAACGAATGTTTGAAAAGTAAAATGGAAAGTAAAAGCCATCACACCTGAGGCAGCCATCCGACCATCTTCAGGAACCTTTGGTTTGCCAGTTGCCCGGACAGCAAAGATCCGTCCATCACTGGTACGGATGTATGTCCCTAAGAATAGACATGAGGAAGACAGTTAGAAGCAGACATTCAATACAGCCAATACTGGGAAACTCTGGGCTATGCATCATGGGCTTTTAAATAGCTATGCAATTAGCTATACCATCTCCCAAGACCCCTGAAATAAGGAGTGGGGTGACTGAGCTATGGACTCATAATTATTCATTTATTTCACAAACATTGATTACATGACTACCATGTGCCAGGCACTGTTCTAGACACTAGAATGCACAAGGCAGAAAAAGGCCCTGTCTCATGGAGCTTAGTCTCTAGAGAGGGAGACAGAGACTTACACCACAAAATATCAGGAAGGGTTCAATGCAATGGAGAAATAAATAAGGTACTACAAAAGAGAGTAAGTTGGCATCCTATGTTCCCAGGCACTCTGGCCTAGGTCCTCCTCTTGATCTGGAAGGAAGGAACCTTATTGCTTCAATATCCTCTCTCCCCTAGTAGGAATAATTCAAGAAAGACCTGCATTCTATTCCCACAAGGCACTAATCTATCTTCTCTTCAGCCTTGGGTATGTCATTCGATCAACCTCCTTGAATGTCAGTGCTGCCTTTAGGCCGGGAGTTGGCAAACTTTTTTACAAGAGCCAGATAGTTTTTGGGCCAGGCAGGGTGGCTCATGTCTGTAATCCCAGCACTTTGGGAGGCCGAGGCAGGAGGATCACGAGGTCAGGAGATTGAGACCATCCTGGCTAACACGGTGAAACCCGGTCTCCACTAAAAATACAAAAAATTAGCTGGGCGTGGTGGTGGGCACCTGCAGTCCCAGCTACTCGAAAGGTTGAGGCAGGAGAATGGCATGAACCTGGGAGGCGGAGCATGCAGTGAGCCAAGATCACGCCACTGTACTCCAGCCTGGATGACAGAGCGAGACTCCGTCTCAAAAAACAAAACAAAACAAAACAAAAACAAGAGCCAGATAGTTTTATAAGAGCTTTATAAGTCATAAAGTCTTTATAAGTCATAAACTCCTCAATTCTGCTGCTCTAACACAAAAATAGCTTGGCATGACTGTTCTCCAATAAATCTTTATGGACACTGAAATGTGAAATTCATATAATTTCACATGTCACAAAATAGTACTCTTTTGATTTTTTTTTCAACCAATTAAAAATGTAAAACCCATTCTTATCTTGCAGATATTACAACAGGTAGCAGGCTAGATTTGGCCCATGGGGCATAGAGTTTGGTGACTCCTGCTATACACTAGGAAGAGAGCAGTAAAGGGGGCTGGGATCTAGACTAGGAAGAATCCAGTAAGGAGGCTGGGAATGGTGTTTTCTGTGAGTCCGGGTATTTCATGGCACTTTTTCCCTAACCTCAAAGGTATTCTAATCTAATAGAAGCTAGGGCAAAATCTCTTTACTGAACAAAAAGTCTCAAAGAGCCTCACACAATCATGGGGCTTAAAGGCTAATATGTAAAACAGGCTTGGTTAGGAGATGTGGGTGCAGAAAAGAGGGGGAAAAACAGGCTTAGATTGTGTCTCAACACTGTTCAGCCCAGCTTTTTTATTCCACCAATCTCATGTTCCTCTGTAAGGAAGACAGAGGCAGATGTGGACTTTTCAAATTACCACATGCAAAAATTCTATCATGCAACTCATGTGTAATTCATCCACATAATACATTTCCTATCGGGGACTCCCACCCTGCTCCAAGCAAGTGGGTAAATATATGTAGGCTTATAACCCATTCCACCGCTCTTTCCCTCCAATTTTGGTCTCCTTGTGTCTATTTGTCCCATCCCAAGATTCTCATAAAAATGACAGTAAGGGCCGGGTATGGTAGCTCACGCCTGTAATCCCGGCACTTTGGGAAGCCAAGGTGGGCGGATCATGAGGTCAAGAAATTGAGACCATCCTGGCCAACATAATGAAACCCCGTCTCTACTAAACAACAACAAAAAAAAGTACAAAAATTAGCTGGGCGTGGTGGCACGTGCCTGTAGTCCCAGCTACTTGGGAGGCTGAGGCTGAAGAATCGCTTGAACCTGGGAGGTGGAGGTTGCAGTGAGCCAAGATCGTGCCACTGCACTCTAGCCTGGCGACAGAGCGAGACTCCGTCTCAAAAAAAAAAAAAAAGGACAGCAAGATAGAGAAATGTAGGGACCTTAATTTCCTTCTTTTAAACCACTGACTAATAATCCTATGGGCTCAACCCAACTCCCCTAAGCTCCTACAAATGCTATTTTCTCATTCAGTTCCCGAATGTGACATCCTAATGGGATGATTCCTATGCCCTGTCTAGCTCAAGTCATACATATTTATTCTTCTTCCCAGCCCAGCACTTTCAACCAAAGGCAGGGCACAGGTCCTTGGTCAGGCTCTTACCTTTTGTCCCACGGATGATGTGGATGCTCTCACCAGCATTAATTCTTGCCTGTACATCTGTGGAGCTGTTCAGTCCAGGAATAACAATATCTAGGAAAAACACAGATCTTAAATTTAGATTGCACGGGGCCTGACTGAAGGAGCGGGGGGGAAATTGCAAAGTCCCACATCTACCCCAGTTCTTCATTGGTTTCCCTACAGCCTCTCAGTGGGGCATAGGTCCAAAACCAAGGAAGGTAAAGCAAGCAGGATCTTTCACAATTATCTAAACAAAGAATACTATGAAAACAGGAATCTCGCCAGAAATCTGAGCTGATTATCTTTGTAATCAATTTCCCTTGATTTAAATAGAAATTCATAGTTTTTAGTGTGAAAAATGTTTTAGTTCAGATGGTGGTTTCTATGTATTTTTTTCCTCCTCCCTAAACTATTTGCACGTATCTGCGCCACATCACTTTAGGCTCCAAAAATGGCCTAATCTTCTTCCTTGCTGGCATTACCCCACACCTGGGAAACAGTATTTTCAAGAATTAGTAGATAATAGGATTACAAGGGGCTCTCTTTTTCACTCGTTTCAAATTTTTTACTTAGAAAAACCAGTTAAGATCTTTTCATTAAAATTTATATATTGGCCGGGTGCAGTGGCTCACACCTGTAATCACAGCACTTTGAGAGGCCACGGCGGGTGAACTGCCTGAGCTCAAGAGTTTGAAACCACCCTGGACAATATGGTGAAACCCCATCTCTACCAAAATACAAAAAAGTTCACTGGGCATGGTGGTGCATGCCTGTAATCCCAGCAACTCGGGAAGCTGAGGCAGAAGAATCACTTGAGCCCGGGAGTGCAGTGAGCCAAGATCGTGCACTCCAGCCTGAGCAACAGAGCAAGACTCCATCTTCAAAAAAGTAATAATAATTTATATATAACAAATATTTCCAAATAACAAGATAAAAAACAGGATCACAAAATGTTTTCCATCCTAATCATACTGAATTACAGAACAAGCTCCTGGAGTGGATGGGTTGGCTATCTCCCACCACTGCTGACTGGCCCACCATGCTCAATTTACATCAGACTCGCAAAGGTAGAGCAAGTGACAATTCAGGTCTTCTAATTATGTACAAAGGTTGACAGCTGTCTTTTAAACCCAGATGGCTCTACAGTCAGGCAGGATTCAGCATATTCACAGCTCTGTAAGAACCTGAGACCGACCCTGTGTTCCAGTGACATTTCCACAATTCCTGTAGCGCTCAGAGTCTATCTCACCCACCAAATCCAAGAAAACCCAGTTCTGTGTTGTTATTCTTAAGATATTTCACTAGAATCCAAATTCCTCAAGACCAGGGACTGTTGTCTTCCCTATTTTTTACCAACAGTGCCAAGTGTAGTAAGGTCAAAAATACAAAAGGTGTTTAATAGATACTTCCTAAATGAACGAAGTAATTTTAAAAGGGACAGCAGCTCTGCCACAGAACCCAGGAGTTCCCACCTGTCGTGGTGACCACCTTCTGCACAAGGACTCCTGCACGCTGCAAGTAGTTGATCGGAAAGTTCATGGATGGATTTGTGCTGGAGGCAGAGCTTACGCTGCCTCCCAGTGGGACATGCCGGGGCATCATGGGGATGGGGGTGGACTGTACAGGACGAACACTGGCCACAGGCTTTTCATCACCCTTCAAAGTTGGCTGCCTGTAAGAGAAAGACAAGGACACTAAAAGAGTTTGCCAGAACAACTCTTACCTTTCTCCAAAGGCTACAGAGTCTCTCTAGGCTGTCCCATTCTACACCATCAGTTGCTGCTCAGAGAAGGATCAGAAGAATCTGCAGGGTCTGGTTAATTCAAAAGGAGACTAGAAGGCAGGACTCAATTGTAGCAAAAGAGGCAGAGGGATAAAATCTGTCAAAGTCTAAGGATAATCAGATGTTGGTGGAATAATATTTTCTGGACACGCAAGACAGTATTTGCTCCTCTAGAACTTGGACTATCTACACTAGGAGTTAGTCCCTAAAGGGAAGTCAGGAAGCTGTCAAGATGCAATAAGGCAGGAAAAGTTCTCTTGACCACAGCGTATGTTAAGTTGAGATGGGCAGAATTTTCCCCACTCACCCATGGAAAACAGGCCATGTAATGACACATGTTTAGGTGATCCTAAAAAATAGTCTGTCCCAACTTTAAACATCTTTACTTTCTCTCTGAAACCTTGAGTCTCAATAAGTAATACAGACACCTCTCTCTCTCTTCTGCATTACTTTTCAATGAGTTCATCCTAGCTCCAGGCTGGACCAACCCTCAAAGTGCCCCTCCAGTCATGACAACAACAAAAGCAGCAGCTGCCAAAGCACTGTATACAAAAGCCAGGCTTCTACTGATTTAAGATTTTTGAAAAGTCCCTGTCTACAAGCTTTCTTAAGTCTGCATCTTTTGTCTTTGGGCCTGGGGCGGAGGCGGGGCGGTGTGGAAACCCTTGGACTGATACATTCTTCCTCATCTGACTGAAGACTGGCACATAAAATAACACTTTTATACCACTCTGCTGTTGGAGCTGGTCTGCATGACTCCTCAATCACATTGCTCTTAGGTTTTTAAAGGCCCCTTTGGTCAGCCCATTGTCCCTGTGGACCTCCAACTTCCCAGATGGGCCCCAGACCTGTACTATCTGGCCTGTTTCCCCAATGTCTTCCTAGGATGGTTTGGCAGGAGTTAGAGGCCCTGGTCAGGTATCAATGTAACAGAAACCCAGCCCAAGCCTCATACCCTGCAAGCGCTAAGACTAAGAATTTGGGTAAGAAGTGTTCCTCACATGTACCCATGTGGACAAAAAAAAACTCAGCAGGATCATGAACTCATCAAATGCTGTGAGAAGCTGGTGCCCCCATAGGGCCAGAACTAAGCCAGAAACAAAGCTGACATCTCCTTATAGCCAGCCTGGACCATTTGTCACATCTTCTCTCCATGTGGCTTTTCTCACTGGGCTCAGATTTAGTCCACTCCTGATGTTACACAGAAAAGCCCAAAAAAGGCCGGGCGCGGTGGCTCAAGCCTGTAATCCCAGCACTTTGGGAGGCCGAGATGGGTGGATCACGAGGTCAGAAGATCGAGACCATCCTGGCTAACACGGTGAAACCCTGTCTCTACTAAGAAATACAAAAAACTAGCCGGGCAAGGTGGCGGGCGCCTGTAGTCCCAGCTACTCGGGAGGCTGAGGCCGGAGAATGGCGGGAACCCGGGAGGCGGAGCTTGCAGTGAGCTGAGATCCGGCCACTGCACTCCAGCCTGGGTGACAGAGCGAGACTCCGTCTCAAAAAAAAAAAAAAAAAAAAAGAAAAGCCCAAAAAAGAGGGGGGGGGGGAAGAGGGGGACGCCAGTGGAGGAAAAGAGAAGAGACCATTCCTGAGCAATACTATCTTGGGAAATGACAGAAGTAAAGTCTGAAAGTTTTGAAAGAGAGTGACTTTCTCTTTTGAGATCGGGTCCCACTATGTTGCCAAGGCTGGTCTCCAATTACTGGAGTTTCTGCCGAGAGATCCACCGTTAGTCTGATGGGCTTCCCTTTATGGGTAACCCGACCTTTCTCTCCGGCTGCCCTTAACATTTTTTCCTTCCTTTCAACCTTGGTGAATCTGACAATTATGTGTCTTGGGGTTGCTCTTCTCAAAGAGTATCTTTGTGGTGTTCTCTGTATTTCCTGAATTTGAATGTTGGCCTGCTTTGCTAGGTTGGGGAAGTTCTACTGGATAATATCCTAAAGAGTGTTTTCCAGCTTGGTTCTATTCTCCCTGTCACTTTCAGGTACACCAATCAAGTGTAGATTTGGTCTTTTCACATAGTCCCATATTTCTTGGAGGCTTTGTTTGTTTCTTTTTACTCTTTTTTCTCTAAACTTTTCTCACTTCATTTCACTCATTTGATCTTCAATCACTGATACCCTTTCTTCCAGTTGATCAAATCAGCTACTGAAGCTTGTGCATGCGTCACATAGTTCTCATGCCACGGTTTTCAGCTCCATCAGGTCATTTAAGGTCTTCCCTACACTGTTTATTCTAGTTAGCCATTTGTCTCATCTTTTTTCGAGGTTTTCAGCTTCCTTGCAATGCATTTGAACATCCTCCTTTAGCTCAGAGAAGTCTGTTATTACCAACCTTCAGAAGCCCGCTTCTGTCAACTTGTCAAAGTCATTCTCTGTCCAGCTTTGTTCTGTTGCTGGCAAGGAGCTGTGATCCTTTGGAGGAGAAGAGGTGCTCTGGTTTTTAGAATTTTCAGCTTTTCTGCTCTGGTTTCTTCCCATCTTTGTGGTTTTATCTACATTTGGTCTTTGATGCTGGTGACGTACAGATGGGGTTTTGGTGTAGATGACCTTTTTGTTCATGTTGATGCTATTCCTTTCTGTTTGTTAGTTTTCCTTCTAACAGTCAGGTCCCTCAGCTGCAGGTCTGTTAGAGTTTGCTGGAGGTCCACTCCAGACCCTGTGTGCCTCGGTATCACCAGCGGAGGCTGCAGAACAGCAAATATTGCTGCCTGAACCTTCCTCTGGAGGCTTCGTCTCAAAGGGGCACCTGGCTGTATGAGTTTCAGTCAGCCCCTACTGGGAAGTGTCTCCCAGTTAGGCTACACGGGGGTCAGGGACCCTCTTGAGGAGGCAGACTGTCCGTTCTCAGAGCTCAAACATTGTGCTGGGAGAACCACTGCTCTCTTCAGAACTGTCTGACAGGGACATTTAAGTCTGCAGAAGTTTCTGCTGCCTTTTATTCAGCTATGCCCTGCCCCCAGAGGTGAAATCTACAGAGGCAGGCAAGCCTGGTTGAGCTGTGGTGGGCTCCACCCAGCTGCAGCTTCCGGACTGCTTGTTTACCCATTCAAGCCTCAGCAATGGTGGACATCCCTCCCCAAGTCAGGCTGCCACCTTGCAGTTCGATCTTGGAGTGCTGCACTAGCAGTGAGCAAGGCTCCATGGGCGTGGGACCCACTGAGCCAGGCACGGGATATAATCTCCTGGTGTGCCGTTTGCTAAGACCATTGGAAAAGCGCAGTATTTGGGTGGCAGTGTACCAATTTTCCAGGTACAGTCCATCACAGCTTCCCTTGGCTAGGAAAGGGAAATCCCCAGACCCCTTGTGCTTCCCAGGTGACGCGATGCCCTGCCCTGCTTCGGCTCACCCTCTGTGGGCTGCACCCACTGTCTAACCAGTTCCAATGAGACGAACCAGGTACCTCAGTTGGAAATGCAGAAATCACCTGACCTCTGCATCGATCATGCTGGGAGCTGCAGCTTGTTTGTTTTTAACATGAGAATCTTAATAAGGAAAAAAAATTTTAGGCTGGGCATGGTGGCTCACGCCTGTAATTATGACATTTTGGGAGGCTGATATGGAAGGATCACTTGAGCCCAGGAGTTCTAGACCAGTCTGAGCAACACAGTGAGACCTCATCTCGACTAAAAGAAAAAAAAAAATTTTTTTTTTTTGAGACAGAGTTTCGTTCTTGTTGCCCAGGCCAAAGTGCAATGGCACGACCTTGGCTCACCACAACCTCTACCTCCCAGGTTCAAGCAATTCTCCTGCCTCAGCCTCCCGAGTAGCTGGGATTACAGGCACACGGCACCACACCCAGCTAATTTTTGTATTTTTAGTAGAGATGGGGGTTTCTCCATGTTGGTCAAGCTGATCTTGAACTCCCGACCTCAGGTGATCTGCCTGCCTCGGCCTCCCAAAGTGCTGAGATTACAGGCGTGAGCCACTGCGCCCAGCCAAAAAAATTTTTTAAATTAGCCAGGCATAGTGATGCACACCCGTAGTCCCAGCTACTTGGGAGGCTGAGGTGTGAGGATCACTTGAGCCCAGCAGGTCGAGGCTACAGGGAGCTGTGATCACACCCCTGCACTCCAGCCTAGCAACAGAGTAACACCCTGTCGCAAAAAAGAAAATTTAAATCTGTTCCCATCAAATAATTATTTTTAATTCAAGATAATCAAATAATTAAAAATGCAAGCTACTGAATCAGGTAGCAGATCTGATTAGTAAGTGGAGGGTGAGAGCTGTGAGGCACTGTTTTGAAATTTTTAAAAAAATTAAACCTAGATAACTGTTCTGTAATATCTTACAAGGAGCCTCTCTCTCTGCTTAGCAGTTGGCTTCTATTCTGTTAATATTCTGAACAAGTCTGGATGTTGTACTCAAAAAAGAGATTTTTTGGTTCCAGATCATGGCACAGACATAGAATGAATCCCCTTAGGAGCAGCAGGATTCCCTGACTGTAATCCGAGAGAACAGATCCTTCATCCTTGAACATCACTGCTAAGTGAGGCCTAGAACTAAGGTGCTAGGGGTAAGATGCACCTGTGTGGAATGGCTGGGACTCTTTTTGGGAAGTTTTATCCCCGACTCCTATCCAGGTGTCCAGAAGGACTCTCCTGGGTCGTGGGCCAGCAGCCCACTTTTCCAGCTAGGGCAGTCAAAACCAGAACCATTCAAAACACCAGGGCTGCTGAACTACTTTCACACCTACCCTAGAGCAGAGCCTGTCAATTCACAGCAGTCAAGGAACAAGTTGTAGGCTCTGCTTTTGTTTAAAATATGAACAAGTTGAAAGGTGTTTGTGCCCGGCCCAGCAGGAGACCCTCCCCTTTCTGGCCATAACGGTATACCCAACATACCACCTGGGCATCACGGCAAGGGTTCCAGGAAGCATCAACTCACCAGTTTCTCTGGCTGAAGGCAGGGATGCTGGTCAGGCTCTGATCACTGGCAGGGTAATACTGCGCATACGATGGGCGGGTATAGGGGACTGACGTGCGTTTGTCCTCCTCATAGCTTTTCTTTGCTGCTTTTTTCTCAGCCTTGGTTAGCTTGTGATCCTTTCGGTTCAGGAGCAATGACTCATGCTCGAAAGGCTCCTGGGGACACAGGAGGATGTTGATTTAGTTACCAATATGGCTGATGGATAATGAGCCTTACTTTAAGACCAAGAAAAGAGCTGGCTGTCTCCAGCACTAGTGAAGAGACTGCTCATAGATACACAGGCTGGTTTACTGTCTTTCTGTCAAGAGTGTAATTTATAGCTCTAACCTAGGACCAGCTTTAGACATCAAAGCCTGCCTTCCCTATCAAAAGAATGGGGGAGTTCAGATAATTAACAAACTACATTTTTAGAAATTTCCCCTCTCTTTCTGCTAAGAAGACTCACACTGGCCAAATTATTATACATGGCTAACCTTAGCACTCCCAGGACCAGATTAGGGGAGGGGGTAAGTGGTTGGGGAAAGGGAGGGGGACTGAGTGGGGCAAGAAAAAGAAGCCCTTGAGTCCAAGTCACCTGCATGAAACATCACCTTGGATGAAGAAAACAAGCTTACAAGACAAGCCTCCCTTGACAGAGAGATTCCCACTCCGGGGACTGCATGCATACCAAGTTTTTACCTTGGTGATGAGGTGAGGGTACTTCAGACAAGCCAGTTGCAGGACTGACTCCTTGATCCCCTTTATGTTCAAGGAAACTTGGGGAGCTGGCTCCTTCTCAACAAAGTGCAGTAGGTTTTCCACCTCTTTCCGGGTAAAGTTCAGCATTGGATTTAGATCATCCACCACCCGATCTAGAAGGATAAAAACATGGAGAAAGTCAGCACACCGCATTAAAAACTGTAAAGGTCAACAGAGAGAAGTAGCATAACTGTCACTAATAATGAAAAGTCATCCCATATCTGAAAGTCAAAGACTAGGTCTGAGGTCCTGGTGACACTGGAAACATCATATAAGGGGAGAACTTGTATAACGAGCTTGGTTGTTATCATTAAACTCACCTTCAACAAGTTGAGGTCAATTACCTTTTAAGCAATTTGAATCAGAATGAGATAGGAGGAAATGATGGCTTTCCCGAAGCCTGCCTGTGTTCCCATATCCTGCTCCTCCTCTCCCACCCTTGATACTAAAAGGCTGTATAGATGTGCCTCTCTGAAGTCTGGAAGATGGCCCACCTGACATGCCCTGCTTGGAAATCTGACGGTCATAGATCTTCTTTTCTAGAGTGTAATCAGCCACAAGGCGATAGATGTAACAGGGCTTTTTCTGGCCATAACGGTATACCCGACATACTGCCTGGGCGTCATGGCAAGGGTTCCAGGAAGCATCAAACACCACCACTCGGTTGGCACCAATCAGATTCACACCCAAGCATCCGGCCCTTTAAAAGACAAGCCAACAATCACAGAGTCTTTAGTCTTAAAAAAGGTTTTCAAATCAGTTTTGCCTTCTGTGACTTCTACCCCAATATTATTCTGTCCTAAGCCCTAAGCACAACATACTCAAGGATTTTGCTGTCCTGCTGATAAACAGTACATTCCTCAAGCACTGAAAATTGTGCCCTGAAATCCAACATGAAAGTGTCTACCAGCTCAGAAAGAAAACTTACTCTCCTCTTCTCTGTACCAAGTAAGGCCCCCACATCCTGGCCTTGGAGTGATGTTCCTTGCTGAGGGGAAACTTCTGCACACAGATGTTTCCACTATTTTTAGTCTAACAGCTTAGAAGAATGACTGGCTCACAGCCTGCCAAGGGCATTATGATGGCAGAAGGCAGCACAGCCTTCAAGCTGCTTGGCATGAGACAATGCCATCAGCCTTTTACAGTTACCTTGCACTTTCTCCTTTTTAAAGCACTTTCACATTCACCACATCATCTAAGCCTCATAACACTCCTGAGAGAAAAGCCAATTAAAACCCTTGGGTATTTTTTGTTGCTGTTGTTTGTTTTTTTCAAAAATGAGAAGGGGTCTCACTCTGTCGCTCAGGCTGGAGTGCAGTGACTCAATCAGAGCTCACTGCAGCTTCAACCTCTCAGATTCAAGCCATCCTCCTGCCTCTGCCTCCCAAGCAGCTGGGACCACAGGCGCATGCCACCACACTCAGCTAATTGTTTGATTTTTTGTAGAGACAAGGTCTTAGTACGTTGCCCAGGCTGGTCTTGAACCCCTGGGTTCAAGCAATCCTCCCACCTTGACCTCCCAAAGTGCTGGGGTTACAGGCATGAGCCACAACCATTGTTAATGAAGGTCTCAAAAAATTTTATGATACCATCATGACTGCCCTGCTAACCTAATTTCCTTTTGAAGTCCCCTCTCTGACCCCAAAAACAATTACAAATCTAAGCTGATCTCTTCTGAGGGAACTTGGAGTTTTGGGGTACCAGCCCAGGTGGCCAACAGCCTGTACAGATTCCTTTGACCTCACCTCTTGGGATCCACTCACCTTGTAGAAAGAAGGAACAGCCAGGTGGTGAGGTTGCTGGGATCATTGAACTGATTAATGAGCCGCTCCCTCTCAAAGGCAGGGGTGCTACCGTCTAGCCCTAGGAGGAAGGAAAACCATAAGAAGTGGATATATTAGAGCAAGGATATACAGCAAAATCACTGGGCAATGTCTTTTAAAGAGCAAAACAAACAGAAACACAACCGTGCTCAGATCTCACCCCTTGGACATATCATGGGCCTACAGTAAGTAAGGCCCAGGCATCTATAATTTGAAAATATCCCCAGGTGATTCTCAGGTGCACCATGGATTATAAACTACATTTCTCCCCTTTAGTTCTTAGGTCAATTCTAAAGCCAAGAATCCTAGACTTCAGAGTGTATAGTAATCACCTAGGGAATTTGGAAAATACTGGCTCAAGGTGACCTCTCTGCCTCAGTCTTGTGAGTCCTGGTGAGTGCAGAAGGACTAAGAGTTTGTGTTTTGATATGGATTATGTTCCTCCACTAGGAATCTGCATTTTTAACAAGCTCCTGAGGCTAAGAACTTGCTGTAAGGAGACATAAAGGAAATACATCTGGAACAGTAGGATGAAACACATGAATGAAAGGTGGGAAGCTCAAAAGAGGGAGAAAAAATAGCCTTTAGGGCCGGGTGCAGTGGCTCACGCCTGTAATCCCAGCACTTTGGGAGGCCAAGGTGTGCAGATCACGAGACCATCCTGGCCAACATGGTGAAACCCCGTCTCTACTAAAAATACAAAAATTAGCTGGGCGTGGTGGCCTGTGCCTGTAGTCCCAGTACTTGGGAGGCTGAGGCAGGAGAATCGCTTGAATCTGGGAGACGGAGGCTGCAATGAGCTGAGATTGCGTCACTGCACTCCAGCCTGGCAATAGAGTGAGACTTTGTCTCCCCCCCAAAAAAAAAAAAAAAAAACCACTTCAGTTAAGAAACATAAATAGTAAGGGCAACACTTATCATCTTGAGTAAACAGCAAAACTAAGGGCATGAAATACCACATGGAAAACTGAATTACTACTATTGTAGGAAGCAACAGTTTAATTGCTTGGTACTGGGGTTCTATGTCAGGACCCAAACCTACCTTTCCAACCTGAGTTCCAACAGTTTCCAAGCATAGCTCACCACTGAGTTATAAGGCAAGCTCTGAGCCACACCTTGTGCTGGGGGTCTTCCTGCTACTCCCTGAACCTCCAGCTCTCTAAATCCTTCCATTAGGGCAGTGGAATGAGGGCGATTTCTCCACACTCCCACTCCCCACAGGACATTTGGCAATGTCTGGAGATATTTTGGTTGTCACTACTGCCATCTAGTGAGTAGAAACCAGGGATGCTACTAAATGTCCTATAATATACAGGACAGCCCCTTAAAACAAAGAATTATCTGGCCCAAATGTCAGCAGTGCTGAGGTCTGTATTTCTCAACCTTTTTTTCATTACCACCCCACTAAGGAATGATTTTTTTTCCCCAATGACACTATGTCCTCCATGAAATTCAATACCACAGATATACTGTATATCTGTTTATGTACTGTATGTGTATCTGTGACTTACACATTTTAAAAGTGAAGATTTCCACTCCTTGCTCAAAAAAAAAAAAAGTTCAGCCCTTTAAAGTATTACCTCCCCCACAGAGAATGGATGATCTAGGCTTGTGTTCACTCTGATCTTTCAGCCTGGAATGATCCTCAGGCAACAATAGCCCTGTATATTCAAATCCTCCCCATTTTTGAGACGCCTTGGCCAATCATCCTCACCAGAGTGATTCTGTCCTCCTTGGAACCCCAGTTAGGGCACTCAATTGTTCTTGAATTGTCATATCTCAGATGAAGAGAAGGCCTATGCCTTCTATTTCTCTATACTCTCCCATCTCTCTCAATCCCCCAGCCCCTAGTACAGTACCCTGTACGCAACGACTGGCTCTTAGTATCCCCCTGCTCCTTGGCTAATCACAAATATTCCTATGCATTTGATGGAGTGGAGAAAAAGAAAAGAGAGAGAAGGAAAGGAAACCCTTAAGCAGACCTTGCCAAGGCTTCAAGAACAACGCAACAATGAACTCACGGAAGTAGCTAACGTTTCGAACCCACTTCTGTGTTCCTTGCCCCTCGGCACCAGGTGGACAGGGTACTTCTCGTTTTCCAAGGAATTCCTCGATGAGAGCCAAGGTGGAAAGGCTCTGGCTGAAATGGAAAACATTTTGTTCAGATGGCTCCCAGAATTGAGGGAACATTGTTCCCAATAGGTTCATACTCTTGTACAACTTTCTGACAATGGGAGCTCCAGAACCTAGCACTAGTAAGAGGTAACTCTAGGCTGGGCACAGTGGCTCAAGCCTATAATCCCAGCACTTTGGGAGGCCAAGGCAGGTGGATCACTTGAGGTCAGGAGTTCAAGACCAGCCTGGCCAACATGGCAAAACCCCATCTCTACTAAAAATACAAAAATTAGCTGGGTGTGGTGGCACACACCTGTAATCCTAGCTATTTGGGAGGCTGAGGCAGGAGAATCACTTGAACCCGGGAGGCGGAGGTTGCAGTGCAGGATCACACCGTTGCACTCCAGCCTGGGTAACAAGAGTGAAACTCTGTTTCAGAAAAAAGAAAAAAAAAAAAAGAGGTAACTCTAGGTTCGGCACAGTGGCTCACGCCTGTAATCCCAGCACTTGGGAGGCCAAGGTGGGCAGATCACCTGAGGTCAAGAGTTCAAGGCCAATCTGGCCAACATGATGAAACCCCATCTCTACTAAAAATCCAAAAATAATTAGCCTGGCATGGTGGCACGTGCCTGTAGTCCCAGTTACTTAGGAGGCTGAAGCAGAAGAATCGTTTGAACCTGGGAGGTGGAAGATGCAGTGAGCCAAGATCGCGCTACTGCACTCCAGCCTGGGCAAGAAGAGTGAAACTCCAACTCAAAAAAAAAAAAAGAAAAAGAAAAAGAAAGAGGTAACTCTACCAAGAACAACCAAGGGTATCCTTCCTAGTACATAATGGGAGCAGAGTCATCCACATACTTATGACTACCACCACACTGAAAAAATACTCTCTTCATTCTTCACTTCCACAGTTGAAAGTTTCTGGGGTTTAGCTCAATGCAGAGTAACAAATAGCATTTAGCATTAAACACTACCACTGCATGAATATACATCAGATATGATTATGGCTTTTACTAGAGACACAAAATCACTCAACTGCTTCCAAGATATCATGAGAGCCAGTGTCCTTAGAAGTGATCCATAAAATCAACACTAGGCTCTCCCCAAGCTAGAATCACTGCTGTCCTCTCAAAGTGTGTCACATGTGGAAGCCCTCACTCTGAGGCTCCTGAGCCAGGCTCCTGCCACTTGGTTCTTCTTGGAGCATAGTCTGGTCAGATTATAAAGGAGGAGAAGCAATCAACTTCATTTTCCTGGGGAGTCAAGTCTTAATGAGACTCAAAGCTCTAGCCAGACTGAGAATATAACTTGGAGCAAACTACATCACTTATTTGGCTTTACAGACAAAGCTTAAAACCGAAAATAAAAGGTTGGGGAGGGACAGAAGATTAAACCAAGGGTCAGCAAACATTTTCCGTAAAAGGACACATAGCAAATATTTTAGGCTTTCTTGGCCACATAGAGTCTCTGCCGCATATTCTTTGTACGTTTTTTATAACCCTTTAAAAATGTAAAAACTATCCTTAGCTCTCAAAGTAAACAAAAACAGGCCAGAATTTGAAAGATTAGACTCCAATGCTAACCTAGGGTTCTAAATTGTTCTCTGTGGAGAAATCAAATTGGGCAATGAAAGAAACTCCAAGAGACAAACAACATGCAAGAAGGTCCTCACAATAAGCACTTGTCGGGGGGCGGTGGCCTTGGTCTTGTTCTGTAGTGGTTTTGTCATTCTTTACCACAGAACTGGAAGTTTCTCATCCTACCTAAACACAAGGATCTTGTCCCCAAGCTTCACACTTTCCTCAATCAGGTGGAAAAGCAGTACCATCTTGGGAGAGTTTTCTAAGACTCCAGTCTGGTAATTAGTCAGAAGGTCCTTGGCCTGCAAGAGAGAAACAAGGCAGCTTGGAGCAGGTGCAAGGTCAGATCACTAGAAATAAAATTCTTTCCTTCCAAGGCAGCAGCTCATTGGCCACCTTTGTAATTCCATAAAGAGACCCTAGCCGTGCATCCCTACCCTTTCCCCAGGCAGGACTTGCACCACCCCTTCCCAGCAATAGTTTATGGTTCCTGAAGGATCTGTTTGACTTACCCATTCATATGTGACGATGTTGTTGCCTCGCTCCTGGAAAGGGTTGAAGCCAACGCCCTGTAGGAACTTGCTATTGGTTGCCTCTCCCACTGAGGAAGCCAAGGGGCTATCCTCCCCCTTGCCTTTTGTTCCCTGTGGTGGACAGCGGGTACTGGTCCCCGCAGAGCCAAGTTCTTCCACATCTAGGTCCTGCTCATTGGCCAAGCTCTCCTTCTGAAGGGCTTCATACAGCACATCAGGGTGATTCCAGATCTGAGGTTCAAGGAAAGGGAGAGGGGACACAGGACAAAGAACAATGCAAGGGTGTCCCAGGAAGTCTGGAAACACATACTTGCTCAAACACACACGTCCCACAGTAAACAGTCACACCAAAAATTAAAGTCAGAGCCCTTCACAGCCAAAGAGCCTGCATATTTGTTTTCATTAACAGTTCTGGTCACTATGACACATGAATGGGAGCATTCATACCAGGAGCCATACCAGTAAGTATGTTTGCTACATAATCAAAAAAGCTGTCACAAGCCTTTTTGACATTCTTATTCAAATAAGAGTAAGAATGTTCCAGTTTCACAGTGTGGCTACAGTCTGCTACTGTATAAAACTATAGACAAAAATGTATCTGACTTATAGTAGATCAATCACATATCATTTCAGGGAGTATTCCTAGCAAGAGTTGAGAACTCCCAGGAGAAGAGAGGAAAGGAAGAAGGAAGGATGCAGTGACACCAAAGCATCATCACAGAACATGTTTGCCTTAGTTTCCTGGCCTTGACCCAGCACTGTGGCTATAAAATAAATATTTGGAAACCCCTCCTAAGCCCAGACACATACCTTCTGCTGACTTATCAAAGCAGTGGCCAATTAAGAATAATACCTAACAGGTCTGCTAAAGAGTAGCCAGAGGTAGAAGTACAAAGTCAATGAAACAGGTCCCTCAACAAAAGAATGAAAGCAATCTCAATCTGATTAGTATGGAATCCAATGGAAGGTATCCCTAATAACTTGTCTAAGCTATATATCTCTTGAATTCTGATTATGCTAGCAGTCAAAAACACTGCCCCACAGTATTTTTGCATTATCCCCCTTGGTATAACAAGTTGTGCAGCTGAGTTGCACACTGCAGGAAGCATCAGTTATATTACACTGTGTGAATGGCACCCCCAGGAGTTATGTGGTACACAACCAGCACCTCTCTCCTTGGAGCCCCCAAACCTCCAGTGCAGTGAACTGAGGTGGCCCCTTCTCACTTTATTCTTCCTTTATTGAAGACTCTCAGTAGAAGTAACTCCCTTGGGACCATGTGTATCCTTAGTACCCATCTCAATCTTTCCTGAGGCCCCAATGCACCTTGCAACACACGCAGAATGCCTTAAGGGGGTTCAGCCCCAGCCAACCGCTGCTACCACAGTCCCGGAAGCGATCCATGAACTGCGTGTACAAATCTCGCTGGATCCTGGAGAGCCGCACAAGGATCACATTTTCTTCCTTGGCAGGGAGATGAATCTTCAGCACGGTGTGGCCTCTCCTACGGAGGCAAACAGATCAGAAATGGCAAGGTAGTGTGGCCAGGCGGGGTCAGAGCAAGATAAAAACAGAGCCTTTTGCACTCCTACCACACCTCCCTCTTGAGGATCTCAACATGCACTGCAGCCTTGCAATAATGCAGAGCGGTTCAACAACCAAGAAGAAACTCACCTTAAGGATGAAAACTAACACTAAGAGGCAGAGTGACCTCTCCCAGGTCATGTCTGACTGCATGACAGAGACGGGGAACCTGAGGTTCTTACTTTAATTTGGGCTGCCTCTGAGTTTTCGCTCCATATGCCATCTCAACAAGGAAAAATGAGGGATCTGCTTTAGACTAGCCTAAGGTAAGTCAGCAGAATGGTACCTTTTTCTTGCTTCTCTCAGCAAGTAAGAGAGGTGTCTCCAGTACCTTTAAAGATAACTTTTGAGATAAGCACTTCT